>NW_027152342.1:345878-691757 GCF_040937935.1 Hyperolius riggenbachi | reverse complement strand
AGTTAAGGTTATTACTGTTTAGTTGTTCCACCCAACTCTTGAACTGTCCTTGTGTCCCCGCCCACACCACTAGAATGTCATCGATATATCTGGCCCAGAGGCGGACCAAGGAAGCAACTCCCTCCCGGAAAATACTTGATCGAGCTCCCACCTTCCCATAAGAGGTTGGCAAAGGTGGGGGCAACTGGGGTCCTCATTGCCGTACCAACCTCCTGATGGTACCAGCACCCGTCGAAGAGGGGTCTGATTGAATGCATCCCTATTTTTCTAATATGTAGAGTCCTCTTGCTACAACTGCTGTTCTAATGATCTTATAGGTTGTACCTATTGACCTAGGATGCACATCTTTGGCTTGACCGAGGAGTTATCCTGGTCAATCTTCGATGGATTGAGGTTGCATCTGTATATATATATATATATATATATATATATATATATATATATATATATATATATATATATGTATAGTATGGTGTAATGAATATTGCAAATGTATATTTCCTTTTTCACTTGTTTGTTCTCTTCTCCTCTGCTCCATCGCAATCTGGTTGTAAACCTGTCTTGCTATGAACAAAGTAATTTTAGAAATAGGGAAGGGCCTGCTTCTGAACTATACACGGCATAGATTATGTAGTGTATTTTGTTTTTATGGATTTGTTCAGGTTACAGCATATGCTGCTTTTTGTAGTCTATGATTTCCCCATGCTGCTCCTTGAGCCATAAGCACATTCACTGTCCCTAAACTGGAGGATTTTGTATTTAATCTCATAAGTGGGCACTAGGTGTCGCTATAGCTCACATGGTTAAATGTAATTCATTGGACCTAATGTTAATAGTGGGTGTAATTTCAACCAGCCAGAATGCAGAGCCCCGGCCAAGTGGGGCTTCACACCCTCAGCTATACCAGCCCACATGCCTCATGGTATGGGGAGCTCCCGGGGGAGGGAGGCCAAGTCTGCACCCTGGAGCCCTTGTCCAATCCATGGAAAAAAGGGTTCTTCCTCACCTCCGGTGCCCCAGGAGGAGATGGGGCGTTGGCTCCCTGGAAGGGGTTCATGGTGGCATCTGGGAGTCCTCTTTAAGAAGGGGACCCCCCGATGACCACCCTCTTCCACAAAAAAATGAGTATAGGGGTACCCCTTACCCATTTCCACAAAGGGTTAAATGAAATAAACACAGCCACAAAAAAGTCCTTTATTTTCTTAATTAACCATACTTACCTGTACCTTTAAGAAAACGTTCCCACGCCAATATCCTCAGAAATGTCCCACACAAATATCCTCTCATCTTGCGAGCTTAATTGTAGCAAAAGATCAAAGACACGCACCCGACGCTACACACCGCCGCTCCCCGCCGAACAGCACAGCTCTATCTTTACTCTGTATAGCTAGAACACAAAAGCATCTTTTTATTTTGGCTTCAAGTCTTATAACAGACCAATGGGGGTGAGGAGGATTCCCATTGGTCTGTTAATAGAGATCTATGGAAATTTTCAGATTTGCCAGATTTGCATATTTTTGCGGAGATTCAGATTCCAAAATTTGTGAACCCAAAACTATATATTTGGCCCATCATTGCTGAAGAAGAGTCAGAGAAGGATGGTGGCTGTGGTGTGGAAAAACAAGAGGAGCTGGAGCAGAATTCTGAGGGGGCTTTTCACCTTTTGAGGGCCCCTGGTGTTGTCCGTGGCTGAGGGGAAGATAACTTGGACAATCTTGTCCTGAATGAGGAGGAGAAACAGAATTGCCTCACATCTGATTGAAATGGGGACTTTCATGCAATTGTGTCTCAGGAAAAAAGCCCGTATTAGCGTGAAAAAAAAAAGAGGGAGACGAACCAGTGCTGGGTGTCAAACTTGTTAGAACAACGTTATAACGGATATGCTTCTACCACCAAGAGGGTTGCAAAAATGCAGCATTTACATAACATGCTAAGAGAGATGCTGTATTCCACTTTTTTGGGTGGTGGCACACAAGCTGCAATTCCCACCCAAATGGTTACCTGTCATACTCCCCTGCCTTTAAGAACAGGTGATTTGCAATCAGTTCAGATGTGCAATCTTTCCTCCACCAAATGATTTAACAGTAACCTTCTAAAACCACCCTCAGGGAACACCTCAAGCAACAGATCCGACTACCTTGGGTTAACGGTTGTTGTAGACACTTTGAGGAGCAGGGGAAACCTTAGATTTCTTGGTGTGCAGGCTTGACTTGTATCCAGAGATGTCACAATTTTTCATGGAGCTTTTGGCTTGCCTTGCATCAAATGTTCTGTCCAAAAGGACGTTCAGTGCAGTTGAAGGGATTGTAACTGATAGGCAAACTCACCTAGCTCACAACAGTGTGGGCTATCTCACATTTATGAAATTGAACAAAGCATAGATCTCAGAGGGTTACAGCATGTCTAAAAAAAGACATTGCAATTCCTCATACCTGCCCACAACTATCCTCAACCACCACCTAGTACAAAATATGTCCCTTCTTGACTTTTATTTAAACAATTTATTATTAGGCAGGTAAATGCCATTTTATTTCAGGCCTCTGCTACAGTAGCTGCAACTGCCAATTTATTAGGCAGGTAAATGCCACCTATTTCCGGCCTCTGCTAATGTGGCTGCTACTATAAAGTTTTAGGTAGATAAATTACACATATTTCAGGCCTCTTCTACAGTGCCTGCAACTAACAGTTAATTTCATTTGAAAAATGTAAACATTAAATAATAATAACAAATTCAAAATGTAATAGATATAAAGTTGCAATGCCAGATATGTTAGGCCTCTGCTACGGTGGCTGCAACTACAATGTTTTAGGCAGATTCACAAATTTTAGGCCTCTCCTACAGTGTCTGCAACTAACAGTTTATTTATCTTGAAAAAAAAAAAAAGTTAAACATTAAATGACAATAAAAAAAAAATCTAAATTTGTTAGATACATTTGCAATGCCAGATTTTTTTAGGCATCTACTATTTTAGTAGGAGCAACTACAATATGTTAGGCAGATAAATACCAAGTATTTCAGTCTTCTGCTACAGTGGGTACAGCTACAATGTTTTAGGCAGGTAAATGCCACATATTTCAGGCCTCTGCTACAGTACCAGCAACTAACAGTTAATTTAATATAAAAATTGAAATGTAAACATTAACCTCTTCACCACTAATATTTTTTCCCCTTCTGTACCAGAGCGATTTTCTCATTTCAGCACTACTCCCATTGATTTAGCAATAACTTTATTTTTTGTTGTTGACAAAAATAATGATGTAGTGCACTATTATTTTTCTCTTCTAGATGGCTCCATAAAGTATATAAGTATAGATCATCAAGTATAGAAAGCTGAATCCTGATTGTACAGTTTTGAAAGTCTCATGTGTCTAGGCTATTTGTTTTGCACTATGTGCAGCACTACAGAAAATGATGGTTCTATATAACAACAATAATAATAATACCAACGTACAGAACTGTCATTCTTTGGAGTTATTGTATGGTGTTTTAGTTTAGTTTACTTAACCACTTGCCGACCGCACGCTTATACCGTGCGTCGGCAAAGTGGCAGCTGCAGGACCAGCGACGCAGTTCTGCGTCACCGGCTGCAGGCTAATTAATCAGGAAGCAGCCGCTCGCGCGAGCGGCTGCTTCCTGTCAATTCACGGCGGGGGGCTCCGTGAATAGCCTGCGGGCCGCCGATCGTCGGCTCGCAGGCTAAATGTAAACACAAGCGGAAATAATCCGCTTTGTTTACATTGTACGGCGCTGCTGCGCAGCAGCGCCGTAAGGCAGATCGGCGATCCCCGGCCCAATCAGCGGCCGGGGATCGCCGCCATGTGACAGGGGATGTCCTGTCACAGGCTGCAGAGGACGGATAGCGTCCTGTGCAGCCCCGATCACCAGGGGGCCAGGTAGGAGAGGGGGGAAGTGGAATTTCGCCGCGGAGGGGGGCTTTGAGGTGCCCCCCCCTGCCAGCCACACGCAGGCAGGAGAGATCGGACCCCCCCAGCACATCATCCCCCTAGTGGGGAAAAAAGGGGGGTGATCTGATCTCTCTGCCTGGTGTTTGATCTGTGCTGGGGGCTGTAGAGCCCACCCAGCACAGATCACAGAATTCAATGCTGGTCCTTAAGGGAGGGTAAAGGGGTGGGTCCTCAAGTGGTTAAGGCGCCCATTAAAAATACAGTTTTAGTGAAGAATCAGAAGGTCCATAATTTGCTTAAATGCATAATTTATGGGCAAATTAGCTGCAATTTTTTGAAAGACCACAAGTCTTTTGGAACTTTTTTTTTCTTACTTGTTGCCATTGTTCTCTATACCTTGTTGGCATTGTTCTCTTACACATACCTAGTAAATTACTTGTTTTTGATATGAACAGGTGCTTTGCTATGAACTTTTAAAGCCGGACCTTTTTTTAATGTATGTATTTAATTAATGAATTTGCGAAATAGGTTCAGCAAAATTTGCGGAACGGTTGGAAGTTGAAAGACATCTTTAAATAAATAGCTTGCCTTTTATTTTTAAAGGGTACCTGAGACTAACAAAAGAGAACATTTATACATAACTGGGACATCCGCCAGCCACCTTCAGGGCGTGTTTGCTCTGACTTGATCCTTTGCTTTCCATCCCCGTAAATCTTTCAGCTGCTGCATATTGTGCATGCGCGGCTCGGCTGCACGCGCAGTACCCACGCACAGGCGCATAACACACCCAGCAACAGGACCATGATGGTGGGGCGCGCTGCCGGACCGCACATGTGCTGTATGCATCAGCTGGCAGTGACTGAAAAATTTCCCGGGATGGAAATTGGAGGATGGAGGCACCCCGGGAGGACGGCAAGGGAGCCCACAACCTGAAATGGGCTGGAGGAAGCCCCAAGGAACTTATACATTCTTTCTTTCTTATCTCGGGTACACTTTAAGTGAATTATTCATTTGTAAAGCAATGTGGCAAAGATATTTTGTACAATTCTTGTTTCTAACTGGCCATTTGCAGGGGGAAACTTTTTTCTTTTTACAATGTATTTTTGGAATGTATGAGGAAACTGAAGAGTTTAAAGGAAACAAACTACTGTAAACATAGGGGGAAACACAAAAACTCTGTGCAGTTGGTATCCTCACTAAGATGAGATGTAGGGATTTTAAGGATATCACTAGGTAAATAGTAACATTCTCATACATACAAGTATTGCTATTGAATTTTTTATTTGACACATAAAAGGAAGGGAAAAAAATACTTTAGAAGACGAGAGACCTTTTGTGCTCAAGGCTATGTGCTGAGGTCTTCTCCCTCAGTTATTCATTATCTTGTTCGAGAGTCTGCTTGGAAGTCCATGTATATCAAAAAAGGAATCCCGTGTGTAGCAGTCTCCTCTCTTCCTAAGTCTGCTTGGAAGACCTGGATGTTGTTTTGTGGAGTTCAGAGACCTGTGATTGAACCATGTAGACCACGAAATAATACAGTTCTTTCCCCTCCAGTGTCACATCATCTCTTTTATAATTTTTATGATTTAGCAACTGAAGTGTCATTATGGATTTATCATTATTTCTATTACTCAGAGCATTGTTCTCAGTAGAGCAGTTAATCTGGGCACCCGCCTCTGTAGCCACGTTATAGACAACAATGTGAATTGTGGCTATACAGCGCTGAAACAGTAAGTTAGACACCTGATTGGAGCTGATTGGCTATAAGACTAGTAGTAGGTTTTTTAGGAGGTTACGGTTAGTTACCAATAATCCAACAGCATCATATGGTGCCCAACTCACCAGGTGGTGCCGTTATACATACTCTGCTCTCAGCTGATATTTTCCAAATATAGGTGTCTGAAACCCACACCTGTTTCATTTCAGAACATAGTCAGGACTGCTGAATGGTTAGTGAACAAATGTTTGTCTAGCGCTCACCACAATAACTTTTCCCTTTTAAATACAGGACTGTCTAACTATATAAAAAAGTACTCAGTGCAGGTGCTGCACATTCACATAACTGCAAACACACAACCACTAAATTACTAACCTTTTAGCAACTGTTACTTTGCTGATATACCCCAGGTGAAGGCCACATTTGCATTATTTTGCCTAAACAAGGGTAGTCATGCTCCTTTTTCTGGGGCTTAAATAAGGGAAAAACATGTGCTGACTCAGGCATGTGGTCAATGTACTTGCCAGCAGACATCAACTCTATGCACTCAGAATACATGCTCTAAACCAGCTGGAACACTGGCAGCAACAAAAGCAACTGAGTAGAGGAACTTAGTTTCAAAAAACGACTACTACATCTTTTGCCAGTTCACCCCTTCACATTCACTGGTCGTTAGGGCTCGTTCACACTTGAATGGGAATCACACGATTTCCACTCAGCGCAAAACGCTATCGGTTTGTAAAAACCGCTAGCCTATGTAAACCTATTGCAACCTATTGCAGTGTTCTCACTGCTGCGTTTGCGGTTAGCATTAACCGCAAAAGCGTAACATGCAGCGTTTTGCTGGCAATTAACAGTAAACTATCACGATTAGCATGCATAGCACCGCTAATCGTGATCGTTCCTAAAACGCTGCAGTGTCCAGTGATTTTTCCACGTTAATCGCAAAATGCTAGCAGTAATCGCTAGCGTTTTGCGATTTTAGGTGTGAATGGGGCCTTACTCTACCTAGGTCCATCAGCTTACATGCTGTTCTTAACCACTTAAGGACCACATAGTTAATCCCCACAGTATCCCCGCTGGCAGACTGTTGATGGAGCTCTGCTCCGACACTGAAGCGTTGATGCGTTCGCATCTACCCGCATGATCCCTGCTAATCTTCTCCCACTGCTCTTGATGCCTTTCAGTGTTACGTGGTCCTGGGGCTGCCAGCCTGCCACCTTCCCGATGCCTATCGGAGTTAGGCGGTCGGGAAGAGGTTAATCTATGTTTGAAGAACCAGAATTTCCTCATCTTGAAACTTAGGTTATAAAGCATAAAGTATTCAGTTCTGTGCTGACATGCATTGGGAAAGTAGTGACCTGTCAGAAGGAGGGAACAACAAAGTGGTAAACTTGCCAGTATAAAAGATACTACAGTCTTTTTGCTAAAGCAACAACATCAGCCATAGTATCCCGATCTACTTACATAACATACTGTACGTAATGTACTGTCCACATTTTAATTTCAGCAAATGTTATATAGTAAATAAAGAGAATTCTGTTCCTGGCATTTTCCATCTTGATCCCCTCTGACTGAAGCCAATCCTGATGTAATTTCCTCCCTGACATTTTTTCTCAGAGAAACTTCACTGTCATTGCTAGCTTGCTTTGTAAACACATGAGAGCACAGAATAGATCATATTTCAGCATCACACTAAACTGCCCTCAGCCAATGTCAGCAATTTTATTATTCACCTTGAAAATCAACAGGTGAATTTTGATTGGCTTTTTTAGGCTCCACCCACCTTTGTGAATAATATTCTCAGTCCCCCAGTAACCAACTGTGCAAAGTTTGAGAAACCTGCCATTAACAGTGAAGAAGGGCTGCAGTTTACATTTTCCCAGGGAAATGTGCATTTGACTCCACTCACTGTTTGTAACCTTGACACACATTCACTTTATGACCAAGTTTGTGAGCTTTTGGGTTCCTGGCATCAAAGTGTGTGAATGGAAGCAGTTTATCCAGCAAAGAAATCTGATTGGCTGTTTGTGGTTCCACCCCTTTAGTGAATTTGAACCCCAGTCACATATTGACCGACTGTAGCAGGTTTGAGGCCTCTGCCATTAACATTGTAATATGGCAGCAGTTGAAATATTCCCCTTGAAAATCAATAGGTGAATTTTGGCTGTTGTAGGCTCCACCCACATTTCTGAATATGAATCCCAATCACCCAGTGGCCAACTGTGTCAAGTTTGAGAACCCTGCCATTAACAGTGTAAGAATGTCTGCAGTTTATATTTTCTCATGTAAAAAGATAGTTGTTTTTTTTGCTCTGCCCACTGTTTCTAACCTTGACACACAGTCACTCAATGACCAAGTTTATGAGCTTTGGGGTCCTTGGCATCAATAAGTTGCATTTTTCCATTGAAATTAAACAAATCTGATTGGCTGTTTGTGGCCCGCCACCTTTTCAGAATTTAAACCCCAGTCTCCCAGTGACTGACTGTACCAGATTTGAGACATCTGCCATTAAATGACCACTACAGCAAAACACTTAGTTCTCAATCACTCACATAGTAGTTACATCAATGATATAGAAGCTTCAGTGTGTAATTATTTTTCATTTCCTTGCATGTACCTTTAAATATTCACATATCACTATGTCCTGTAGCGTCAGCCCAGGCACTAAACGCTGACGGACTTATGCAAGTAGAAATACAGTATAGGGGAAGCCTAGGCAGGTAAACTAACTGTTGGTTTAATCCCCTCCCCCCACCCCTCACCCTGCTCTCCATGAACCCAGCCTGGCAGCCTGTGAAAACTCACGCTGTCACCTCTGATCATCCAGCGTGGTTACTTCAAAAGGATCCTTGCAATCTGCTCTGCAGGCATTAGATGAGAAAGCGCTCCCCCTGTACATGGCTGTGTATGAGCTGCTATTTGCACCATCAGCGCTATCCTGCTTCTCCTGTAATGGCTGGGCAATAAGTCACTCTCCCTGTCAGTGTAATCACCGTTGCTCTGGCTTGATTACTGTGAGAATAAGCCTTTTACATTTTTTCCATTGACATGAATGGGTGAAATCTGATTTGCTGTTTGTAGCTCCGCCCAGGTGTGCAGGGGGGCCACGAGACCCCCAGAACATATCATCCCAGGTAGTAAGGGATCTGTATACCAACTTTCGTTCAAATCGGTCAAGGCGTTTTCGAGTGATCGCGGCACATACACACACACACATACATCCAATTTTATATACAGTATATAGATTTAAATCTAATTTTTAAATGTTTACTGTTTCATGGCCGCTTCTCAATGGCACATTCATTGAAGTAAGCCGGAGCTAAAATCTATAAACTATTGCCCCATTGTATCTCTTTTCTGCTCCCAGAAGCCATTTTCTGCAGGAAAGTGTTTTATGGCTTCAATTCCTTATCAGTGAGGGTTAAGCTATCGTCCGACCTAGTCCTGACCCAGACAGAAATTGTCACTTGCATACCTGATTTTTTTACTCTTTCAGGCGGAGAAAGAAAAAAAGGAACACAGCATAGTTATTTGTGTGCTAGGCACTGTAGATACACATGTCACATGTCACCTTGGGTGTCCTTTAAGAAACTAAGATCCTCTATATTGACAACTCAGTAGCTTTTATTACTGTCAGTGTTCCAGGCTGTGATGAGCATTTGCAGAAGGTTAATGACTGTCTGTACATTTTTGCAACCTACAGTACTTTCATACTATAAGACAAACTCGTTCTCCCCCAAATGTGGGGAGAAAAGTCCCTGCGTCTTATAGTTCAAATACAGGAAGAATCATGTTTGGGGGGAGAACATCTACAAGGCACTCATGAACCATAGACGCACCAGTTTTAGTATTTTTTTTCCCCTGGTTTTATGCTCTCTAAACCTAGGTGCATCTTATAGTTCGGAGCATCTTATAGTCCAAAAAATATGGTAATACCAATTTAAAGTGGACCTGAACTCTTGCACAGGACAGACAAAAAACTGAGAGTAATGCACTCTGTATGTATTCATAGAAATTAGCCTGTTTAATTCCCCCTTATTTATGTCTAATCACAAGGTGTAATTTGATCTCTCCTCTGCGTCACATGACTGCCACGGCAGTTAAGTTCATTTGAAAGCACAGGGTGTTAACAATATGTCTGCTTCCATGAATCAAGAAGAAGAAACAGTGCAGATTTATTTTAGGATTTGTATCAGCTGTAACAAAGAAATGTTTTTTTTTTAATGTTTTTGTTTTGTTTAAAGGTTATTGTGTTGTTGCGTATCTTTAAGAGCAGAGAGGACTTCTGAGTTCAGGTCCGCTTAAAAAAAAATCCATGCCAGGTTTGCTGGATGATTGATACACTAAAGTGTTGTCCAATTTAGGGGAACCCTTAGTCATCTTTTCTTTCATGAGACTGTTGTTCCCAAAATGACTCCCAGAAGTAGTATCAATATGACAATAGCTGTGATGATAAAGATGATTTTCTGAAAGAGAGAAGGTAAAGTTATAGATCGAAAAGGTCATTTCAACAGTTTTCAGCATTTTACAACTCCCAGGTGAAATCTTTGCAGCTCTTTATTTTTGTATTCACTAATCAGTACCAACTGAAGTAAATTACACTGATTATCTGGTAGCAGGAAAAAAGGGTGCCGGCTGAGGGTGGCCAAAAAGGGTACCACCATAGACGCTTATGCAATTATAGTTAATACAGTGAAAAATGCCGAAAAAAGGGCGCCACAATAAATATCGTTAACAACATTAGAACATTACAGTTTTTAAAGTGTGTTATTGTTTTAGAAGCTTGCAATGTTATAGTTTTTGTCATATTATTTCATTTGTATGTACAGATTTTACGTTATCAAAGATATTTTTGTTTTTATGTGTAAAAGGGTGTTTCTGCAGAGGGAGTGGTTAGGCACCACCCGGGTGGCGGTTAGTTTTAGGCAACACTGAGAGGGGGGTGGGTGGTGGTTAGGCACCACCGGGGTGGTTAGGGTTAGGCTCAAACCAGGGGGGGGGGAGGGGGGTTTGGTTATGGTTAGCCGCCACCAGGGGAGTGGTTAGTTTTAGGCACCCCCAGGGTTCTGTGTGAGAGTAGGGTTAGGTTAAGCTGCATTGTTGAGTTACATAATGATTTTTAACATTAACATCTTTCCGTTATTATTTCCCGTCTGTTTTTACAACAGTATTTATCATTAACCAAGTTTTACAACGATGTTTATCGTTATCAGATTTCGTTATTCACCTGCACCATTTTGTTATCCAACCGGGCCCTTTTTTCACGGTGCACTTTTTTCATGCACACAATTATCTCATTACAATGGCACATGTGAAAGGATAAATAGTAAGCTGGGTACACATGTGAGATAAAAGTCTTTGGAAAAAACAAATTGTTCAATTGACAATTGTTCATTAAACAAGTTGTGTATGAGATCTACAGGTATTTCTTAGCTTTTGTGTGCACAGCGCATGCATGAAAAAGAAAGAAGTTAAGATACTACAAAAACATTTCTTGGGTCTTTTGCATGTGCTATTCTTTAGCACATGTACAGCATCGATATAAAGACCTGTTGTTCGAACCTTCCTGACATACAGTACAGACCAAAAGTTTGGACACACCTTCTCATTCAAAGAGTTTTCTTTATTTTCATGACTGTGAATATTGTAGATTCACACTGAAGGCATCCAAACTGTGAATTAACACATGTGGAAGTATAGTACATAACCAAAAAGTGTGAAACAACTGAAAATATGTCATATTTTAGTTTCTTCAAAGTAGCCACCTTTTGCTTTGATTACTGCTTTGCACACTCTTGGCACTCTTGAGCTTCCCAGAGATGCTTAGCACTTGTTGGCCGTTTTGCCTTCGCTCTGCGGTCTAGCTCACCCCAAACCATCTCAATTGGGTTCCGGTCTGGTGACTATGGAGGCCAGGTCATGTGGCACAGCACCCCATCACTCTCCTTCCTGGTCAAATAGCCCTTATACAGCCTGGAGGTGTGTTTGGGGTCATTAACTTGTTGAAAAATAAATGATGGTCCAACTAAACGCAAACCGGATAGAATAGCATGCCACTGCAAGATGCTGTGGTAGCCATGCTGGTTCAGTATGCCTTCAATTTTGAATAAATCCCCAACAGTGTCACCAACAAAGCACCCCCACACCATTACACCTGCTCCTCCATGCTTCACGGTGGGAGCCAGGCATGTGGAGACCAGCCGTTCACCTTTTCTGTGTCGCACAAAGAAACGGTGGTTGGAACCAAAAATCTCAAATTTGGACTCATCAGACCAAAGCACAGATTTCCACTGGTCTAATGACCATTCCTTGTGTTCTTTAGCCCAAACAAGTCTCTTCTGCTTGTTGCCTGTCCTTAGCAGTGGTTTCCTAGCAGATAGTCTACCATGAAGGCCTGATTCACACAGTCTCCTCTTAACAGTTGTTCTAGAGATGTGTCTGCTGCTAGAACTCTGTGTGGAATTGACCTGGTCTCTAATCTGAGCTGCTGTTAACCTGCGATTTCTGAGGCTGGTGACTCGGATGAACTTATCCTCCACAGCAGAGGTGACTCTTGGTCTTCCTTTCCCGGGGCGGTCCACATATGAGCCAGTTTCTTTGCAGCATTTGATGGTTTTTGACAGGGTTGCTCCCCAAATTTGCGAATTCATCATGTACCCAAAAATTCGGGTCAATTTTCATGGTTGCCAAATTCGAATCCAAATTCGAATTCTGATACTGTTGACGAATTCGAATTCGAAGCTACCCAAATAGTGCCTCTCAAATTCGGCCGAATGATCGCAAATTCGGGTTCGATTCGGGTTGGATATCTGGATCAAAAAACTGGAAGTCTCCTTCTCCTCCCTCTCTCTCTCTCATAGGATTTGTAGGATGTCAAAAGCCAGCTCACATACATTGGCCAAGAATCAAACCCAGGTCAACTGCTTGGAAGGCAGCTATGCTCACCATTATACCACCAAAGCCAGCCTAGCATGAGGTCTAGCATGAAGTCTAGCATGAAGCCGGCCTAGCACATGTACCATTGTGATATACCCAAGAGAAAAATGACTTCAGAAAGATCATGTGCCCCCATGGATGATGCTGGTGTAACACACACAGCAAAGGACAGCAATTTGAAGTCTGGAAAATTCCAGGGCAAGAGTGGGAAGGATGAAAAGCTAGGTAACCATGTAACTATTCCTGATAACCTAAAGCTTACTTGTGTCTTACAACACATTGGCTTAAGACTTTACCAAATCCAATGCTCCAATATGGGGAAGCTTCGCTGTTTACTGTTTTTTTTTTTTTTTTTTTTTAATTGTGGTTTCACATTATCTATTACTAACTAAGCCGCCTGGTTCACAATTTTTTTTACAGCCGTGGTACCAACACTACGTGCTACGTACACATGCCACGTCCGGCATAGAGATGGGCCGAGCGGTTCGCCGGCGAACGGTTCCAGGCAAACTTTGGGCGGTTTCCCAGAAGTTTGATTCGCCCCATAATGCTCCATTAGGGTCAACTTTGACCCTCTACATCACAGTCAGCAGGCATATTGTCACCAATCAGACTACACTCACTCCTGGAGCCCCACTCCTGGAGAGAGAGAGAGAGAGAGAGAGAGAGAGAGAGAGAGAGAGAGAGAGAGAGAGAGAGAGAGAGAGAGAGAGAGAGAGAGAGAGAGAGAGAGGTATATCACAATGGTACATGTGCTAGGCTAGCTTCATGCTAGGCCAGCTTCATGCTAGGCCTCATGCTAGGCCTCATGCTAAGCCTCATGCTAAGCCTCATGCTAAGCCTCATGCTAAGCCTCATGCTAAGCCTCATGCTAAGCCTCATGCTAGGCTGGCTTTGGTGGTATAATGGTGAGCAAAGCTGCCTTCCAAACAGTTGACCTGGGTTTGATTCCTGGTCAATGTATGTGAGCTGGCTTTTGACATTCTACGAGAGAGAGAGAGGAAGGAGGGGGATTTCCCTTAAACATTTTTTGGGACTGACTGACCTTCATTTCTTAAAGTAATGATGGCCACTCATTTTTCTTGACTTAGCTGCTTTTTTCTTGCCATAATACAAATTCTAACCGTCTATTTAGTAGGACTATCAGCTGTGTATCCACCTGACTTCTGCACAACGCAACTGATGGTCCCAACCCCATTTATAAGGCAAGAAATCCCACTTTTTAAACCTGACAGGGCACACCTGTGAAGTGAAAACCATTTCAGGTGTCTACCTCTTGAAGCTCATCAAGGAAATGCCAAGAGTGTGCAAAGTGGTAATCAAAGCAAAAGGCGGCAGCTTTGAAGAACCTAGAATATAACATATTTTCAGTTGTTTCACACTTTTTGGTTATGTACTATACTTCCACATGTGTTAATTCACAGTTTGGATGCCTTCAGTGTGAATCTACAATCTTCATAGTCATGAAAATAAAGAAAACTCTTTGAATGAGAAGGTGTGTCCAAACTTTTGGTCTGTACTGTACCTATTCGGCAAATTGATTCCTCAGTTTGTAAAGACTTTTATCTCAAGTCTAAAGCCTGGTGTGCACTTTTAATTATGATTGTCCAATCACTGACCAATTTTACCACCTACACGAGTATGTGGGATGAGGGTCAACAGGTATTGAATACTATGAGCAGGTTGTGTAGGTAATCCCTCATAATACGTGGAGGTGGTAAAATTGGTTAGTGATTGGCCTGTCATAATTGAAAGTGTAAAAAATCGTTACAAACCAAGGAATCAATCTACCACATGGGTTCAAACTATTTCAAACGAAAGCATACACGCAAATCATTTTCTAACTAGAAATAACTGGGCCCCCCTGGGATACTTTGAATGCTTCCCCCAACTTGTTTTCTGCACAGGTAAACTGAGAACCAATGTCATTCAATAAGCAACGTGTTTCCCCATGCAGATAAAAACAGACAGCAGTGAATCACTGCATGCATTTTCTCTATCAATGACATTAGCTCCTGTGATAAATGTGCATGTTTTTTCACACATACAGACACACATGGTGTGCAGAAAATGCATACAGAAAACCAACAGACGAGTGTGCTCCCAGCCTCAGCTTATTACACTCACTCTGTCCATCTCTGATGGAGCAGAACTGGCTCTGAAGACTGCTTCAGCATCACTACAGTACACAGCACTTGGGGAGGGGTTGTGGGCTGGGTGCTGTACACAAGAGCCGTCTCAACACTGAGTAGGGATTGTCTACAAATCTTTGTCTGCAAAACTTTGTATGATTCCTTATCAGTGGCTGAGCAGATGTAGTCATTAAAACAATTGTGCAGACAGCAGAAATCTTTTTCTCTCCGTGCCCTTAGCTGCCTGTCTCTCAGGACATAGAAAAGAAACTTCACCCTCCATGGATCCCTTGCGGCTTCTGGATCCCCCTGCGGCTGCATCCCAAGCAGGGTCTATTGTTACGTCCCTGCTGATATCTCATGTTTGTATGCAATTTAAGATATTTGTCACTCAGTCTCTCAAATCCATCCTGGTAGATCTGGTGTGTCGATGATTGCTCATTAACCACTTCAGGACTCAGCCTTTACCCCCCCCCCCCTTAAGGACCAGCGCTGATTTAGAAGATCTGTGCTGGGTGGGCTCTACAGCCCCCAGCACAGATCAAATACCAGGCAGAGCGACCAGATCGCCCCCCTTTTTTCCCCACTAGGGGGATGATGTGCTGGGGGGGTCTGATCGCTCCTGCATGCGTGTGGGTGGCGGGGGGGGGCACCTCAAAGCCCCCTCCACTGCAGGATTCCCCCTCTCCCTCTTCTCCCTCCCTGCCCCGGAGATCGGAGGCTGCACAGGAACGGATCTGTCCTGTGCAGCCTCTAACAGGCTCCTGCCTGTCATGTGACAGCGATCCCCGGCCGCTGATTGGCCGGTAGTGTTGGGCGAACATCTAGATGTTCGGGTTCGGGCCGAACAGGCCGAACATGGCCGCGATGTTCGGGTGTTCGACCCGAACTCCGAACATAATGGAAGTCAATGGGGACCCGAACTTTTGTGCTTTGTAAAGCCTCCTTACATGCTACATACCCCAAATTTACAGGGTATGTGCACCTTGGGAGTGGGTACAAGAGGAAAAAAAAAATTAGCAAAAAGAGCTTATAGTTTTTGAGAAAATCGATTTTAAAGTTTCAAAGGGAAAACTGTCTTTTAAATGCGGGAAATGTCTGTTTTCTTTGCACAGGTAACATGCTTTTTGTCGGCATGCAGTCATAAATGTAATACATATAAGAGGTTCCAGGAAAAGGGACCGGTAACGCTAACCCAGCAGCAGCACACGTGATGGAACAAGAGGAGGGTGGCGCAGGAGGAGAAGGCCACGCTTTGAGACACAACAACCCAGGCCTTGCATGAGGACAAGAAGCGTGCGGATAGCAATTTGCATTTTGTCGCCATGCAGTCATAAATGTAATACAGATGAGAGGTTCAATAAACAGGGACCGGAAACGCTAACCCATCACAGATGTTCATTGTTCATGTTACTTGGTTGGGGTCCGGGAGTGTTGCGTAGTCGTTTCCAATCCAGGATTGATTCATTTTAATTTGAGTCAGACGGTCTGCATTTTCTGTGGAGAGGCGGATACGCCGCCGATCTGTGACGATGCCTCCGGCAGCACTGAAACAGCGTTCCGACATAACGCTGGCTGCCGGGCAAGCCAGCACCTCTATTGCGTACATTGCCAGTTTGTGCCAGGTGTCTAGCTTCGATACCCAATAGTTGAAGGGTGCAGATGGATTGTTCAACACAGCTACGCCATCTGACATGTAGTCCTTGACCATCTTCTCCAGGCGATCGGTGTTGGAGGTGGATCTGCACGCTTGCTGTTCTGTGTGCTGCTGCATGGGTGTCAGAAAATTTTCCCACTCCAAGGACACTGCCGATACCATTCCCTTTTGGGCACTAGCTGCGGCTTGTGTTGTTTGCTGCCCTCCTGGTCGTCCTGGGTTTGCGGAAGTCAGTCTGTCGGCGTACAACTGGCTAGAGGAGGGGGAGGATGTCAATCTCCTCTCTAAAGTCTCCACAAGGGCCTGCTGGTATTCTTCCATTTTGACCTGTCTGGCTCTTTCTTCAAGCAGTTTTGGAACATTGTGTTTGTACCGTGGATCCAGAAGGGTATAAACCCAGTAATTGGTGTTGTCCAGAATGCGCACAATGCGTGGGTCACGTTCAATGCAGTCCTAGGCCGAAGAGGTCATAGCCTAGGGTCACAAAACCTGTTTATTGGGCAATTTCAATGGTGGCGAGTCTGACTTACATAAATCGCAGCAATGGCCGTTAGCAACGTCTGAATCTCACGAAATGTCTCATGCAGGTAGAAGGCATATTGTTAGACTTGGGCTCCAAAGATGGGTTCCCTACATCTCTGCAAACCAGAGTTACAGGGCTCCAAATTTGGTAAAATCCCCCATAGGCTTTCATTGGGCCTCCTATTTACAGTTCCAAAATCTCACATCTTTTCAAAGGGCAATTACTCAGAAGTGGCAAATTTTCTAGCATTGTAGGGACCCTTAGGGGGAACATGACTGGTGAGTTTCGGGCCCCTAGGCCGAAGAGGTCATAGCCTAGGGTCACAAAAACCTGTTTATTGGGGCTATTTCAATGGTAGTGATGGTGACGTACATAAATCGCAGCAATGGCCGTTAGCAAAGTCTGAATCTCACGAAATGTCTCATGCAGGTAGAAGACATATTGTTAGACTTGGATTCCAAAGATGGGGTCCCTACATCTCTGCAAACCAGAGTTACAGGGGTCCAAAATTGGTAAAATCCCCCATAGGATTTCATTGGCTCCCTATTTCACTTTCCAAAATCTCACATCTTTTCAAAGGGCAATGGCTCAGCAGTACCAAATTTTCTAGCATTGTAGGGACCCTTAGGGGGAACATGACTGGTGAGTTTCGGGCCCCTAGGCCGAAGAGGTCATAGCCTAGGGTCACAAAAACCTGTTTATTGGGGCTATTTCAATGGTAATGATGGTGACGTACATAAATCGCAGCAATGGCCGTTAGCAAAGTCTGAATCTCACGAAATGTCTCATGCAGGTAGAAGACATATTGTTAGACTTGGATTCCAAAGATGGGGTCCCTACATCTCTGCAAACCAGAGTTACAGGGGTCCAAAATTGGTAAAATCCCCCATAGGATTTCATTGCCTCCCTATTTCACTTTCCAAAATCTCACATCTTTTCAAAGGGCAATGGCTCAGCAGTACCAAATTTTCTAGCATTGTAGGGACCCTTAGGGGGAACATGACTGGTGAGTTTCGGGCCCCTAGGCCGAAGAGGTCATAGCCTAGGGTCACAAAAACCTGTTTATTGGGGCTATTTCAATGGTAGTGATGGTGACGTACATAAATCGCAGCAATGGCCGTTAGCAAAGTCTGAATCTCACGAAATGTCTCATGCAGGTAGAAGACATATTGTTAGACTTGGATTCCAAAGATGGGGTCCCTACATCTCTGCAAACCAGAGTTACAGGGGTCCAAAATTGGTAAAATCCCCCATAGGATTTCATTGGCTCCCTATTTCACTTTCCAAAATCTCACATCTTTTCAAAGGGCAATGGCTCAGCAGTACCAAATTTTCTAGCATTGTAGGGACCCTTAGGGGGATCATGACTGGTGAGTTTTGCCACTGCTGAGCCATTGCCCTTTGAAATGGTGTGAGATTTTGGAACGGTAAATAGGAGGCCCAATGAAAGCCTATGGGGGATTTTACCAATTTTGGACCCCTGTAACTCTGGTTTGCAGAGATGTAGGGACCCCATCTTTGGAATCTAAGTCTAACAATATGTCTTCTACCTGCATGAGACATTTCGTGAGATTCAGACGTTGCTAACGGCCATGGCTGAGATTTATGTACGCCACCATCACTACCATTGAAATAGCCCAAATAAACAGGTTTTTGTGACCCTAGGCTATGACCTCTTCGGCCTAGGGGCCCGAAACTCACCAGTCATGTTCCCCCTAAGGGTCCCTACAATGCTAGAAAATTTGGTACTGCTGAGCCATTGCCCTTTGAAAAGATGTGAGATTTTGGAAAGTGAAATAGGGAGGCAATGAAATCCTATGGGGGATTTTACCAATTTTGGACCCCTGTAACTCTGGTTTGCAGAGATGTAGGGACCCCATCTTTGGAATCCAAGTCTAACAATATGTCTTCTACCTGCATGAGACATTTCGTGAGATTCAGACTTTGCTAACGGCCATTGCTGCGATTTATGTACGTCACCATCACTACCATTGAAATAGCCCCAATAAACAGGTTTTTGTGACCCTAGGCTATGACCTCTTCGGCCTAGGGGCCCGAAACTCACCAGTCATGTTCCCCCTAAGGGTCCCTACAATGCTAGAAAATTTGGTACTGCTGAGCCCTTGCCCTTTGAAAAGATGTGAGATTTTGGAAAGTGAAATAGGGAGCCAATGAAATCCTATGGGGGATTTTACCAATTTTGGACCCCTGTAACTCTGGTTTGCAGAGATGTAGGGACCCCATCTTTGGAATCCAAGTCTAACAATATGTCTTCTACCTGCATGAGACATTTCGTGAGATTCAAACTTTGCTAACGGCCATTGCTGCGATTTATGTACGTCACCATCACTACCATTGAAATAGCCCCAATAAACATGTTTTTGTGACCCTAGGCTATGACCTCTTTGGCCTAGGGGCCCGAAACTCACCAGTCATGTTCCCCCTAAGGGTCCCTACAATGCTAGAAAATTTGGTACTGCTGAGTCATTGCCCTTTGAAAAGATGTGAGATTTTGGAAAGTGAAATAGGGAGCCAATGAAATCCTATTGGGGATTTTACCAATTTTGGACCCCTGTAACTCTGGTTTGCAGAGATGTAGGGACCCCATCTTTGGAATCCAAGTCTAACAATATGTCTTCTACCTGCATGAGACATTTCGTGAGATTCAGACTTTGCTAACGGCCATTGCTGCGATTTATGTACGTCACCATCACTACCATTGAAATAGCCCCAATAAACAGGTTTTTGTGACCCTAGGCTATGACCTCTTCGGCCTAGGGGCCCGAAACTCACCAGTCATGTTCCCCCTAAGGGTCCCTACAATGCTAGAAAATTTGCCACTGCTGAGTAATTGCCCTTTGAAAAGATGTGAGATTTTGGAACTGTAAATAGGAGGCCCAATGAAAGCCTATGGGGGATTTTACCAAATTTGGAGCCCTGTAACTCTGGTTTGCAGAGATGTAGGGAACCCATCTTTGGAGCCCAAGTCTAACAATATGTCTTCTACCTGCATGAGACATTTCGTGAGATTCAGACGTTGCTAACGGCCATTGCTGCGATTTATGTACGTCAGACTCGCCACCATTGAAATTGCCCAATAAACAGGTTTTGTGACCCTAGGCTATGACCTCTTCGGCCTAGGACTGCATTGAACGCGACCCACGCATTGTGCGCATTCTGGACAACACCAATTACTGGGTTTATACCCTTCTGGATCCACGGTACAAACACAATGTTCCAAAACTGCTTGAAGAAAGAGCCAGACAGGTCAAAATGGAAGAATACCAGCAGGCCCTTGTGGAGACTTTAGAGAGGAGATTGACATCCTCCCCCTCCTCTAGCCAGTTGTACGCCGACAGACTGACTTCCGCAAACCCAGGACGACCAGGAGGGCAGCAAACAACACAAGCCGCAGCTAGTGCCCAAAAGGGAATGGTATCGGCAGTGTCCTTGGAGTGGGAAAATTTTCTGACACCCATGCAGCAGCACACAGAACAGCAAGCGTGCAGATCCACCTCCAACACCGATCGCCTGGAGAAGATGGTCAAGGACTACATGTCAGATGGCGTAGCTGTGTTGAACAATCCATCTGCACCCTTCAACTATTGGGTATCGAAGCTAGACACCTGGCACAAACTGGCAATGTACGCAATAGAGGTGCTGGCTTGCCCGGCAGCCAGCGTTATGTCGGAACGCTGTTTCAGTGCTGCCGGAGGCATCGTCACAGATCGGCGGCGTATCCGCCTCTCCACAGAAAATGCAGACCGTCTGACTCAAATTAAAATGAATCAATCCTGGATTGGAAACGACTACGCAACACTCCCGGACCCCAACCAAGTAACATGAACAATGATCATCTGTGATGGGTTAGCGTTTCCGGTCCCTGTTTATTGAACCTCTCATCTGTATTACATTTATGACTGCATGGCGACAAAATGCAAATTGCTATCCGCACGCTTCTTGTCCTCATGCAAGGCCTGGGTTGTTGTGTCTCAAAGCGTGGCCTTCTCCTCCTGCGCCACCCTCCTCTTGTTCCATCACGTGTGCTGCTGCTGGGTTAGCGTTACCGGTCCCTTTTCCTGGAACCTCTTATATGTATTACATTTATGACTGCATGCCGACAAAAAGCATGTTACCTGTGCAAAGAAAACAGACATTTCCCGCATTTAAAAGACAGTTTTCCCTTTGAAACTTTAAAATCGATTTTCTCAAAAACTATAAGCTCTTTTTGCTAAATTTTTTTTTCCTCTTGTACCCACTCCCAAGGTGCACATACCCTGTAAATTTGGGGTATATAGCATGTAAGGAGGCTTTACAAAGCACGAAAGTTCGGGTCCCCATTGACTTCCATTATGTTCGGAGTTCGGCCATGTTCGGCCCGAACCCGAACATCTAGATGTTCGCCCAACACTACACGTGACCCGTTCGGCCAATCACAGCGCTAGCCGAACGTTCGGGTAACGTTCGGCCATGCGCTCTTAGTTCGGCCATATGGCCGAACAGTTTGGCCGAACACCATCAGGTGTTCGGCCGAACCCGAACATCACCCGAACAGGGTGATGTTCTGCAGAACCCGAACAGTGGCGAACACTGTTCGCCCAACACTATTGGCCGGGGATCGCTGATCTAGTACAACGCTGCTACTGTTAGCAGCGTTGTAAAAATGTAAACAAAGCGGATTATTTCCGCTTGTGTTTACATTTAGCCTGCGAGCCGCTATCGGCAGCACAGGCTATTCACGGAGCCCCCCGCCGTGAATTGACAGGAAGCAGCCTCTCGCGCGAGCAGCTGTTTCCTGATTAATTAGCCTGCAACCAGCGATGCAGATGTGCGTCGCTGGTCCTGCAGCTACCACTTTGCCGACGCGCGTTATGAGTGCGCGGTCGGCAAGTGGTTAAGCAAGGTGTGTATGAGATCACCAAATATTTATCTTAGACTAATTAATTAATTGCTTGACTTTCTGGACAGCAAGCCCATAAAGAACAAGTACTTACCTTTTTACCAGAACTGATTTGACTACTGCCAGAACTGCCTGTTAGAAAAATACAGAAAAGTTTCGGATGAAAAGCTCCACATACAATCGTAAAAACAAATGAAAATAATAATAAACTTTAAGTAGAATGGTCCTCAATTATTCAAGACTGTTGCACTAACATTAACCTCATGTCATGATCGGTGTCAGCACGCAGATAGAATCTGATTATTGGCGATCTGTAGTATCACCAAGAATGCAGATGTATACCCGATTATTGATGATCTGCAGTATCACCGATAATCCGATATATTGCTAACCTCTGGACAGGGCCGGCCTTAGGTTTCACAGCGCCCTGAGCGAAACCTGATTTTTGTGCCCCCCCCCCCATTCTCTTCCCATGTGCATATACGCACGCATGCACTAGTGTTGGGCGAACAGTGTTCGCCACTGTTCGGGTTCTGCAGAACATCACCCTGTTCGGGTGATGTTCGAGTTCGGCCGAACACCTGATGGTGTTCGGCCAAACCCTTCGGCCACATGGCCGAACTAAGAGCGCATGGCCGAACGTTCCCCGAACGTTCGGCTAGCGCTGTGATTGGCCGAACGGGTCACGTGGTTCGGACCCGAACGCGCTCTGATTGGCCGAACGGTTCACGTGGTTCGGGCCCGAACGCGCTCTGATTGGCCGAACGGTCACGTGGTTCGGGTAAATAAATACCCGAACCACGTCATATCTCCGCCATTTGTCTGTGGGTTTAGCTTTGGGTAGGAAGGCAGGGTAGTTCTCTCTCCAGCCAGGCTAGCCAGGGTCCCCCCAGTCATTGTGTGTCGCTGCTGGGAACAGTAGTACACCGCTCGCTCAGCCACACTATATAGCATTGTGTTTACTGCCACTCTGTGTACACCGCTCAGCCAGACTATATAGCATTGTGTTTACTGCCACTCTGTGTACACGGCTCAGCCAGACTATATAGCATTGTGTTTACTGCCACTCTGTGTACACGGCTCAGCCACACTATATAGCATTGTGTTTACTGCCACTCTGTGTACACCGCTCAGCCAGACTATATAGCATTGTGTTTACTGCCACTCTGTGTACACGGCTCAGCCAGACTATATAGCATTGTTTACTGCCACTCTGTGTACACGGCTCAGCCACACTATATAGCATTGTGTTTACTGCCACTCTGTGTACACCGCTCAGCCAGACTATATAGCATTGTGTTTACTGCCACTCTGTGTACACGGCTCAGCCAGACTATATAGCATTGTTTACTGCCACTCTGTGTACACGGCTCAGCCACACTATATAGCATTGTGTTTACTGCCACTCTGTGTCTGCTGGGAACAGTAGTACACCGCTCGCTCAGCCACACTATATAGCATTGTGTTTACTGCCACTCTGTGTACACCGCTCAGCCACACTATATAGCATTGTGTTTACTGCCACTCTGTGTCTGCTGGGAACAGTAGAACACCGCTCGCTCAGCCACACTATATAGCATTGTGTTTACTGCCACTCTGTGTACACGGCTCAGCCACACTATATAGCATTGTGTTTACTGCCAATCTGTGTCTGCTGGGAACAGTAGTACACCGCTCACCCGCCACTGTATAGCATTGTGCTCTGTGTCGCTGCTGGCAATAGTGGTACACCGCTCACCCACCACTGTATAGCATTTCTGTACTGCCACTGTACTGCTGCCAGTCAGCGTGTACTTTAAGGATAAGTGAAATGAGGAAGAAATCCGGTGAAAGAGGGAGGGGCAAGGGAAGAGGTGTTTCCCCTGACGGTTCACGTACAGGCCACAGGGGAGCACCCAAGAAAACCCACTCAATACCGCCCATGTTGTCCAGGACAACAACCCTCACAGATCCAAAAGAACAGGACCAGATAATTACTTGGATGACCTCTCAAGCGTCCAGCAGTGGGTCAAGCAGCACCAGCACATCACGCACGAGGTCCGAGTCCTCAGCCAGTTACAAGGAGCCAGTGGGCACAAAGCTGACACAACCCGCAGCGACACCACGCACACAACTGCCAGATAACCAGTCCGATGAATTACCTCAGGACACAATGGGGTATTTGCAGGAGCTATTCCCAGGCCAACAAACTTCCACCTTTGAAAGGTCAATGGAGGAACAGCCAGAAATGTTGTGCCCGGATTCACAACTAGTGATGCTCAAATACCCCTTTTCAAAATTCGAGTTAGGTCGAATTCGAATAGTAAATTATTCGAGGTCAGTCGAATATTCGAGTCGAATAATTTTTACTATTCGATTCGACCTCGGACTTCGAGCTCACTATTCGAGTTGGTATTCGAGCTCACTATTCGAGCTGACTATTCGAATTGGCCTTAAATAGCTTCCAACACTTGTTTTGAGGGTGAATGATGCAAGAAACATCTTTTTTTCCAAGTAACAACAGCAAGTGATTATGTGGGGATGTTCCTTTAAAAAAAAATGTGGAAAGAGAAGTTGTGTCCTTAATTTTGTTCAGTAGTGTTACTGTATATACTTGTTCTTCTTCTTCTTTATCTTTCTTCTTCTTCTTCTAGATCTTCTTCTTCTATATCTTCTTCTTCTTCTTCTATATTGTCTTCTTCTTCTTCTTCTTCATCATCTTCTTCTTCTTCTTCATCATCTTCTTCTTCTTCTTCTTCATCATCTTCTTCTTCTTCTTCATCATCTTCTTCTTCATCTTCATCTTCTTCATCTTCTTCTTCTTCTTCATCTTCATCTTCTTCATCTTCTTCTTCTTCATCTTCTTCTTCTTCTTCATCTTCTTCTTCTTCTTCATCATCTTCTTCTTCTTCATCTTCTTCTTCTTCTTCTTCTTTTTCATCTTCTTCATCATCTTCTTCATCTTCTTCTTCTTCTTCTTCATCTTCTTCTTCTTCATCTTCTTCTTCTTCATCTTCTTCATCTTCTTCATCTTCTTCTTCTTTTTCATCTTCTTCTTCATCATCTTCTTCATCTTCATCTTCTTCTTCATCTTCATCTTCTCCTTCTTTTTCAATATCGTCTTCTTCTTCTTCACGTATTTCTCTTTTCAATTTTTTTTTAAAGAAATGCAGCTATTTTTGAGCGTAACAAATAGCTGGTGGGCGCACACATGTTGGAAGCGCCATTGTATGTGCTCCCTGGCAGTGGAAACACAAAGACAGCAGGAGGTAAATTCAGCAGCAGGAGGAGGAGGATGAGTGTGTGGCAGCAGGCAGTCAATGAGGCAGGCAGCTCGCCGTGACATAATAGCCCTGGTACCTAGCGGTGATACCAGGGCTGTAAATAAACACAACAGGAGGTCCCAGACAGCGGTCGTGCAGCCCACATTGTGTCCAATACACAACTGGGACAACACAGTTTTCAACCCGGGCACCTCAGAAAAATTAAACCTTTTTTTTTTTTTAATGGTTTGTTTGGTTTTGGTTTTGCAACCAATATAGCTATTGTTTGACGTAATAGCTGGTGGCAGAGTGGCAGCAGAAGGTAATTCTGTGTACCCTGGCAGTGGGAAACACAGACAGACAGCAACAGCAGCAGGAGGAATGGAGGAGTAATGTGAGCAGCTATTGTTTGACGTAATAGCTGGTGGCAGAGTGGCAGCAGAAGGTAAATCATCTGTGTAGTGTACCCTGGCAGTGGGAAACACAGACAGACAGCAGCAGCAGCAGCAGGAGGAGGTATGGAGGAGTAGTGTGAGTGTGGCAGCAGGTAGGCAGCGTGACATAATAGCCCTGGTACCTAGCGGTGATACCAGGGCTGTAAATAAACACAACAGGAGGTCCCAGACAGCGGTCGTGCAGCCCACATTGTGTCCAATACACAACTGGGACAACACAGTTTTCAACCCGGGCACCTCAGAAAAATTAAACCTTTTTTTTTTTTTTAATGGTTTGTTTGGTTTTGGTTTTGCAACCAATATAGCTATTGTTTGACGTAATAGCTGGTGGCAGAGTGGCAGCAGAAGAAGGTAATTCTGTGTACCCTGGCAGTGGGAAACACAGACAGACAGCAGCAGCAGGAGGAGGAATGGAGGAGTAGGCGAGCAGCTATTGTTTGACGTAATAGCTGGTGGCAGAGTGGCAGCAGAAGGTAAATCATCTGTGTACCCTGGCAGTGGGAAAAACAGACAGACAGCAGCAGCAGCAGCAGCAGGAGGAGGTATGGAGGAGCAGTGTGAGTGTGGCAGCAGGTAGGCAGCGTGACATAATAGCCCTGGTACCTAGCGGTGATACCAGGGCTGTAAATAAACACAACAGGAGGTCCCAGACAGCGGTCGTGCAGCCCACATTGTGTCCAATACACAACTGGGACAACACAGTTTTCAACCCGGGCACCTCAGAAAAATTAAACCTTTTTTTTTTTTAATGGTTTGTTTGGTTTTGGTTTTGCAACCAATATAGCTATTGTTTGACGTAATAGCTGGTGGCAGAGTGGCAGCAGAAGAAGGTAATTCTGTGTACCCTGGCAGTGGGAAACACAGACAGACAGCAGCAGCAGCAGCAGGAGGAGGTATGGAGGAGCAGTGTGAGTGTGGCAGCAGGTAGGCAGCGTGACATAATAGCCCTGGTACCTAGCGGTGATACCAGGGCTGTAAATAAACACAACAGGAGGTCCCAGACAGCGGTCGTGCAGCCCACATTGTGTCCAATACACAACTGGGACAACACAGTTTTCAACCCGGGCACCTCAGAAAAATTAAACCTTTTTTTTTTAATGGTTTTTTGGTTTTTGGTTTTACAACCAATATAGCTATTGTTTGACGTAATAGCTGGTGGCAGAGTGGCAGCAGAAGAAGGTAATTCTGTGTACCCTGGCAGTGGGAAACACAGACAGACAGCAGAAGGGCAGTACACAGCAGCCCACTGTAGGTGTAAAATGTGTGGCTGCAGGCGACGTAATAGTCAAAGTGAACCAGGCTGGCTTAGTGAGCAGGAGCCAGGAGGTGGTAAAGGGTGGTAAGGCACATTAACGATGGTTCCGGCAGCCAGTTCATGTCCCCCTCTTGCCGACAACAGGGGCCAGGAACTCGCCTTCCACCCACGCCTGGTTCATCTTGAGAAACGTCAGTCTGTCCACAGACTTGTGAGACAGACGTGAGCGTTTCTCAGTGACCACGCCACCAGCTGCACTGAAGCAGCGCTCGGACAGCACGCTGGAAGGGGGGCAGGACAGCACTTCCAGGGCGTACTGCGCCAGCTCGCTCCAGATCTCCATGCGCTTGACCCAATACTCCATGGGATCAACAGGGGCATCGCTGTCAAGCCCGCTGTACGACCCCATGTAGTCAGCCACCATGCGGGTCAGGCGCTGGCTGTGACCGGAGGAGGATGCTGCTGCATGCATCTCCTCTCTAGTCACTGCTGCCGGAGCCTCTACAGTCCTGTAGAGCTCGTGGCTGAGAGACAGCAGGTCTGTGGGGCGCTTGCTGCTGCTGGATGCAGGCACCTGCTGCTGCCTCTGTGCTGGCTGCTGGACAGTGGGGGTGGAAGGCTGGGGGAAGGCTTCCTCCAAGCGCTCAACAAGGGCCTGCTGCAAGCTCCTTATTTGTTGCGCTGGGTCTCCTCCTGCAGGCAGCAGGAACTGGCTCAACTTCCCCTTGAGGCGTGGGTCCAACATCATGCTGATCCAGATGTCCTCCCTCTGCTTCATCTGGATCACCCTGGGGTCCCTGCGCAGGCACGTCAGCATGTGCGCTGCCATTGGGAAGAGGCGGGCCACGTCTGCTGGCACATCGACGTCAGTGCTGTCCTCATCCTCCTCCTCTGCCGCCTCATCCTCTCTCCACCCCCGCACCAACTCAGCTGCGCTGTGCTGATCCCCCTCATCAGCAGCCAGGTCAGGGACCTCCACCAAGTCCTCCTCCTCCTCCCCCTCAGAGGTGGACTGCGCAGCTGGTTGCCGCTCCTGCTGGTCCAAGGCTGCCGATCCCTGTTCCAGCAAAGCATCGAGGGCCCTGTTCAGCAGAGAAACCAGGGGCACCCACTCGCAGACCATAGCATGGTCCCTGCTCACCATGTTTGTGGCCTGCAGGAAGGGAGCCAGCACAAAGCACACCTGCTGCATGTGCCTCCAGTCATCATCGGGGACGATGGACGGGATGTTGCTGGTCTTGTCCCTTCTCTGAGCGGCGGAAACAGTGGCCAGGGCAAGGTACTGGTTGACAGCGTGCTTCTGTTCAACCAGACGCTCCAACATCGCCAGGGTGGAGTTCCAGCGAGTCGGAACGTCAAGGATCAGCCGATGGCGTGGCAGATCCAGCTCCTTTTGCACGTCTTCCAGGCTCGCACAGGCTGCAGCCGAGCGCCGGAAGTGACGCACAACATTCCTTGCCGTTTCCAGCAGTTCGCCCATCCCCTGGTAGGTGCGCAGGAACTTCTGCACCACCAGGTTCAGCACGTGGGCAAGACAGGGGATGTGGGTCAGGTTTCCCCTGTCTATTGCGGCAACCAGATTGGCCCCATTGTCGGCCACCACCTCTCCGACTCTGAGGCCTCTGGGGGTCAGCCAAATCCTCTCCTGCTCCTGGAGTTTGGCCAACACATGGGTTGCCGTCAGCTTGGTCTTCCCAAGGCTGACCAAGTGCAGCAGCGCTTGGCAGTGGCGGGCCTTCACGCTGCTGCTGAGGCGGGGGGTTTGGCCAGGTGTGCCGGAGGATGGCAGAGGATCGGAGGAACCTGCTGCAGTTCCCCTGACCCTGCGGGGTGGCACCACCCACTGTGTTGCTGCTGCTGCTGTGCCCGCTGCTGCTCTCCCATCCTCACCCCCTTCCACCAAGCTGACCCAGTGGACAGTGAAGGACAGGTAGCGGCCTGTCCCGAAGCGGCTGCTCCAGGAGTCCATGGTGACGTGGACCCTTTCACCAACCGCGTGCTCCAGCCCTCGCTCCACATTGGCTATCACAAAGCGGTGCAGTGCAGGAATGGCCTTGCGGGCAAAGAAGTGTCTGCTGGGGAGCTGCCAGTCTGGGGCTGCGCAAGCAAGCAGCGCACGAATGTCGCTCCCCTCCTGCACGAGCGTGTACGGCAGGAGTTGGGAGCACATGGCCCGTGCCAGCAAGCCGTTCAGCTGCCGCACGCGACGGCTGCTGGGAGGCAGAGCCCTAACCACCCCCTGGAAGGACTCGCTCAAAAGGCTCTGGCGTGGCCTTTTGCTGACACGGGAATCAGCAGACACAGCAGAGGAGGCCACTGAGGACTGGCTGCCAGAACAGGCCTCAGTGTCGGCGGCAGGAGTTGCAGAGGGGGGAGGAGCAGTGCGTTTCCGCACTCCTGCTGGTGCTGCTGGAGGAGCAGGAGGGCGGGTGGCTGCTGTTGCTGCTGCTGCTGCTGAAGGCTGTGCAGTGATGGGTGTGGTGCCACTGCCAGCACCAGATGCCTTCAGCCTCTGGAACTCCTCATGCTGGTGGAAATGTTTAGCCGCAAGGTGGTTGATGAGCGAGCTGGTGCAGAACTTTAAGGGGTCTGCACCTCTGCTCAACTTCCGCTGACAGTGGTTGCAAGTGGCGTACTTGCTGTACACAGTGGGCATGGTGAAATATCGCCAGATTGGTGACTTAAACATCCCCCTACGGCATGGAAGCGCTGCTGCCTGTCTCCCTGTGGTGGTTGGGGGGGGGGAGCTTGGGGGGCTTGGGTGCGGCTGGTGGTGGTACTGGCAGATGCTGCTGCTGCTGCTGCTGAGCCTGAGACACCAGCAGGCTGTGGGACCTGCCTACTGCTGCTGCCAATGCTTGCAATGATGCGCCTCCTTGCAAGGCCCACAAGAGCATCCTCCTCCTCCTCCTCAGAGCTGCTGAGGACGACATCCCCTGGAGGTGGTGGCACCCAGTCTCTGTCTGTCACCGGGTCATCATCATCCTCCCCCTCCTGAAACATGTCCTGCTGGGATGAGGACCCCCCAAACTCCTCTCCTGATGCATGGATGGGCTGCTTGATTGTCGCCACAGTCTTGCTGTCCAATCCCTCATCCCCCAAAGTGCCCATCAGCATCTCCTCCTCAAAATCGCCAACAACAGCAGACAATTGACTCATGATGCCTGGGGTCAAAAGACTGCTGAATGACAGGTCGCCAACTGACGGTGAACTGGCCTCCTCCCCAGGCCCTGCTGGGCTGCTGCTGCGAACAGGGGTGGTGGTGGTGGTGGTGGTGGTGGTGAGGGTGGAGGCCTCGGATGCAGAGCTGATGGCGGGCTGCTCATCCTCCGTCATGAGTTGCACCACAGTGTCTGCATCCTTTTCCTCAATGGGACGTTTCCGACCCGGCTGGAGGAAAATGGGAGCAGGTGCTACACGCTGCTGCTGCTGTGTCTCTGCAGCGTGAGTTGCAGATGCTCCTGCTGGGCGGCGCCCAAGGCGTCCACGGCCAGTGGCTATGGGAGGAATGTTAGCCACTGACGCTGCTGCTGCTGCGGAACTGTGCATGGTGGCGCGCCCGCGGCCGCGGCTTGCCACAATGCTGCTCCCTCTCCTCCTGATTCCCTTGCTGCCCTTGCCCTTGCCCAAACCGCGCTGGCTGCCACTTCCAGACATCTTCAATGTTTTGGGCGTATAGACAAAAGTTTTTTAAAAGGGCGGGTGAAAAGTGGGGTACTTTAATGAGGTGAGTTGGTTGGTTGGTGAGGTGACTGAGTGAGTGTCCCCTAGTACAGTAAGTAAGTAGTAACAGTCAGGAAGTACAACTAGCAGTTACAATAATCAGTAGTAATCACAAGTAAATTTAGTGTGTGTACACTCAGACAGTGAGTGCACGCACGCAGGAGCTAGTAGCCTATGAACACAGTGACTGAGTGTCCTAGACTCCTAGTACAGTAAGAGTAAGTAGTAACAGTAAGTAGAACTAACTAATTACAATAATCAATCAGCGATCAGAAGGAAATGGAGTGTGGGTGTGTGTACACTCAGACAGTGAGTGCACGCACGCAGGAGCTAGTAGCCTATGAACACAGTGACTGAGTGTCCTAGACTCCTAGTACAGTAAGAGTAAGTAGTAACAGTAAGTAGAACTAACTAATTACAATAATCAATCAGCGATCAGAAGGAAATAGAGTGTGGGTGGTGTGTGTACACTCAGACAGTGAGTGCACGCACGCAGGAGCTAGTAGCCTATGGACAGTGACTGAGTGTCCTAGACTCCTAGTACAGTAAGAGTAAGTAGTAACAGTAAGTACAACTAACTAATTACGATAATCAATCAGCGATCAGAAGGAAATGGAGTGTGGGTGTGTGTACACTCAGACAGTGAGTGCACGCACGCAGGAGCTAGTAGCCTATGAACACAGTGACTGAGTGTCCTAGACTCCTAGTACAGTAAGAGTAAGTAGTAACACTAAGTAGAACTAACTAATTACAATAATCACTCAGCGATCAGAAGGAAATGGAGTGTGGGTGTGTGTACACTCAGACAGTGAGTGCACGCACGCAGGAGCTAGTAGCCTATGAACACAGTGACTGAGTGTCCTAGACTCCTAGTACAGTAAGAGTAAGTAGTAACAGTAAGTACAACTAACTAATTACGATAATCAATCAGCGATCAGAAGGAAATAGAGTGTGGGTGGTGTGTGTACACTCAGACAGTGAGTGCACGCACGCAGGAGCTAGTAGCCTATGGACAGTGACTGAGTGTCCTAGACTCCTAGTACAGTAAGAGTAAGTAGTAACAGTAAGTACAACTAACTAATTACGATAATCAATCAGCGATCAGAAGGAAATGGAGTGTGGGTGTGTGTACACTCAGACAGTGAGTGCACGCACGCAGGAGCTAGTAGCCTTTGAACACAGTGACTGAGTGTCCTAGACTCCTAGTACAGTAAGAGTAAGTAGTAACACTAAGTAGAACTAACTAATTACAATAATCAATCAGCGATCAGAAGGAAATGGAGTGTGGGTGTGTGTACACTCAGACAGTGAGTGCACGCACGCAGGAGCTAGTAGCCTATGAACACAGTGACTGAGTGTCCTAGACTCCTAGTACAGTAAGAGTAAGTAGTAACAGTAAGTACAACTAACTAATTACGATAATCAATCAGCGATCAGAAGGAAATAGAGTGTGTGTTGTGTGTGTACACTCAGACAGTGAGTGCACGCACGCAGGAGCTAGTAGCCTATGAACAGTGACTGAGTGTCCTAGACTCCTAGTACAGCAAGAGTAATTAGTAACAGTAAGTAGAACTAACTAATTACAATAATCAATCAGCGATCAGAAGGAAATAGAGTGTGTGTTGTGTGTGTACACTCAGACAGTGAGTGCACGCACGCAGGAGCTAGTAGCCTATGAACACAGTGACTGAGTGTCCTAGACTCCTAGTACAGTAAGAGTAAGTAGTAACAGTAAGTAAGTAGAACTAACTAATTACGATAATCAATCAGCGATCAGAAGGAAATAGAGTGTGTGTTGTGTGTGTACACTCAGACAGTGAGTGCACGCACGCAGGAGCTAGTAGCCTATGGACAGTGACTGAGTGTCCTAGACTCCTAGTACAGTAAGAGTAAGTAGTAACAGTAAGTACAACTAACTAATTACGATAATCAATCAGCGATCAGAAGGAAATAGAGTGTGTGTTGTGTGTGTACACTCAGACAGTGAGTGCAGTGCGCACACGCAGGAGCTAGTAGCCTATATGAACAGTGACAGTGAGTGTCCCTACGGGTACAGTAAGAGTAAGTAGTAAGTAAGTACAACTAACTAACAATAATCTATCAGTAATCAGAAGGAAATAGAGTGTGTGTACACACAGACAGTGAGTGAGTGCACACACGCAGGAGCTAGCTAGTAGCCTATAAACAGTGACAGTCAGTGAGTGTCCTACTCCTAGTACAGTATAACTACAATACTATTAGTAAAGGACAGCAGAAATACTGGTATAGATGAGAGAAATAAACAGAGGACAGCTGCCCACAGAGGCAAGGCCCCCCTGAGGCCTAAACCTGTAAGCTTGCAGCAGCTGCCTGTCTCTAATGTAACACACAAGCTACTAACTAAAATACAATGTCTAAATAACTAACAACAATATAGGTGTGTATAGGAGGTGTATGTGAGCAAAAACGCTAGGTAAATGACCACAATAGAGCTCTTGCTAAGCCAAAGCACAAAGGAGCAACTCTCTCTCTGTACAAGTCTCAGGCAAGCACGGAGAAACGTAACATGGCGGCCGCTATTTATAGGGTAGGGGCTGGCCAGGGTCCCCCTCTGTGATTGGCTGCCGTCAGAGGGCCTAGGAGCCCTCTGATTGGCTCTAAGGACATCAATCTGGGCTATGACGCTATTCGAGCTCGGTACCGAGCTCGAATAGCGCCGGGTTGCTCGAATAGCTCGAATAGTGAATGGGCTATTCGAGTGTACTCGGATAGCCCATTCGAATAGCTCCAGCTATTCGGAGCTCGAATACCGAGCTCGAATAGCTGAAAAAGAGCTCGAATATTCGAGCTACTCGAATATTCGAGCTCTGCTGAGCACCACTGTTCACAACCATTAACTGTGGGAAATGCACCGGGCACTGAAATACAAGGCGAGTCCGAGGACTTTGAAACCCAAATTCCAGAGCAAGTTGGGCAGGAGGGGTTGCAATTGCAGGAGGTCGGCCGAGAAGCTCTGGAAGACGACGTTGGAGTGAGCTGCGCAGAGGTTGTTCTGGGGAGCTCTACTCCACGGCGGCGGCACCCCACAATGACATATGACGAGTTTGAGGAGATGGAAGAGGAGGGTATGGACAATGTGGACATAGACCCAGATTTTGTTTGTGAACGAGAACATCGCCGTCGTAGCAGCAGCACAGATGAGTCTGTTGAAGAACCCACTGCTGCACGAGTTCGCCTTGTGCCACAAGGTAGGCGGCGCACAATTTCAGGCACCACAAGCGTGGAAGTTCAAGTGAGAGGCAAAAGAGGCGCAAATAGAAATCGCCAGCAAGGCAGGTGCTCCAAAGTCTGGGCTTTCTTTGAAGACTGCACTGAGGATGTTACCATGGCGATTTGCAAGGTGTGCAAGACCCGCCTGAGCAGGGGGAAAAGTATTAACAACCTCTCCACCACCAGCATGAGCCGCCACATGCTATCCAAACATCCCACTCTGTGGGCAAACGCGGCAGGACAGGGTACCAGCAACACTGCCTCCCTTGGGTTCACCAGACTCACCACCAGACCCGCCTCAGCAGCAGCAGTAGCCCAGCCATTGCGTGGTTCACAACATTCACAAACATCAGACGACGCTGACACTGTCACTTTCCGGACTAGTGCTCTTGAGGTCTCCCAGTCTTCATCAAACACAACAACCAACAGCCCTTCAGTGTGCAGCCCTACGGTTCAGTTGTCTGTCTCGGAGATGTTTGAGCGCAAGAGGAAATTGCCAGCAAATGACCCCCGGGCCGTGGCACTAACAGCCAGCATAGCCAAGCTTCTGGCCTGCAAAATGCTGCCATATCGAGTGGTGGAGACAAACAGCTTCAAGGGCATGATGTCAGTGGCCATCCCACGTTACGTGGTTCCCAGCCGCTACCACTTTGCGCGCTCTGCAGTGCCTGAGTTGCATGAGCACGTGGTCAGCAAAATAACCCGAAGCTTGAAGAATGCCTTTGCCTGCAAGGTTCACCTCACCACTGACACCTGGACGAGTGCGTTCGGCCAGGGTCGATACATCTCCCTTACCGCGCACTGGGTGAACCTTATGGAGCCTGGCAGCGATTCTTCACCTGCTAGGGCGCGGGTGTTGCCCACGCCGCAAACAGCTGCACCGCCGTCCCTCCCACTGGATAACAGCAGCACCTACCTCTCTGACTCCTTCTCCTCCAACGCATCTCAAAGCTGTACCTCATCCGTAAACGCTAACCCAGCAGCAGTAGGATCGTGGAAGCAGTGCAGCACAGCTGTTGGCATGCGTCAGCAAGCGTTGCTGAAGCTGATCTGCCTTGGGGATATGCAGCACACAGGGGAGGAAATTTGGAGGGGAATAAAGGAACAGACGGATTTGTGGCTGGCACCGCTGGACCTGAAACCGGGCATGGTTGTGTGTGATAATGGGAGTAATCTCTTTCACGCTTTAAGGTTGGTTAAGCTGACACACATCCCTTGCCTGGCGCACGTGATGAACCTAGTAGTTCAGCGGTTCCTGAGGACATACCCAGGCGTGGCCAATCTTCTGTTGAAGGTGCGTCGAGTGGCCAAACATTGTAGAAATTCCAGTACTTCTTCGGGGGCACTCGCCAAGATGCAGGATCGCTTCAATCTCCCCCACCATCGCTTGCTGTGTGATGTCCCTACGGGCTGGAATTCTACGCTGCACATGCTAGCCCGCTTTTGCGAGCAGAAGAGTGCAGTGGTCCAGTACATGACGGCGCAGTACCGAGGCACATCCGGACAGCTGCCAAGCTTCTGTGGATCCGATTGGGCCAACATGTTGGACCTCTGCCAAGTCCTCCAAAATTTTGAGCAATCCACGTTGCTTGTGAGCAGTGACAACTCTTCAGTCAGCATTACCATACCACTGCTGTGTTTACTGAAGAGGTCAATGTTGAAAATCAAGGAAACAGCTGTCATGATGCAACTGGGGGAATCTGAAGGAGAAAACAATCAGCGTGATGGTACCAACATCAGGCCATCCGCATCAGGAAACACTGGCCCCAGCAGCTATGACGAAGAAGAGGAGGAGGAACAGCTGGAGTTGGAGCAGGAATTTCCTGCCACCACTGACGAGGGCCAGAGCAGGTGCACATTGGACTTCCACAATTCAGCGCGAATGGTCAGCAGAAGCAGACCAGGAAGAAGGTGACGACTATGATGCATCACAACAACTATCACAACGCTCACAAGAGGATGATGAGGATTCTGGCAGGACTCTTGCACACATGGCTCAATTCATGCTAGACTGCATTGAACGCGACCCATGCATTGTGTGCATTCAGGACAACACCAATTACTGGGTTTATACACTTCTGGATCCACGGTACAAACACAATGTTCCAAAACTGCTTGAAGAAAGAGTCAGACAGGTCAAAATGGAAGAATACCAGCAGGCCCTTGTGGAGACTTTAGAGAGGAGATTGACATCCTCCCCCTCCTCTAGCCAGTTGTACGCCGACAGACTGACTTCCGCAAACCCAGGACGACCAGGAGGGCAGCAAACAACACAAGCCGCAGCTAGTGCCCAAAAGGGAATGGTATCGGCAGTGTCCTTGGAGTGGGAAAATTTTCTGACACCCATGCAGCAGCAGCCCACTGAACAGCAAGCGTGCAGATCCACCTCCAACACCGATCGCCTGGAGAAGATGGTCAAGGACTACATGTCAGATGGCGTAGCTGTGTCGAACAATCCATCTGCACCCTTCAACTATTGGGTATCGAAGCTAGACACCTGGCACAAACTGGCAATGTACGCAATAGAGGTGCTGGCTTGCCCGGCAGCCAGCGTTATGTCGGAACGCTGTTTCAGTGCTGCCGGAGGCATCATCACAGATCGGCGTATCCGCCTCTCCACAGGAAATGCAGACCGTCTGACTCAAATTAAAATGAATCAATCCTGGATTGGAAACGACTACGCAACACTCCAGGACCCCAACCAAGTAACATGACCAATGAACATCTGGGATGGTTTAGCGTTTCCAGTCCCTTTTTATTGAACCTCTCATCTGTATTACATTTATGACTGCATGGCGGCAAAAAGCATTGCTGCTATATCCGCACGCTTTTTGTCCTCATGCAAGGCCTGTGTTGTTGTGTCTCAAAAAGCATGGCCTTCTCCTCCTGCGCCTGCTCCTGTTCCATCACGTGTGCTGCTGCTGCTGGGTTAGCGTTGCCGGTCCCTGTTTATGGAACCTCTCATCTTTATTACATTTATGACTGCATGGCGGTAAAAAGCATGCTATCCGTACGCTTCTTGTCCTCATGCAAGGCCTGGGTTGTTGTGTCTCAAAGCGTGGCCTTCTCCTCCTGCGCCTCCTCCTGTTCCATCACGTGTGCTGCTGCTGCTGCTGGGTTAGCGTTGCCGGTCCCTGTTTATGGAACCTCTCATCTTTATTACATTTATGACTGCATGGCGGTAAAAAGCATGCTATCCGCGCGCTTCTTGTCCTCATGCAAGGCCTGGGTTGTTGTGTCTCAAAGCGTGGCCTTCTCCTCCTGCGCCTCCTCCTGTTCCATCACGTCTGCTGCTGCTGGGTTAGCGTTGCCGCGTGGTCCCTGTTTATTGAACCTCTTATCTTTATTACATTTATGACTGCATGGCGGTACAAAGCATGCTATCCGCACGCTTCTTGTCCTCATGCAAGGCCTGGGTTGTTGTGTCTCAAAAAGCGTGGCCTTCTCCTCCTGCGCCTCCTCCTGTTCCATCACGTGTGCTGCTGCTGGTGCTGGGTTAGCGTTACCGGTCCCTTTTCCTGGAACCTCTTATCTGTATTACATTTATGACTGCATGGCGACAAAAAGCATGTTACCTGTGCAAAGAAACATGACATTTTCCACATTTAAAAGACAGATTTTCCTTTGAAACTTTACAATCAATTTTCTCAAAAACTATAAGCTCTTTTTCAAATATTTTTTTCCTCTTGTACCCACTCCCAAGGTGCACATACCCTGCTAATTTGGGGTATGTAGCATGTAAGGAAGCTTTACAAAGCACGAAAGTTCGGGTCCCCATTGACTTCCATTATGTTCGGAGTTCGACGCGAATGTTCGATCGCGGCAATGTTCGGCGAACGTTCGCGAACCCGAACATCTAGGTGTTCGCCCAACACTAGCATGCACGCACGCACGCACACAGGCACACAGGCACACGCACACGCACACAGGCCCATATGCAATCCACCTTTTCTCCTGAGATATCTCCTAGAACAGTGGTTCCTAACCTTTTTGACACATCATGCCAAATGCTCAGATCTCTGTGACAAGTCACGTATGTATAATAGAAAAAAATACTATTAATCACGAATGGATGGAAAGAGTGCATTATCCTGAATACACTTAAACATGAAGGCTAGAACCTTTCAGGAATATTAATAAAAACAATCAGTGGGACAGTTAGCCGCCTCCCCCCCCCCCCATTTAGAATGATAGCACAGCACTGACAATTTGCACCACGTGTTATAGCCGCAGTGCGCCCTCTCCCTAAAACGCCCTCAGACTCAGTATAGGTAGGCAGCCAGGTATAGGTGCCCCCAGTATAGGATCTCATGTGTAGGTGCCCTCAATATAGGTTGCCAAGCATAGGTGCCCCCAGTATAGGAAGTCAGTTGAAGGTCTCCATCCCCCCATAGGTAGCCAGGTGTAGGTGCCTCCAGTATAGGTAGCCAGGTGTTGGAGCCCTCAATAAAGGTAGCCAGCTATAGGTGCCCCCAGTATAGGAAATCAGGTGTAGGTGCCCTCAGTATAGGCAACCAGCTATAGGCACCCCCTTGGAAGCTGGCGCCCTGAGCGACCGCTCCGGTCGCTCATATCAAAGGCCGGCTATGCCTCTGGACATCAGCAAAAGAACACAATAAAGACAGTAATATCACAGTAGTGTGGAAATATCCACCACACGGCAATTCCTCAGAGGTGTGCTTACCTCTGAATGGGAACCCCGTGAGTGAGATCCTCTAACCAGGCTGAGTGAGGAATCTCAACCCCCAGCAGTAATCGTCTGCTTGGGGCAGGCGTCTCGGAGAGGCAAGCCTCAGAGATAACCCTCAAGTGGGAGACGTTCCACTGAAGGGAGAAAGGTCAGACAGGCAAGGGTTCGGCAACAGAGATGACGGCGGCAGTACAGGAGCGGAAGGCAGAAGAGTAATCGGTAAACAGGCAGAGGTCGGCAACAAGGATCAGATAGGCAAAGGTACAAGATCAGCAAGAGATAGAGTAGTCAGGCATAGCCAGAGTCAAAACACAGATCAATATACAATAATATTCCTAAGCTATGGTGTGAAATCCTTAGTATCAACACCAGGGAACTGCACTAAGGTCTGAGCGCTAACACAGAAGTGTATTCACGACAGCAGACAACTTGCTACTGAGTAGCAAGTCCTATTTGTAGCAAGTGAGCTGCCCTGCACCGCCCTGGAGCCCCAGCCAATCCCCAGTGGAGATGGAGTCAGCTGACTAGCCTTGACTAGCCTGGTCAGCTGACTCCCCGTCTTGAGGCATAAAGATCCTGTCTCCTTGCGCGTGCGCGCGTAATGCGCCGGGTAAGTGCCGGCGAAAGAGACCCCACAGGAGGCAACTGCGCGGCGGAGTCCGCCGAGCATACGGACTCCGCCGACCGCACAGCCCCGCTCGGCGGCACGCCGGAGGTGACAATCCGGGAGCCCGCTGCCTCATGCCTGCTGGCAGCGGGTCCGCTATCCCTCACACCTCACTAAGTATTTAATCCCTTCTCCCTTTGCACTTTTTAAATCAAATGTCACCAATCTCCCTCCTCTCAGATCATTATTTTCCTTGTAGGATGGTGAAGGCTTTCAGCACCTCTGATACTCAATGAGGATAAAAAATTGCTGAACAAACTGCTGATGTACGGGTGAAAATTTGTATTACACTAAAATATATTGTTAATTGGATTATAACCTATGTTCCCCGACCAATAAAGGAACACGATTGCGAAATGTATAACAAATAAAACTAAAAATGTCTGATACATTAGAGAAAGAAAGCAGTAGGAAGAGTAAGTGTTAATAGTTAAAAAAAAAAAAGTCACTCTTGCTGTTTAGATAAACATGACATTCTGCATGAGAAGCTGTTACCAATGGACTTCTGAGACACTTTATTGCCTGCCATGGGGGAGCATTTACTTTTCCTTTGGATAAAAGAAAAGATTCCCCTCTCCTTGAGATGATAGTCATTGGACCATCCCGCCAACATATCCAGTTCCCCAGCATGGTAGTAAAACTGTCACCTGCTTTCCTGAAGTCACAGAGACATCATTGCTGAAGGTCCCCCCTCCAGTTTCAGACAGGTACAGCAGAGGCAGTGCCTGTCTGAAATTAAAGATAGAAACCAAGCAGCTAAGGGTGACCCAAACTACTAGGAATGTATAGGGGGATAAAAGGAACAAAAAAGCCCTCCTACTAAACAAAGCAAAGCTTGGTGTAATTTGCCTTCTTAAAACAGAAGGAAAATTTGCAATAAGTCAGTTATAAGTGAACATTTGTGGTTACCCACAATGCACTACCACTGAATATGCAAATTATCCCTTTTCACCCCTGGAAAGTCAAGCAAGCATCCAGAACCACTGGTGTATAGCAAGCCTATAGCTTTAAATTTTACACAGTCATCAAACCCACATGTGACAGCCTATTTCAGACTTTTGGTCCTCATCAGTACTTGGCAAGGATTGATATGGCAGTATGAGATAGGGCTTGGGCCAGTACAACAGAGTAACTAAGCAGCTCAGGGTGACCCAAACCACTCGGAATGTATAGAGGGATAAAAGGGACCAAAAAGCCCTCCTACTAAAAAAGCAAAGCTTGGTGTAATTGGTGAAATTAAAGAGGGGGTCTTCAGCTGCTATGATGTTTCTGAATCTCTTCAGGAAAGCAGATGACAGTTTTACTACCGTGCTTTGGAACTGAATAAGTTGTTAGGATGGTCCAATGACTATCATCTCGAGGAGAGGGGATTTTTTTTTCATAAAAAGCAGGGTCAGTTCTAGACTTTTTGCTGCCTGAGGCAACCTTATGAGGATGCACCCCTCCCCTCCTTCCCTATTTGGAATTGTTGCACAGCACTCTACAATTTGCTCTGCTTCCTTTAAAGGAATCATCAGGCAAATAAAAAAAAAAGCTTTACTCACTTGGGTCTTTCTCCAGCCCCTAGCAACCGACTGTCCCATGCCGACCGATCTGCTCTCCGCCGCCATCCTGGTCTCCGTGCACGGTGCAGCGTCCGGCCCCGAGGTCATCCTTACTGCACCTGTGCGAACTGCCGCTGTCAATCAAGCCCACATTGTACGTGGCTTACTGCGCAGGCACAGTAGTTCTGCGCCTGCACAGTAAGCCGCGTACAACGTAGGCTTGATTGACAGCGGCGGTTTGCGCAGGCGCAGTAAGGACGACCTCAGGGTCGGCCTCTGCACCGTGTACGGAGACTGAGATGGCGGCGGAGACCGGAGAGGTCGGCCTGGGATAGTCGGCTGCTAGGGGCTGGAGAAAGCCCCAGGTTTTTTTTTTTTATTTGCCTGATAACTCCTTTAATGTTCTCAGTCAGCAAGACTGCATTCTGAAAGTGTAAACACAAAGTACAAACATGCCGCCCCTGGAATCTCTGCACCTGATGCAAGTGTTTCACCTTGCTTCATGAGAGAACCGGCCCTGATCAAAAGGACGATTAATTGATCCCCCACCACAGACAATGGTCTAGATTACCTAACCAACCTTAAACTGTGTGCACACTGCCATGACACCACTCCGAGTGCACCCATTCCCCCACTTGAATGATGCATGGTTGTGAGCGGAGCCTGTGGAAGTGCTACTTACCTCACATTCCCCAGAACATAGCCATGTCACAGGTTTTCAGCATCTACTCTTGTCTCCCTCTAGTGGTGTCTTTCATTACACGCATCATGAGAGAAGATGCTGTGACATGGCTGAGTTTCCAGGTGCAATGCTCGGGTCTCATATTGCTCTCTGTACTGGGCAAAGGGGCTGCCTAATACATGTGGGGACATATGCCTATCTAAACAGGAGAGGGTGCCACATAATACTGAGGAAAGCCTCCCTAATACTGGCAGCAAATGTGCTACCTATACTGGTAGGAAAAAGTGATGGATGAACACATTCACTGGTGAACAGTGATCATTGACCACCATTTGGACAAGTGTTTCCATGAAACATTACTCAATGTTCATGTTTGCTCCATACTTTGCCATGGTGCAATATTGTGATCCTTCAGCCTTAAAGAGAACCTTCCTCTCAGAAGCTCACCATTTTCTTTTGACAATGATGCCTTCCAGTTCTGACAACATTTTGTCAGAACTGAAATACATGAGTTGCTGTCAGTTATATATCAGTTGACAACTGAGAGGACAACTGATGTGCCAGGTAATGTCCATGTTTCCCGTTGGTTCAAGTGGGCAATGTTATAGTTTAACAATGTGCTGACCAGAAAGCTGTTATGGGGTAATAGCAATTTTCAAAATGGAGGACAGAGAATTCCATTGATCACAGTGGACAAACAGGACGCAGGAGAGAAGAAAGAGATTGAGGAGTAGACTACATGGGAGGCAAGACTTGTGTATGTTTATTTTGACTTTTAATTTTCAGTTCAGGTTTTCTTTAAGTTAGGTGGCTCAGTACAGCCAATCAGACATTTTTACTACGCAGCCACACCCCTTTCAATAAAACCATTTTACAGTCTGTTTGGAGTCGCTGCAGATAGGTACAGACAGATAAGTGTTTTGTGTGTGATTCTGTGGCTGCCTCCATAGGTGTTCTGCTCCTTGCAGTTTAGCAGCCAGGGACAGGGCAGGATTTACCATAAGGCACTGTAGGCACGTGCCTACAGGCGCCTGATGATGGAAACGGGGCTCACTCCCCTCCCCGAGTGCTTCCCACCCTCCATACGTCAAGTCCTGATGAGATAGTAAATAACAGATGACTCAACCTGCTCTTGGCATTCAACTGATGAGATCTCCCTTCAGTCAGGTGGCACCTCTTGCTACTTAATACTGAGGTTCTTCTTGCTACTTAATACTTGGGGGCAACTCTAACTACTTAATGTTGAGGGTATGTCTGGCTAGCTAATACCAAGGGGCACCTGTAGCTACCTATGTTGGGCAAGGGAAGTAAGGGAGAAGTGACAGCTGGTGCAGCCAGCACAATTGTGCTGCGGTTCAGTGGGCATTTGTAAATTCCTAGAAGGCAAAATCTAGGGTGCCAGGACATCTGTGCCTATAGGCTCCTCTAAGGTAAATCCGTGCCTGACTAGGGAGGGACTATGGTATTTCTTCATTAGGACTGATTGTGACCCCAATAGTTTCAGGACTGATCCTGACTGCATATCAGTCCTTTTTCTGCTGTAAATATATTGTTATTGCTGTTTGTGGTGTTTTTTAGCCACCCATATACAGTAAAGTGCAAAGCTGCATATGCATTATAGCCGGTCACTGCGTTAACTGTAATTGAGTGTCACTTATGTAAATTCAATGTTAGTCCCACACTGCACCACACTAATAGTCTTGTGTTATTGCTTTCACTATGTTAACTTGAATAAAAAAAAAAAAACTATTAGTTCCCAGAATGCAGTAGAGGTAGTTAACTAGCTCACTCAGCATTTTGCTTTTTCTACCTATTCTGCTGCCAATGTTCCCACAGCCTCCTCATCCTACTCCACTGTGGGCAACCTCAACACCACTACCACAGCCCCTCCAAGTGATTGCTCAAAGGAGTTATTTTCCAGTATGTGGATGGTCCTAAGTGACGTACAAGCATTATTACCATCAGATGAAGGAGGAGAGGAAAAAGTTAGACACTCAGTTGACAGTATCCAGGTCACCCCAAGGTGTAAAGTCCCCGCTGCTGCAGCTCACTGTGAGTTGGGAACGGTAAGGGATAGGGCTGATGAGGATGTGGCGATAGATGTCATATGGGTGGCCACAAGACAAGAAGAGGAGGAGAAGAGTTCAAAAGGAGAGGGTGAAAATTGGAGATAAAGGAGAAGGGCAATATGCAGGGAGAGCTCTCAGTGGGAAGGAGGCAAACACCAAAGTGTAACGTCACCTGGGGTCAGCTAGACAGTGCACCCGGTCACTTCTAATGTTTTCAGACCAGTACAAGGCTCTGCGGTGAGGGCTTAATTCTGTGTGTCTGCCCCAGACAGTACCAAAGCCATCTGCATCCTGTGTCACAAGTGACTTAGTTGTGGGAAGAACAACACCCACATAGGAAAAACTTCAATAAGAAGGCACAGGAACTCCCTTCCCAAAGCCCTGTAGGCATGGCCGGATTTCAGGAAAGGCCACATAGGCCATGGCCTAGGGCACCAGGAAGCCAGGGGCGGGCTGCAGCCTGGCACACTCATGCAGTCAACCTGCCAACATGTGAACTGCAGCAGGTGGGCAAGTGTCTGGAACTCAGGGAGGGAAAGAGCAGCAAACATGGGCTGCTTATTGTCTGTGACCTGAGCTGTCACTCATCACAAGTCCAACTCCACCCTCCACCATCTTCAACCTATCAGAGTGGAAAGTATTGATTTGGCCATAAATGGAATAAAAATTATTAATCATTCCGATCATTTCAGATATTATCGATCCACAAAACAGACAGATGAAACAATTGATAGTTGGTCGTTTGTAGTCAATTGGCGCCATCAACACTGTTCAGTCCAATCAATCGGAAGGTTGATCAATCAGTAAAATTGCAATTAATAAGCATCTTTAAATACATTGATTACTGGGATCAATTAAAGTGTGTATGTGTGGTAGGACGCTAGCTGTTCGTTAGGGGGCGGCTCGTGATAGTGGCCTTGGGCGGTAAAAAGTACAAATCCGGCCCTGCCTGTAGGAGTAAGCACTGAAAGACAAAAGCAGTCAAAGTGGAAACCAGCTTCCTCATGTTTTCACCTTCCACCTTGTCCCCTTCTCATCTTCTTAGTTCCCAGTTGTCATCCACTCTGCCTAACAGTCTTCCATCCTGCAGATGTAGGAGCAGAAAAAAAGGTTGTCGTCAACTTACTCCCTTGCCCAAAGTCTGACTTCTGGCTTGTCAGAACTGCTATCCCCCCAGCTATTACCATACCAGCTGGTGGAATCTGAGACCTTTAAGAAATTGTAGCTAATTGGACACCACAGTGAAAGGTACCAGGAATAAAATATGTTTTGAGACGGGCATCATGGACCTGTATCATCTTGTGCAGAGGCAGGTCAACAAATTTCTGTTATACAGTGTTAGCACTAAGTTCCATCTGACCACAGACACATAGTCTTCCAGACACAGGCAGAAAAGGTAAATAATCTTCACTGGCCACTGGGTAAACATGCTGGTGAAGGTGGGAAATGCATGGCTGTAAAGTAGAGTTACTGACACCACTATGGTTTGCATGCAGGCCAGCCTCTTCTTCTCCTCCTCCTTTCTCTGCAGTCTCTTTCTTGGCTGAGTCCTCCTCTTCTGCTATGCCTTGCTCTCTTCCACTGTGCCCCTTAAGCTTCCCAGACTCTATTCAACCGTGCAGGTATGGCATTTTCATGCTGTGTTGCGGCTGTTGTGCCTGGAAACTGCACTGCTGTCAGCTCTACAGGCACAGGCCAATCAGTGGCTGACCTTACATAACCTTACTGTTGGAAAAGTGGTGTGTGACAATGGCACTGACTACCAATCTGTTGTCTGCACTTAGATTGAGCAAATTGACCCATGCGCCTTTCATGTGTGTGTATTGAATCTGATTATGCAACACAGGTAACCAGAATTCCAGGACATCCTTAAGCAGGCTAGGAAAGTGTCTGGCTATTTCCAAAGATCCTATATGCCCATGGCATGCCTTGTTGACATTCAGCGCCAATACAACATGCCAGTGAAATGGTTAATTTGCAACAGTCCCACAATATGGAAATTGATGTTGCTTATGCTGGATCAGCTGCTCCAGCAGCAACCTGCAGTTAATGAGTATCTCTGTTACCTGGGTAGAAGGACAGGCTCTGGGGAGTTTACTTCCCTTCCAATGGTACCGGGTTATTGTTATTGTTGTATATATCCAGCATCCTCCGTGGCACTGTACAACAGCATACAGGGTATAACAATACAAAATAAATAATACAACAGTTAATACAAGACAATGATGGAGCACAACTGATGCAGTGCCACTGAACAATTTAACTACAGAGACCTAGCAAAAAGGCCTTACAGTCTAAAGATTTAAGGGATAGGACAGTAGGTAAACAGAATCTGTATGAGATGGTAGAAATGGTGGTGGTCAGTGCCCTAGGTAGGAGAGTATACTTGTCTGAAAAGGTGAGTGTTTAGATTGTACCTAAAAAGAGTAAGAGTGGGTGAGTGGTGGATGTGTTGAGGTAGAGTATTCCAAGAAGAGGAGAGAGGCTCATGTGCAACACCTGCAGACTTATGCGTCCTTCCGAGGAGACCACTAGTGATGTCTCAAACCTCCGATTTTCGGTTCGCAAACCCCGTTTGCGAACTTCCACGGAAGGTTTGGTTTGCGGAAAAGTTCGCGAACCGCAATAGTCTTCAATGGGGAGGCGAACTTTGAAAAATAGAAAAAATTATGCTGGCCACAAAAGTGATGGAAAAGATGTTTCAAGGTGTCTAACACCTGGAGGAGGGCATGGCGGAGTGGGATAGACGCCAAAAGTCCCGGGGAAAAATCTGGATGTGACGCAAAGCAGCGTTTTAAGGGCAGAAATCACATGGAATGCTAAATTTCAGGCCTAAAGTGCTTTCAAACATCTTGCATGTGTATACATCAATCAGGGAGTGTAATTAGAGTACTGCTTCACATTGACACACCAAACTCACTGTGTAACGCACCGCAAACAGCTGTTTGTGTAGTGAAGGCCATGCTGGACTGGTGCGCAACATGGCCAGAGTGTAGGCCGTGGTGATTTTCCAGCCCATGTGGTCGCCGGGCTGTGGTAGATCAATGATAGAACAACAGTGACTGTCCAGCTGATCAAATTAGGTCTGACCACAATGAAGCAACGACCTAATTATCTTTTGTGTGCCACCCCCACCTGAGACACTCATATAGCCGGCGGTCATTGCTTCATTGTGATACACAAGCCCCTTCACCGCGGCAAGGTAATGATCATGAAGGGGGATGGGCACATGTACATACCTTTTTTTTTTGTTGCAGTTGCCCGCAGTTCAGTCAGAAAAATTAGGCATGCATGTACACGCACCAGAAAAATTAGTATAGCGGCCGCTGCAAGCAGCGGGCGGCCTTAAAAATTCAGGAATCCACCTAGAGTCCTGGACCCTGTTGGTGGTGGTGGAGAAGGCAAGCGGCCTGCAGGCAGAGGTTCTGTGTGTGGGGACTGACTTAGTCTTTGGTCGTGCAGTAGCCCTCCGGGATCCATGCCTCATTCATTTTGATAAAGGTCAGGTACTGAACACTGTCATGACTTAGGCGACTTCTCTTCTCAGTGACAATGCCTCCAGCTGCACTGAAGGTCCTTTCTGACAGGACGCTTGCGGCAGGGCAAGAGAGAAGTTGGATGGCAAATTGGGACAGCTCTGGCCACAGGTCAAGCCTGCGCAACCAGTAGTTCAAGGGTTCATCGTCGCTGCTCGCAGTGTCTACATCCACACTCAAGGCCAGGTAGTCGGCTACCTGCCGGTCCAGGCGTTGGTGGAGGGTGGATCCGGAAGGGCTATGGCGAGGCGTTGGACTAAAGAATGTCCGCATGTCCGACATCACCCTGAGATCGCTGGAGTGTCCTGTCCTTGCCTGCGTGGACTTGGGAGGAGGAGGATTAATGCCAGTGGTACCTTGATTGCGTTGTGCTGTCACATTACCCTTAAACGCATTGTAAAGCATCATTGCCAGCTTGTTCTGCAAGTGCTGCATCCTTTCCGCCTTCTGTTGAGTTGTTAACAGGTCCGCCACTTTGTGCCTGTACCGAGGGTCTAGAAGCGTGGCCACCCAGTACACATAGCCGGCCTTTGATATGAGTGACCGGAGCGGTCGCTCAGGGCGTCAGCTTCCAAGTGGGCGCCTATAGCTGGTTGCCTATACTGAGGGCAACTACACCTGATTTCCTATACTGGGGGCACCTATAGCTGGCTACCTATACTGGAGGCACCTACACCTGGCTACCTATGGGGGGATGGAGACCTTCAATTGACTTCCTATACTGGGGCCACCTATGCTTGACAACCTATATTGAGGGCACCTACACATGAGATCCTATACTGGGGGCACCTATACTTGGCTGCCTACCTATACTGAGTCTAAGGGCGTTTTAGGGAGGGGGCGCACTGCGGCTATAACACGTAGATTAATTCCGATAGTCGGAACGGAATTCCTATACCACTCAAACGGAATTCCGCGGAAATTTTATAATTCCGGCGGAATTTTCCGAAAAACATCTTCCTCCCATCCATCCCTTTGCCATATCGACTTGTTCATTTGGCACTTTTATTGGCCTGATGAAGCGGGCTTGGACCCGCGAAACGCGTTGCCTGTGCTAAATAAAAATCTTTTGTCATATACAAGGATTTCGTTATTGAGGTAAGCCACCTCATATTATTTCCTCGATTTTAAGCTGTTTTTAGATGCTTTTATTTCAACCAGGGCGCCTCTTTACCTTCAATTGTGCATCCTCTTATATCATCCAGAAGGGAATTGCAGATTTTCAAAACAGCTTATATACCATAGCTGGGATTTGAACCCAGGACACAGTGTGTAGTAGGTATCTGTCTTATCCTCTAGACCATGACCCACACTACATGCTATAGGTGGCCTAGCATAAAGCATACTACCATTATGATCAATTTGATAGAAAAAGTAGCATGATTAAGGATTTGTACTTTTTGAAAAGCATGCTTATATACCATAGCTGGGATTTGAACCCAGGACGCAGTGTGTAGTAGGTATCTGACTTACCCCCTAGACCAGTGTTTCTCAACATTTTATTGGTATGTACCCCTTTTAAAACCCTTTACTCACCAAGTACCCCCTAGCATAGTAAGCATTATCACAAATACCCCCTGAAAAATATATATTTTATTGCACTACATGATAATTGGTTCTAAACAAATTTCAAGCATTTACTATTGCTTTTAATTAGCTAAAACACTAATTTGGTGTTGATTAAATAAGATTTATAATTTACTAAAACTCTAAATTTGTTGTTCTTGATTAACTATATAAAGCCTGAGTACCCCCTGGAACCATCAGAACCAGTCCGACCCCCCTCCCCGCCGCTGGCCCAATACCCCCGTCCTGCCAGCTACCCCTCCAGCTCGGCGGCCGGCTCCCCGCACCCACGGACGGGCGGGTGCCGCCCCTGGAAATTTGCCGCCTGAGGCAAAAGTTTCACCCCGCCTCATGAGCGGGCCGGCCCTGATCCTTAATCATGCTACTTTTTCTATCGAATTGATCATAATGGTAGTATGGTTTATGCTAGACCACCTTTAGCATGTAGTGTGGGTCATGGTTTAGAGGGTAAGACAGATACCTACTACACACTGTGTCCTGGGTTCAAATCCCAGCTATGGTATATAAGCATGCTTTTCAAAAAGTACAAATCCTTAATCATGCTACTTTTTCTATCGAATTGATCATAATGGTAGTATGGTTTAAGCTAGGCCACCTTTAGCATGTAGTGTGGGTCATGGTCTAGAGGCTAAGACAGATACCTACTACACACTGTGTCCTGGCTTCAAATCCCAGCTATAGTACCATCTTTCCCCGAATATAAGACACTGTCTTATATTCTTTTTGGGGAGGAAATGTCTGCTAGGGCTTATTTTCGGGGGTGGGAGGGGCTAGACGCTGTGTGTATGGGCAGGTGCGTGGTCTCTTACCGCACCTCCCTTGTGGCTGCGTCCCCCTCCGTTCCTGGTAATTCCTCCGGTGGCGGCGGCATAGTAATCCATCTGTGAGGGCGCCCTGTGACCCTCACGCAGTACGCTAGGCCGGCTCTGCGCTGGCGCTCTCTTCCTGTCATCATGTGCGCCCGGCAGATGCGTCCCAGGCGCACACTGATTAATCAATGTGCGCCTGGGACGCATCTGCCGGGCGCACATGATGACAGGAAGAGGGCGCCAGCGCAGAGCCGGCCTAGCGTACTGCGTGAGGGTCACAGGGCGCCCTCACAGATGGATTACTATGCCGCCGCCACCGGAGGAATTACCAGGAACGGAGGGGGACGCAGCCACAAGGGAGGTGCGGTAAGAGACCACGCACCTCCCCATACACACAGCGCCCCGCCCCCAGCTAGGCCTTACTTTCGGGGTAGGTCTTACTTTAGGGGAAAGACGGTATATAAGCATGCTTTTCAAAAAGTACAAATCCTTAATCATGCTACTTTTTCTTTTTTACTTTCAAATTTTTTTATTGTTATTAATTTTCAAAATAAACGTTTGTACAGTATCTAGTATCAGAGTTACAAACAAGCGTATGACAAACTAATCAACATACATTCCCTTTAGATGGTACAGGAAATAGATATTAGCATAGGACATCTAATATACATTATATTTTCTTATAAACAGATCTGAAAAGAAGAAAAACAAAAAACAAAAAACAGAGAGCTTGGAATATCAGCAGAACAGGAATACTCTTTTAAGATATAATAATTTGCATAATTTGCATGAAGAATGCACAAGGAGAAGAGCCCGTGTGCAGTTACAGAGCAAGAGTCCGGCCGCTTTACGAATTGTAATAGCGTGTTGAGGCTATTTTTATGTATTCCGAGTTAGGATGCTTTTGCTCCTGTACCCTGTGTCAGGTTCCTTATTTAGCTCTTCTTTACGTTAGGTGGAGGTCCACATAGCGTTCTTCCACAGTTAGTATTGGTCCAACGTTCTTTTAATGTGGATTCCATAAGGTGATGACAACCAAGGAGACCAAATGGAAGAAAACTTTGAGGTGTCCTCGTTTGTTAGAGCCATTATGTATTCGTCCAACATATATAATTTACTTTTTGTACTACCTTTTCCCAGCTCAGATCCTTAGAGAGCCAATTCTGTGCTATATGTGATCTAGTGGCTACTAGTATCTTTGTGAATAGAGTGTTTTCTGGACGGGATAAATTAGGCAAGCCTGTATTCAGTAAAGCTGGCAAGGGGCTTAGGGTGGAAGGTTTGCTCCAGAACTTTTTTGTTAAGTAGAAGGTCTTGGACCAGAGTGATTGTACTACTGGGCAGCTCCACCAAGTGTGGAAGAGATCGCCCAGGGCTTGGCAAATCATGCTACTTTTTCTATCGAATTGATCATAATGATAGTATGGTTTATGCTAGGCCACCTTTTGCATGTAGTGTGGGTCATGGTCTAGAGGGTAAGACAGAAACCTACTACACACTGTGTCCTGGGTTCAAATCCCAGCTATGGTATGTAAGCATGCTTTTCAAAAAGTACAAATCATTAATCATGCTACTTTTTCTATCAAATTGATCATAATGATAGTATGGTTTAAGCTAGAGAGAGAGAGAGAGAGAGAGAGAGAGAGAGAGAGAGAGAGAGAGGCCAGGAGGCCGCAATAGCAGCATAGGGGGCGATATACAGGCTGGGAACGCGAACAATCACTCGCGTTCCCATGCCTGTCGGCCGGTGACGGCGAAACCGGAAGTCGTCGCCGGCGGGTGCAGAGGCATCGGAGCAGAGCTGCGAGGGCACCGATCGTCTGAGGCTGAGGTGAGCCCCAGGTGAGTTCATCTCATTTTTTTTTTTTTAGACTTTAGGTTCTCTTTAAGAGCAGCCAGGAGAGCTGCTCCAGTGTGACTCTCCGCTTTGAGGCAAGACATGTCTAAGACAGCGTGACACCGTCATACCTGGCATGCAGCATAGGCCCTGGGGTGCGGGGGCTGTGTAGCTGGAGAGGAGATCAAGGCACCAGCCAAGGAGGAGGATGATGACAGCGAAGAGGATGTAGCAGGTAGGGAGGAGGTGGCAGGGGGCCTGCCTGTAAGCCGTGGAGGTGTCAGAAGTCGGTCCGCTACGCAGCCACGTACTCCCTGCTTGCTGCCATCGGTCACCAGGTTGACCCAATGGGCTGTGTACATAATGTAGCGGCCCTGCCCATGCTTGGCAGACCAGGCATCCGTGGTCAGGTGGACCCTTGACCCAACGCTCTTCACAATAGATGACACCACTTGCCTCTCAACTGCACGGTACAGTTTGGGTATGGCCTTTTGTGAAAAATAATTGCGGCCTGGTATCTTCCACTGCGGTGTCCCAATGGCCACAAATTAATGGAAAGCCTCTGACTCCACCAGCTTGTATGGTAATAGCTGGCGAGCTAATAGTTCCGTCACGCCAGCTGTTAGACGCCGGGCAAGAGGGTGACTGGCAGACATTTGCTTCTTACGCTCAAATACTTCCTTCACGGACAGCTGGATACTGCTGTGGGCAGAGGAGAAGGAACCGCTCAAGGGCAGAGTCGGTGTGGAGGAGGGTGGCTGTGAAGGTGCAAGGGAGAAAGTGGCTGAAGAAGATGATGCACCTGAAGGAGGAAGAGGAGAAGGAGGGTGGCTTGTCTTTTGGGTGCTGCTTTGCTTCTTGCCATAGCTGTTTGTGCCTTTTCTCCAGGTGCCTTCGTAAGGCACTTGTCCCTACGTGAGAGTTGGCCTTTCCACGGCTCAATTTTTGCTGGCAGAGACAACAGATGGCTTTGCTCCGATCTGAGACACACATGTTAAAAAATTTCCAAACCGCTGAGCCCCCCTGGGGTGATGGGGCTACGGTGGCATCAGCAGCTGACGTTGAAGGGCATGTTGGCTGGCTGTCCATAGCTGGTGATACATGGTGCCGGACACTGCCCCCAGCTGTTTCTGAGGACGAGCTCCCTCTGCTTCTTTCATGGACTCGTCTCCTCCTACTCCTCTCTGACTCCCCCTCTGAACTGTCCCCCTGGTTATCTCCTCTATTGGGAACATACTTTGCATCGATATAATCGTCATCATAATCCTCCTGCCCAGCTTCGCTTTCCTCAGACACCTCCACAACTGCACCAACATCAGGTGCTTCATCATCCCCCTCCTCACATGTTACGTCCATACTATCGCCACCTAACTCAGACGTATGAGGTGGTGTACCTGCGCCTTCTTCTTGTTGTTGCAGTAGTGGCTGTGAATCAGTGATTTCACCACCACCAAATAACTCCTGCGAAGTGTCAAATGCAGCGGATGTGGTGCTTGTACTAGCGCTGGTGGCACTGGCTGCGGGAGATGAGGTGTACTGTGTTAAATACTCAAGCACGTCCTCACAATTTTGTAAAGTGATGGCACGTGCCTTCTTCTGAGCACTGTACTTTGGGCCAGGTCCGCACGAAATCACAGCAACACCACCTTGCACAGACCTGCCGGTGCCAGGTGGCCTTCCTCTTGGTTTGCCTCTACCTCTTCCTCTACCTGGTTTGTCCATTTTGTCCATCTCGGGGGGGGGGGGGGATGCTAGGTATATGCAGTGAGGTGGGTTCACTGAACAGTAAAGGTAGTTATATGCAGTGAGGTGGGTTCACTCAACACAAAAGGTAGTTAGATGCAGTGAGGTGGGTTCACTGAACAGTAAAGGTAGTTATATGCAGTGAGGTGGGTTCACTCAACAGTAAAGGTAGTTAGATGTAGTGAGGTGAGTTCACTCAACAGTAAAGGTAGCTAGATGCAGTGAGGTGGGTTCACTCAACACAACAGGTTGTTAGATGCAGTGAGGTGGGTTCACTGAACAGTAAAGGTAGTTATATGCAGTGAGGTGGGTTCACTGAACAATAAATATAGTTATATGCAGTGAGGTGGGTTCACTCAACAGTAAAGGTAGTTATATGCAGTGATCTGGGTTCACTCAACACAACAGGGAGGTAGATGCAGTGAGGTGGGTTCACTGAACAGTAAAGGTATTTAGATGCAGTGAGGTGGGTTCACTCAACACAAAGGTAGGTATATGCAGTGATGAGGTGGGTTAACTAAACACAACAGGTACTGGGTAAGGGGGTATATGCAGTACTGGGTAGTACAATGTCCAGCTCCCTGTCACACACACAGGTAGTCACTGAATGTGCTGGGCTGCTGGCAGTGGCACACACAGTATGAATTAGCAAGGCTGTGTATGCAACAAAAGTGTCAGTTTGACACACACACACAAAAAAAAACAAAGAACAGGATTAGCTCTGAAAAGAGCTGTTGAGGGGTGCTATAAAAGCAATAATAATCAGCCAGGAGCAAGCTAAGAAGCCAAGAGCCTGACTAATCTGTCCCTAGGAGAAAATGTCTGCAGCAGCTCGCCCTAGTCTGTCTATGTGCAGGCACACGAGTGAGTGTAATGGCCGCCGGAGCCTGCTGTAATGATCTGCTCTGCTGTCTGCACAGGCAGACAGCTTTTTGACCATGTTTTAGGTCTGAGTGCTGCAGGTCTCTGGAAAAGAGACCTGTCTTCACACTGCAAGTTTCAGAGTTGCTCTGCTGGTGAGAAATTAGCATCCACTTGTCATGCAAATTGCTTAGCTGCTTCCTTTAATGGCTTGCAGTATAAATACATTTTGCTCCCAGAATTCCCTGCTGGCCATACTGGTTTGTTCCTGCTAACTTACTTGGAGTCTCATCGTTTGCTAAGATTATCTTAGAGTATTCCTTGGGAGTGCACTAGGCATTCCTTCTAGCATAGTCAGGTTGTATTATCTGTATTGCCTTGTATTGTCTATCTGTTGCAATTGTCTTGTCGCCAGCAGCGGTCAACAGGAAATCGTTATGTCTCTTGGGATCGCATTCACCCTAGCGGTAGTGGCGGTGGTTCCTTCTGTCTGGGAGTGTAGGCCAGAGCTGCGGTTGCTACTGGTTACTCCTTTTGTCTGTCCATGGAAAATTGACTTCTTCGTAGTGGGAGGTACGAGTACTTAACAAGTTGCATGCAAGCTGTTATAGGAAACTAACATCCTCCAGTGGTAGACAGGTCATGTGTATGCTCAGTGTGTATTTTATCCCATAAGTGGGGCTTGCACTCTTTTACAGGTAGGCACTCATCTGTTTTTAAGTAGCGCTGTTCATTTCCTTGCTATGTACTAATTTAATTCATTTTTGGTCAGCCACTCCCACTTAACAGCCTAGCTTTTGGTGTATATGCAGAGCCTCTGTTTGGGTTCAAGGTGCGTTTTCAGTCTCTGGGGGAGGCTCAGCGCATCTCTGATCGGAGGCCATTCGGAGGCGGCCTGGTGATGCGCTGATCCCACTTTTTTTTTTAATTTTACTTGGTAGCGCGCCCAGGCTATGCATATGCATAGGTAGGATTTAGTTAGTGTTAGTTCCCCTCCCATGGAGGATTGACTTCTTCGCAGTGGGAGGGACGAGTACTTAACAAGTTGCATGCAAGCTGTTACTGGAAACCAACATCCTCCAGTGGTAGACAGGTTATGTGTATGCTCGGTGTGTATTTTATCCCACAAGTGGGGCTTGCACTCTTTTGCAGGTAGGCACTTATCTGTTTTTAAGTAGCGCTGTTCATTTGTTTGCTATGTACTAATTTAATTCATTTTTAGTCAGCTGCTCCCACTTAGCAGCCTTGCTTTTGGTGTATATGCAGAGCTTCTCTTTGGGTTCAAGGTGCGTTTGCAGTTTCTGGGGGGGCTCAGCGCACATCTGATTGTAGGCCATTCAGAGGCGGCCTGGTGATGCGCTGATCCACCTTTTGCGCAGTTTTCGATTTTATTTGGTAGGGCGCCCAGGCTATGCATATGCATAGGTAGGACTTAGTTAGTGTTAGGTCCCCTCCGATGGAGGATTGACTTCTTCGCAGTGGGAGGGACGAGTACTTAACAAGTTGCATGCAAGCTGTTATAGGAAACTAACATCCTCCAGTGGTAGACAGGTCATGTGTATGCTCAGTGTGTATTTTATCCCATAAGTGGGGCTTGCACTCTTTTGCAGGTAGGCACTCATCTGTTTTTAACCCTCCTGGCGGTTTGCAAAAAAATCGCCAGGGGGCAGCAAATCTTTTTTTTTAAATTTTTTTTTTTTTTTTTCATGTAGCGAGACAAAGTCTCGCTACATGATAGCCGCTGCTCAGCGGCATCCCCCCAGCCCCTCCGATCGCCGCCGGCGATCGGAGATCCGGAGATCCCGTTCAAAGAACGGGATCTCCTGGAGGGCTTCCCCCGTCGCCATGGCGACGGGCGGGATGACGTCACCGACGTCATCGACGTCGTGACGTCAGAGGGGACTCCGATCTGCCCCATAGCGCTGCCTGGCACTGATTGGCCAGGCAGCGCACGGGGTCTGGGGGGGGGGGGCGGCCGCGGCGAGAGGAATTGCGGCGGATCGGCGGGTAGCGGCGGCGATCGGGCACTGCACGCAGCTAGCAAAGTGCTAGCTGCGTGCAGCAAAAAAAAAATTATGCAAATCGGCCCAGCGGGGCCTGAGCGGTGCCTTCCGGCGGCATAGCCCGAACTCAGTTCGGGCTTACCGCCAGGAAGGTTAAGTAGCGCTGTTCATTTCCTTGTTATGTACTAATTTAATTCATTTTTGGTCAGCCACTCCCACTTAACAGCTTTGCTTTTGGTGTATATGCAGAGCCTCTGTTTGGGTTCAATGTGCGTTTGCAGTCTTGACTTCTTCGCAGTGGGAGGGACGAGTACTTAACAAGTTGCATGCAAGCTGTTATAGGAAACTAACATCCTCCAGTGGTAGCTAGGTCATGTGTATGCTCAGTGTGTATTTTATCCCATAAGTGGGGCTTGCACTCTTTTGCAGGTAGGCACTCATCTGTTTTTAAGTAGAGCTGTTCATTTCCTTGCTATGTAGTAACTAGGAAAAGAGCAACCAACTCCACTCCCCGCTGCATCCCTGATATACACAAAAATTACATGGGTAACTAGATAGTGAGTAGCCAATCATCATTGGCACTCACATATACTGTATGTGTCCATGGTAACAGCCAATAACCAGCTAAAAGGGATAGTCATACCTATCAGGCCATAATGTGGGATTAACTGGGAGTCAACAGATGCACATCCATCTAAAAAAAAACACAAAAACAAACATAATGAAAAATGTCAGGTCACATGTCAAAGTAAATCATCTCTACTGCTTTGCTCTTTTCTGCCTGAATTCCTAAGATTGCTGCATCTCTTTTAATTCCTGGTGTGTGTAATGACAGCCAACATCTGCTGTCAACTGATTATCCTGTACTCTGTTTGATGAATGGGGACATACAAACTGCTGTGAGAAGAAAAATATATGGGCTGAAGTAACGGAACTCTTGAGTTCAGTGACTTTATTCATGGATACATTCATGTCACAGGAATTATCAGCCCTGCTAACTTTCCTCTCCTCCTCACTACTGTCAGTTAGTTTATTCCTGGTCAGTGCTGTTAAAGACCTGAGGCCTGCTAAATTTATGGTTTGTTTGTTTTTTTCATAGGGAATGACAGCAGCATTTTCTGTGCCACAGTGTAATTATTTCCTGACTCATTTTAGTTGAGCATTACACTGTGTTTCAAAAGCAGGACGTTTTGAAACAGGAGGACAACTGTATTAAATGTATTTGTAATTGGAAAACAAGCTATGTATCTCCTTCCAATACTGTCATGATCGCTGCTGCAGCAGGTATTGCTGGAAGTAGTAGTGCTGCAGCTCAGGCAGTTCTGATCTCTTTCCATGCAAGCTGCATAGCTTTGTCTGCCTTTCCCTGCTGTCAGCTTGTGACTGATTATCATTCACCTGTGTGGGAATCTGCATGTCTGCTCCCATTGGATGACCTCAGTATAAAGATCTGCTTCCTGCAGGACTCCTCGGGTTTTCATAGCTTCAGTTTAAGCCTGTCTTGCTGTTGCTTCAGCCCCCGATCGTGTTTCTTGTTCTAAAGATACTTTGCTGGTCTTTGCATCATATATTGGTTCATTGCCAATAAATATGCATACCAGCACGTTTATTATTTTCCTTGTATTCGTGTTACGTTGATACATCAGTGACGCTGATATATACGTACACGAACTGTTTATATCCTGTGTGCAGTTAGTCAGCTTTCCAGCACGTTTTGGTAGTTTGCGCGTATCGTGATCACCCGTGCTGAGCTAGTTATCCTGTTCCTGTTTGTGGATTGCGTTCATCTCTGCGAGGAGATAACAAATCCTTCTGAATCCTGTCCTGTTACCGTTTGTGGATTGCGTTCATCTCTGCGAAGAGATAGCGAATCCTTCTGAGTCCTGTTCCCTGTATCGTTCCAGTCCTAAGTCAGTGTTCCTGCTTATGTCATATATCGGTTCATTGCCGATATATACATATGTTAGTCAGACGTTACAAATAGTTTCATTGATAGCTGTAATTGTAATACGCTAGGAAAACATACTTATTGTATATTTGTCTGTGTTACGTTTATCTATCTTGATCCTGCTATTTCCTGACTATCCTGTCCTGTCTTTGTGAGGCACGCCATCGCTGCAAATGCATTGGCTGCCTCATTCCAGTCTGTCTTGTTGTGGACGCTTGCTGTCACTAAGTAGCGGCTAGCTAGCAAGCGTTCATTCTGTCTACCTGTCCTGATCTCCTCAGTTCTGGTTTAAGCGCTCAGCGCTACTTTGCGCTGAGACGTTATAGCGAAAGTATTGTTTGTGGCTGTCGGATCTGCACCGGCTCTGTGCACCACAATCTCCTATTGGAGTCAGTCCTCCCCTCCACTATACTAGGGATAGCCTGTTTCCGTGTGCTAGTGTGTGTACCTCCTCCACGTCAGCTCATGCGTTGCATGCTGACTGTGGAGAATACACCACCAAGCCTTACAAATACAGAATGTTTATCTAGCTGTGTGCTCTAATATATACTGTATGTATGTAGAACTTGGAAGTCGCTATATAGTGTAGTGTACCACAGAAAAATCCCATTTTACCGAGTTTTAAAAACATTTTTTCTTTGAATTTTTTTTTTAAATCTATTTTCTCAAAAACGACAAGGTCTTTTTGAAAAAAAAAGTTTGACGTGTTCCCATTTTAGGGTCCTTCATAATGGCGAGTCATTTGTAAGTCGGATGTTTGTAAGTTGGGGACTACCTGTATATACATTTATTTGTAGAAATAGAAAAAAATAATCCTTTGTTGGTCACAAAGAATCCCCTATTGATTATGCCCAATTCAACTGTATTTTGAAATTGTTGATAAAGCTTGTACAGTTAATGTGCTCCTTTAGTGTCCTGGGGCTCCATCGTTTTTCTTTTGGCTATCTAAAGATTTTTTATGGTAACTAATGGTTCACTGATGGTTCTTCTTACCTTTTATCACCCGTTTCAGATCATCCATTTTCTTTCTTAGAGTGGAATGTCTTTGATGTCCACTGACTGTATCAAGTGGAGCAGAATTAAGGTAAGTTTTCTCTTCTGAGCTGAACAGAAAGAGTCCTTCAGCCTTAGTTCTTATACTTGGTTGGCTGAAAAGGATCCCAGACTTCACACTATCACTGCTGTCATCCAGATCATCAATTACAACTACAACATTTTTCTGACCTAACAGAGAAAGGCAAAACAAATGTAATCATATTAATTATTTATTAATATTACATCATTTACTGCACTATATAAAATAATACAGAGTGTGTGTGTGTAATCCAGACAATTGAAAAGAAGGATCTGCACTCAGTCTTGATGGGAACAATATCAGGTTTTTATTGTTCCAGCACATTCATCATAACAGCATCTGCCATCACAGCCGATGCTCTTGAGTATTTTCTTGCTGCTGGTGGTTTAAAATGTATTTGTCAGGCCTACAGAACTCACCACCGCCGCGGAGATCAGCGGCGCCTCAGCGACTTCCGGGTCACCCGGCAACAGTGTAAGTGGTGACGTCAGCGGCCTGTCAGCTGGTAGCTCACAGGGAGAGAAAGAGGGTGGATGCATGCGCTGTTTGCGTCGCACCACTTATGCCCTGAGGATGCATGTCAGCTGACAGCTGGTCAGCTGACACGCAGGGCTCCACCTCCGGATTGGCTAGTGGTTGGGGGTGCGCTGTCCTGCTTACACAGCCTTCTTAAGCAACATTCAGTTACTTGCTCACTGTCTGTTGTAGCTAACACTTCACAGTGAAGGCTTCAGACCTTAGTCAGATCCATGTGTGCTTTGAACCGGCAGGACCCCAGGGATTTCACACTAGCTCAGGAATAAACATATTATTGTGATTGTATTATTTGACCTCTGCCTTGCCTCTTACTACTCTTTTGCCTAACGATTCTGTACCTTTGCCTATCTGATCTGTTGCCGACCCTTGCTTGAACACTTACTATTTTTTTGCCTAACGATTCTGTACCTTTGCTCATCTGATCTGTTGCCGACCTCTGCTTGTATACTGACACTGATTTTGCCTTACGTTTTTGTACCTTACCTGTCAGATCTGTTACCGACCCGATTGTTGACCAATCTATTAGTACCGAGACAGTACTGCCTTCTACTGTCTGCAGGCAATTTCTTTTTGGGATTCCCTGATATCTGTCTGTCTGCTCGTGCTCTCACTTACACTAGCAGATCGTTACAGTATTTTATTGACAAGTTGTGAAAATATCACCTAGGAGGAAACTCAGGAGAAAAAGTGAATTGCATTTGGGTCCTGGTTTCCGTTGAGTAGTACCTGAGAATTAGTGAAGAGAAATATGGAGGAGAAAGAGTGTGGAGAACTTTGTAGGTGTATAGGTTACAGATCTCTCTCTCTGTTGTAGCAGCAGTCTTAGCCTCTCTCTGTAATGGAAGTGGTTGCAGTCTGTCTTTGCAACAGCCACAGCAACACCCTCTGTTTGTTCTAATCTACCCTGGATGTGCCAATTTTAACCTCTTGAGGACCATAGGCTTACACCCCCCCTAGTCACCAGGCTATTTTTTACAATTCAGCACACTGCAGCTTTAACAGTTTACTGCTCAGCCATGCAACTTAGCAGTCAAATGCTAAATGCAACAGAGCTTTCTGTTGGTGGGATCTGATTGCTGCTGCAATATTTTTTTGTATTAATTTAAAAAGTATTCTTTTTATGAAATGATGCTATTTTTTTATTTTCTTCCCCCAGCCCCCCCTCCCTCCCTCCAAGAACCAGCACTATGATCACCTCTCATAGGCATCAGTCTATGAGAGTGATCTGATTGTGAGCCACTCAAGGGGACAGCCAAGTGACAGGGCTGTCCCCAGCACAGCCCTGTGCTAGATCACAGCGTTGTACAAAAGAAAATGACTGTGTTTTTTTCTCCTAACAGACTACCAGCTCGGATCACGGCTGGCAGGCTGCTAACGCAGCGGGGCTCCGTATCTCAGCAGGGATGCACACGCATCCATGCACTCATTCCATGATTATCTCTGCCCACCGCTCTTGACACCAATCGGCATTAGGCAGTTCTGGGGGAGCAACTCTACGACAGCTCATCGGTGTTAGGCGGCAGGCATGGTCGGAAGAGCCCATTTCCGTTTCCGGGACAATTCCGCATACCGTCATATCGCTACCGTTTCATTCCGACGGTATTCCGGACCTTTTCCGCGGAATTCCGACCTATACGGGATTCTGTCGGAAAAATCTCTCTCTCCCTCTCCTCCTCCTCCATCCTCCTATATCATCAAGTAGGGAATTACAGATTTTCAAAACAGCTTATATACCATAGCTGGGATTTGAACCCAGGATGCAGCGAGTAGTAGGTATCTGTCTTACCCTCTAGACCATGAACCACACTACATGCTAAAGGTGGCCTAGCATAAACCATACTACCATTATGATCAATTCAATAGAAAAAGTAGCATGAATAAGGATTTGTACTTTTTGAAAAGCATGCTTATATACCATAGCTGCAATTTGAACCCAGGATGCAGTGTGTAGTAGGTATTAGTGTTGGGCGAACAGTGTTCGCCACTGTTCGGGTTCTGCAGAACATCACCCTGTTCGGGTGATGTTCGAGTTCGGCCGAACACCTGACGGTGCTCGGCCAAACCGTTCGGCCATATGGCCGAACTAAGAGCGCATGGCCGAACGTTCCCCGAACGTTCGGCTAGCGCTGTGATTGGCCGAACGGGTCACGTGGTTCGGACCCGAACGCGCTCTGATTGGCCGAACTGTCACGTGGTTCGGGTAAATAAATACCCGAACCACGTCATATCTCCGCCATTTGTCTGTGGGTTTAGCTTTGGGTAGGCAGGCAGGGTAGTTCGCGCTCCAGCCACGCTAGCCAGGGTCCCCCCCAGTCATTGTGTGTCACTGCTGGGAACAGTAGTACACCGCTCGTTCAGCCACACTATATAGCATTCTGTGTACTGTTCTGTGTCTGCTGGGAACAGTAGTACACCGCTCGTTCAGCCACACTATATAGCATTCTGTGTACTGTTCTGTGTCTGCTGGGAACAGTAGTACACCGCTCGTTCAGCCACACTATATAGCATTCTGTGTACTGTTCTGTGTCTGCTGGGAACAGTAGTACACCGCTCGTTCAGCCACACTATATAGCATTCTGTGTACTGTTCTGTGTCTGCTGGGAACAGTAGTACACCGCTCGTTCAGCCACACTATATAGCATTCTGTGTACTGTTCTGTGTCTGCTGGGAATAGTGGTACACCGCTCGTTCAGCCACACTATATAGCATTCTGTGTACTGTTCTGTGTCTGCTGGGAACAGTGGTACACCGCTCGTTCAGCCACACTATATAGCATTCTGTGTACTGTTCTGTGTCTGCTGGGAACAGTAGTACACCGCTCGTTCAGCCACACTATATAGCATTCTGTGTACTGTTCTGTGTCTGCTGGGAACAGTAGTACACCGCTCGTTCAGCCACACTATATAGCATTCTGTGTACTGTTCTGTGTCTGCTGGGAACAGTAGTACACCGCTCGTTCAGCCACACTATATAGCATTCTGTGTACTGTTCTGTGTCTGCTGGGAATAGTGGTACACCGCTCGTTCAGCCACACTATATAGCATTCTGTGTACTGTTCTGTGTCTGCTGGGAATAGTGGTACACCGCTCGTTCGCCACTGTATAGCATTGTGCTCTGTGTCGCTGCTGGGAATAGTGGTACACCGCTCACCCGTCACTGTATAGCATTGTGCTCTGTGTCGCTGCTGGGAATAGTGGTACACCGCTCACCCGTCACTGTATAGCATTGTGCTCTGTGTCGCTGCTGGGAATAGTGGTACACCGCTCACCCGTCACTGTATAGCATTGTGCTCTGTGTCGCTGCTGGGAATAGTGGTACTGTATAGCATTTCTGTACTGCCACTGTACTGCTGCCAGTCAGCGTGTACTGTAAGGATAAGTGAAATGAGGAAGAAATCCGGTGAAAGAGGGAGGGGCAAGGGAAGAGGTGTTTCCCCTGACGGTTCACGTACAGGCCACAGGGGAGCACCCAAGAAAACCCACTCAATACCGCCCATGTTGTCCAGGACAACAACCCTCACAAATCCAAAAGAACAGGACCAGATAATTACTTGGATGACCTCTCAAGCGTCCAGCAGTGGGTTAAGCAGCACCAGCACATCACGCACGAGGTCCGAGTCCTCAGCCAGTTACAAGGAGCCAGTGGGCACAAAGCTGACACAACCGGCAGCGACACCACGCACACAACTGCCAGATAACCAGTCCGATGAATTACCTCAGGACACAATGGGGTATTTGCAGGAGCTATTCCCAGCCCAACAAACTTCCACCTTTCAAAGGTCAATGGAGGAACAGCCAGAAATGTTGTGCCTGGATTCACAACCGTTAACTGTGGGAAATGCACCGCGCACTGAAATACAAGGCGAGTCCGAAGAGGACTCGGAAACCCAAATCCCAGAGCAATTTGGGCAGGAGGGGTTGCAATTGCAGGAGGTCGGCCGACAAGATCTGGAAGACGACGTTGGAGTGTGCTGCGCAGAGGTTGTTGTGGGGAGCTCTACTCCACGGCGGTGGCCCACAATGACATATGACGAGTTTGAGGAGATGGAAGAGGAGGGTATGGACAATGTGGACAGAGACCCAGATTTTGTTTGTGAACGAGAACATCGCCGTCGTAGCAGCAGCACAGATGAGTCTGTTGAAGAACACACTGCTGCACGAGTTCGCCTTGTGCCACAAGGTAGGCGGCGCGCAATTTCAGGCACCACAAGCGTGGAAGTTCAAGTGAGAGGCAAAAGAGGAGCAAACAGAAATCGCCAGCAAGGAGGCAGGTGCTCCAAAGTCTGGGCTTTCTTTGAAGACTGCACTGAGGATGTTACCATGGCGATTTGCAAGGTGTGCAAGACCCGCCTGAGCAGGGGGAAAAATATTAACAACCTCTCCACCACCAGCATGAGCCGTCACATGCTATCCAAACATCCCACTCTTTGGGCAAACGCGTCAGGACAGGGTACCAGAAACAACACTGCCTCCCTTGGGTTCACCAGACTCACCACCAGACCCGCCTCAGCAGCAGCAGTAGCCCAGCCATTGCGTGGTTCACAACATTCACAAACATCAGACGACGCTGACACTGTCACTTTCCGGAGTAGTGCTCTTGAGGTCTCCCAGTGTTCATCAAACACAACAACCAACAGCCCTTCCGTGTGCAGCGCTACGGTTCAGTTGTCTGTGTCGGAGATGTTTGAGCGCAAGAGGAAATTGCCAGCAAATGACCCCCGGGCCGTGGCAGTAACAGCCAGCATAGCCAAGCTTCTGGCCTGCGAAATGCTGCCATATCGATTGGTGGAGACAAACAGCTTCAAGGGCATGATGTCAGTGGCCATCCCACGTTACGTGGTTCCCAGCCGCTACCACTTTGCACGCTCTGCAGTGCCTGAGTTGCATGAGCACGTGGTCAGCAAAATAACCCGAAGCTTGAAGAATGCCGTTGCCTGCAAGGTTCACCTCACCACAGACACCTGGACGAGTGCGTTCGGCCAGGGTCGATACATCTCCCTTACCGCGCACTGGGTGAACCTTGTGGAGCCTGGCAGCGATTCCTCACCTGCTACGGCACGGGTGTTGCCCACGCCACAAACAGCTGCACCGCCGTCCCTCCCACTGGATAACAGCAGCACCTACCTCTCTGACTCCTTCTCCTCCAACGCATCTCAAAGCTGTACCTCATCCGGAAACGCTAACCCAGCAGCAGTAGGATCGTGGAAGCAGTGCAGCACAGCTGTTGGCATGCGTCAGCAAGCGTTGCTGAAGCTAATCTGCCTTGGGGATAAGCAGCACACAGGGGAGGAAATTTGGAGGGGAATAAAGGAACAGACGGATTTGTGGCTGGCACCGCTGGACCTGAAACCGGGCATGGTTGTGTGTGATAATGGGAGTAATCTCATTCGCGCTTTAAGGTTGGCTAAGCTGACACACATCCCTTGCCTGGCGCACGTGATGAACCTAGTAGTTCAGCGGTTCCTGAGGACATACCCAGGCGTGCCCGATCTGCTGTTGAAGGTGCGTCGAGTGTCCAAACATTGTAGAAATTCCAGTACTGCTTCGGGGGCACTCGCCAAGATGCAGGAGCGCTTCAATCTCCCCCACCATCGCTTGCTGTGTGATGTCCCTACGCGCTGGAATTCTACGCTGCACATGCTAGCCCGCTTTTGCGAGCAGAAGAGTGCAGTGGTCCAGTACATGACGGCGCAGTACCGAGGCGCATCCGGCCAGCTGCCAAGCTTCTGTGGATCCGATTGGGCCAACATGTTGGACCTCTGCCAAGTCCTCCAAAATTTTGAGCAATCCACGTTGCTTGTGAGCAGTGACAACTCTTCAGTCAGCATTACCATACCACTGCTGTGTTTACTGAAGAGGTCGATGTTAAAAATCAAGGAAACAGCTGTCATGATGCAACTGGGGGAATCTGAAGGAGAAAACGATCAGCGTGATGGTACCAACATCAGGCCATCCGCCTCAGGGAACGCTGGCCCCAGCAGCTATGACGAAGAAGAGGAGGAGGAACAGCTGGAGTTGGAGCAGGAATTTCATGCCACCACTGACGAAGGCCAGAGCGGTGCACGTTGGACTTCCACAATTCAACGCGAATGGTCAGCAGAAGCAGACCAGGAGGAAGGTGACGACTATGATGCATCACAACAACTATCACAACGCTCACAAGAGGATGATGAGGATTCTGGTAGGACTCTGGCACACATGGCTCAATTCATGCTAGACTGCATTGAACGTGACCCACGCATTGTGCGCATTCTGGACAACACCAATTACTGGGTTTATACCCTTCTGGATCCACGGTACAAACACAATGTTCCAAAACTGCTTGAAGAAAGAGTCAGACAGGTCAAAATGGAAGAATACCAGCAGGCCCTTGTGGAGACTTTAGAGAGGAGATTGACATCCTCCCCCTCCTCTAGCCAGTTGTACGCAGACAGACTGACTTCCGCAAACCCAGGACGACCAGGAGGGCAGCAAACAACGCAAGCCGCAGCTAGTACCCAAAAGGGAATGGTATCGGCAGTGTCCTTGGAGTGGGAAAATTTTCTGACACCCATGCAGCCGCAGCCCACTGAACAGCAAGCGTGCAGATCCACCTCCAACACCGATCGCCTGGAGAAGATGGTCAAGGACTACATGTCAGATGGCGTAGCTGTGTCGAACCATCCATCTGCACCCTTCAACTATTGGGTATCGAAGCTAGACACCTGGCACGAACCGGCAATGTACGCAATAGAGGTGCTGGCTTGCCCGGCAGCCAGCGTTATGTCGGAACGCTGTTTCAGTGCTGCCGGAGGCATCGTCACAGATCGGCGTATCCGCCTCTCTACAGAAAATGCAGACCGTCTGACTCAAATTAAAATGAATCAATCCTGGATTGGAAATGACTACGCAACACTCCAGGACCCCAACCAAGTAACATGACCAATGAACATCTGGGATGGTGTTGCGTTTCCGGGCCCTGTTTATTGAACCTCTCATCTGTATTACATTTATGACTGCATGGCGGCAAAAAGCATTGCTGCTATATCCGCACGCTTTTTGTCCACATGCAAGGCCTGGGTTGTTGTGTCTCACAAAGCGTGGCCTTCTCCTCCTGCGCCTGCTCCTGTTCCATCACGTCTGCTGCTGCTGGGTTAGCGTTGCCGCGTGGTCCCTGTTTATTGAACCACTTATCTTTATTACATTTATGACTGCATGGCGGTACAAAGCATGCTATCCGCACGCTTCTTGCCCTCATGCAAGGCCTGGGTTGTTGTGTCTCACGAAGCGTGGCCTTCTCCTCCTGCGCCTGCTCCTGTTCCATCACGTCTGCTGCTGCTGGGTTAGCGTTGCCGCGTGGTCCCTGTTTATTGAACCACTTATCTTTATTACATTTATGACTGCATGGCGGTACAAAGCATGCTATCCGCACGCTTCTTGCCCTCATGCAAGGCCTGGGTTGTTGTGTCTCACAAAGCGTGGCCTTCTCCTCCTGCGCCTCCTCCTGTTCCATCACGTCTGCTGCTGCTGGGTTAGCGTTGCCGCGTGGTCCCTGTTTATTGAACCACTTATCTTTATTACATTTATGACTGCATGGCGGTACAAAGCATGCTATCCGCACGCTTCTTGCCCTCATGCAAGGCCTGGGTTGTTGTGTCTCACAAAGCGTGGCCTTCTCCTCCTGCGCCTGCTCCTGTTCCATCACGTCTGCTGCTGCTGGGTTAGCGTTGCCGCGTGGTCCCTGTTTATTGAACCACTTATCTTTATTACATTTATGACTGCATGGCGGTACAAAGCATGCTATCCGCACGCTTCTTGCCCTCATGCAAGGCCTGGGTTTTTGTGTCTCACAAAGCGTGGCCTTCTCCTCCTCCTGCGCCACCCTCCTCCTGTTCCATCACGTGTGCTGCTGCTGGGTTAGCGTCCCTTTTCCTGGAACCTCTTATATGTATTACATTTATGACTGCATGCCGACAAAAAACATGTTACCTGTGCAAAGAAAACAGACATTTCCCGCATTTAAAAGACAGTTTTCCCTTTGAAACTTTAAAATCGATTTTCTCAAAAACTATAAGCTCTTTTTGCTAATTTTTTTTCCTCTTGTACCCACTCCCAAGGTGCACATACCCTGTAAATTTGGGGTATGTAGCATGTAAGGAGGCTTTACAAACCACAAAAGTTCGGGTCCCCATTGACTTCCATTATGTTCGGAGTTCGGGTCGAACACCCGAACATCGCGGCCATGTTCGGCCTGTTCGGCCCGAACCCGAACATCTAGATGTTCGCCCAACACTAGTAGGTATCTGTCTTACCCTCTAGACTATGAACCACACTACATGGTAGTAGGTATCTGTCTTACCCCCTAGACCATCAACCACACTCAGGGCCGGGCCGAGGCAGAGGCTGGAGAGGCTCCAGCCTCAGGGCACAGTGTAGGAGGGGGGTGCACAATTCATTCAGCTGCCATTCCCAATTGTATTTGAAGCAGAAAGAAATAAGAAAAGGTGATACATGGCAGTGACTGCAAGCCAGATAAGTAGAGATTAAGGTGTTGGGGGGGTTGGGGGCCCTGGGGCACCTCTTAGTGTAATAGCAATCAGTGTGTGACGGCTGGGGTGGGAGGGATGGGGGGGCGCACTTTGCTGTCTCAGCCTTGGGTGTTGAAGGACCTCGTCCCACCTCTACATGCTAAAGCTGGCGTAGCATGTACCATACTACCATTATGATCAATTCAATAGATATGCTATGGTATATAAGCATGCTTTTCAAAGAGTACAAATCCTTAATCATGCTACTTTTTCTATTGAATTGATCATAATGGTAGTATGGTTTATGCTAGGCCACCTTTAGCATGTAGTGTGGTTCATGGTCTAGAGGGTAAGACAGATACCTACTACCCACTCCGTCCTGGGTTCAAATCCCAGCTATGGAATATGAGCATGCTTTTCAAAAAGTACAAATCCTTATTCATGCTACTTTTTCTATTGAATTGATCCTAATGGTAGTATGGTTTATGCTAGGCCACCTTTAGCATGTAGTGTGGTTCATGGTCTAGAGGGTAAGACAGATACCTACTACCCACTGTGTCCTGGGTTCAAATCCCAGCTATGGAATATGAGCATGCTTTTCAAAAAGTACAAATTCTTATTCATGCTACTTTTTCTATTGAATTGATCCTAATGGTAGTATGGTTTATGCTAGGCCACCTTTAGCATGTAGTGTGGTTCATGGTCTAGAGGGTAAGACAGATACCTACTACCCACTCCGTCCTGGGTTCAAATCCCAGCTATGGAATATGAGCATGCTTTTCAAAAAGTACAAATCCTTATTCATGCTACTTTTTCTATTGAATTGATCCTAATGGTAGTATGGTTTATGCTAGGCCACCTTTAGCATGTAGTGTGGTTCATGGTCTAGAGGGTAAGACAGATACCTACTACCCACTGTGTCCTGGGTTCAAATCCCAGCTATGGAATATGAGCATGCTTTTCAAAAAGTACAAATTCTTATTCATGCTACTTTTTCTATTGAATTGATCCTAATGGTAGTATGGTTTATGCTAGGCCACCTTTAGCATGTAGTGTGGTTCATGGTCTAGAGGGTAAGACAGATACCTAGTACCCACTGCGTCCTGGGTTCAAATCCCAGCTATGGTATATAAGCTGTTTTGAAAATCTGCAATTCCCTACTTGATGATATAAGAGGATGAGGGAGAGGGAGAGAGAGAGATTTTTTGGGTGTTTTTCTGAAAAATACCGTCGGAATTATACAATTTCCGCGGAATTCCGTTTAAGAGGTATAGGAATTCCGTTCCGACCACCGGAATCGGAATTAGCTAATTCCGGCCGGAATCACGGAATTAATAATTCCGCGGAATTTTCCGACCATCCCTATTAGGCGGTCACAAAGTGGTTGAATTTTTTACTGTAACCAGTGGGTGTCACAGGGCCCCTAGTGGCCGGACTGCACAATGCCTTCCAATCGGTTTCAGAACACAGACCATGCAATCTGTGGTCGCAATCGGTGTGCAGAAACCGCTGGGATATTGGCAGCAGATCCACTAGGAGGGAGCCTGTGAGTTACTGTAATTACAAATTACACACTATTTCAGGGTATAACTGCCACCACCTCTGTTACCATGGGACAGAGGAACCCACTAACTGGCTGACTCTAGACCTGCAAATAAAACGGTTAAACAGTGGCAAACACTTTTGACTGATCCCCATCTTTGGGTGGAGTCTCAGGTCCAGCCCAGGGGCTGGACAGGGTGCGGTTAACCCCCTGCGTGGGTTCCTTGTGCCCACCAAATATGACATTTTCCATATCTCGGCTTACGCTTCCCACACACACTTAAGGGCCACAGATTCATGTTCCTCAGAATATGACAGTTCATATGACATCAAACTTGGGTGCTTTTGCATGCCCGGTTACGAAATAGCGGAATACCTCAAGTTATGGGTATGTCAGTGGCCTCAATTTAATATTAAAATATTCACCAGACCTGGACCAGCAGAATGAGATAACTTTCATACCTCTCATATGAACGGTATTCCTTAAAACATGCTAAAAATCGTATACAGCATTCATTTCTCTCTGCTGCTGACTGAGTCAGGCCATCTGGCCTCCTGCTGTGAGGGAAGCTCTCTTTGCTGGGCTCACCAAATGGTGGAAGCAATTAACACCTATCTGAGGTTCTGCCAGAGTGCAGAACTTTTGTCCTCAGGTAATTAAAAATAAACACTAGTCTCTTGGACACAAGAGTTTGTTTCTAGTTCATTAGCAAATCAACGGAGCCATCCTGCACTTAAGTTAATTCCAATTCTCTGCTGAGAGAAGGAGAGACCCCAGGCTGGACTGCAGGTAGCCCCTACACAACCAATCCAATTCTGGCACGTCAATTGCAATCGGTGCAGTAAACCGATTGTGATTGCGTTTTCTTTTCTCACGGCTGTTCCGCCACACCTCCCCCCAAGGAAAAAGGCTTCAGCCAGGCATTCACAAGATGTGTGGTGTTGCCGCTGATCTGGCTGACGGGTTTCGAGCTGCCGGTATGGTGGGATAACCCATTGGAGCCTGCGGCTTGGTTCACCTGGACAGGTCGCTGTCCACTACCCTCAGGTTCGACCCGACATGGACCTTTCTGGACAGGGCGCTTGCGCCACCACGTTCAGATGTGGTGTCTGCCAGGACTGCTGACAATGGGTACTAGGTTGGATAGGTCAACAGCCAGCCCACACAGGGGTTCTTGCTAAGTGGCTGTGGACCTAAGGGGACCCTGCAGGAATCCCTGGATCTTCCCAGCTCCTGACAGACGGTACATGCCTTGCAGTATTTTGCTACATCCATATTCATCCTGGGCCAATAAAACTGTTTTCAAATACGGGCAAGTGTCTTGCGTACCCCCAAGTGTCTGTTCAAAGGGGCTGTCATGTGTGGAGTGCGGCACATGGCCCCTGAATGCACTCGGTACCACAAGTTACTTGATATTCGCCTGCGGCTTACCTGTAGTGGGCTGCACAGCCTTGCTGTACAGTCTCCCACCTTCCCAGTACACCTTGAAAGCGGCCCCGTCTGTGAGGGGCTCAGAGGCTTGCTGCCTGAGCGCCTCCAGGCTTGGGTCACTTTATAGCGCTGCTGTCAATGCAGCACTGTCAGTTCCAGCCAGCTGGCTCATGTCACATTAAGTCAGCGGCTGAAGGTTCTCACTTCTGTGGTCAGTACTGAACGAGGAGTTCGGCACTGAGCCCACAACCCTTGCAGCACCCTGGGTGACTGCTAGTACAGGCAAAGCATTAGCATTACAATAATTGACATTACATTATTGACACATGCATTAATGACAGTGACAGGTACGGAAACATTTTCATTACAGACTGTAATGAAACGCGGAAAAGCCGCGGTCTCTCAAGATGAGGCGGCTGTTTCTGCGTCCAGCAGGACGCCACAACGCGGAAAAAACGCTGCATGCCGCTCAGGCAGAGCGGCGGAATCCGCACTGGATACGGCGGAATCCGCATTGGAGGCGGCTCCCGCACTTGGTTCACTAGATACATTGCAAGACAGTACTGGTGTGGCTGGGACTGATAGTCCACCAAGATTCAGACTTACACGCGCGCGAGCACAGAGGCAGAGTTTAAATAGCAGTTAGAAGGGAGTCGGCTGACCAGCTGGGTCAGCTGACAAATTCCACTGCTCCCATTGGACCAGCAATTAGGGAGGTCCTGGAAAGGTCCTAGAGTATATATACTGCTGGTTGTTCACTTGCTCTTTGTCTGGCGTGCGATCACATATGTGGGAGCACCCAGATCCGTAGTCAGATCCGCAAGTGTGCCGGGACCAGCTGGAGCTGTAATCCTACACTTAGCTAGATTCTGTTGATAGCTAAAGTACTAGTTTGATTGTGATTATCTGTTATGACTTTTGCCTGCCTTGACTATCCTCCTGAACTCTGATCTTGTACCTCGATATTTCTGATACTCTGTTGCCGAACCCCGGCTCGTTCCTTGACTCTGCTTCTGCCTCCTGATTTTGTACCCCGATATATCTGATACCCCGTTGCTGAACCCTGCCTGTACTTTGACTCCGCCTTTGCCTCCTGATCTTGTACTTTATCTGTCCGTGTGTGTACGACCTGGCTTGTCCGACCTCGAGAACCGACCTTACTGTTAGAGGCGGTTCCTCGCTCTGTTAGTGATCCTTCCTCCTGAAGGTTACTTTCAGTCTGTCCTTCCTACTGTCAGTCTGACTCCTCCCGTCTTGGAGAGCTCAGGTCTGCGGAAGGAATCTGTGCAGTAATCCTTGCTGCACTGAGGCCTAGTCCTCTAAGTGTTATTGTTGCACCTAACACTACACTCTACTCAGGTGAACAGAGGTTGCTAGTATATCGGATTATCAGTGATACTGCAGATCACGTATAATCTGGTATACATCTGTATTCCCAGTGATTCTGCAGATCACTGGTAATCAGATCCTCTCTGTGCTTCACCGATCGTTACAGAACGCCAGACCAAAAAATGCAAATGGACGCACACACTGACCGTCTGGGCGCACTTGCCACTTCGGTGGAAAACATCAACCAAGTGCTGGGTAGCCACAAGACTATGATTGATGTCCTATCAGGCTCTGTGCGAACCCTCCAGACGTCAGTTGATTCAGTGCGATCCCCTCCTAGTGATGACATGATGGGAAATAGGAGGAGTTAGAGTATATAAAAAGCATTCATTGGTCCAACGTCTCCAGCCCCTGATGAGTATTTGATACGAAACGCGTTGGGCGGAGCTTAAGGACGTGGACTGGACTGCAGCTCGTCTTGGATTTTATATGCGCATTACTTTATGGGAGCATGTGAGTGCAATTGTTTTTAAATTTTTAATTAAAGCAACAGTTTTACGCTATGGAGACTCCTTTCAGTCAATAGGGTGCAAACGTGATGGAGTAGCGGTGGAAAACGAGATAGAGATTGGTGTGGAAACAACTGGAGTGAGACTCACTAAGCGCTATAGCTGACCTATAATCTGGCAGCAAGCATATAAGGTGAGAGGCTGGAGGTCTTAATGAGGTGTATGCAGCATAACGTGGTGGAAGGTGAAAGGCTTTAAAAATCACGGAGAATTAAATGCTTAAGCTGTTTGTGGGTTGACAGCCACTATAGAGGGTGAGGAGCTGTGATACCTGTTTGTGGTGGGACCACATGAGATCTTTCAAAACACGTGGTGGATTCATATGTTAATACAGAGTCACGCTATGTATTTTTGTTTATTTTTTCTATGTTCACGAATTGGAGTATAAAAGCACAGAGGATTGGAGTACATTGAGAGCGCAGAGTCCGTGGGAAGATAAGGACGCACACACTGACCGTCTGGGCGCACTTGCCACTTCGGTGGAAAACATCAACCAAGTGCTGGGTAGCCACAAGACTATGATTGATGTCCTATCAGGCTCTGTGCGAACCCTCCAGACGTCAGTTGATTCAGTGCGATCCCCTCCTAGTGATGACATACGTATGCCCGTACCAGACAAATTTTCCAGCCACAAGTCTGACTTCCGGAATTTTAAAAGTAGAGTGTTATCCTATTTCGAGTTGAGACCCCGATCCTCGGGGACTGAGACCCAACGGGTCATCTTTATTAAAACTTTGTTAACTGGCGACTCCCAGTCCTGGGCGTACAACCTGCCCCCCACAGATACAGCTCTGACCTCTGTAGGGGAATTCTTTAAGGCCATGGCGGTAATTTACGACGACCCTGACCTTGCTGCGACCTCTGAGCGGAAGCTTAAGCTCTTACGGCAAGGCAGGGGTGCAGTCGAAGATTACGCGGCCGAATTTCGTAGGTGGTCAGTTACGGCCAGGTTTGACACCTATGCCCTCTTAGATTACTTCCTATCTGGGTTGTCGGATGAGGTCTCCGACCTAATGTTAAGTCAACCCGAGCCCAGAACAGTCGATGAGGCCATCTCAGCGGCCATTCGAATCGACCGCAGGTTGCGCTATCAAAGACAAACCAGGGGTAGTCACCATGTCAGAATGGTGTCTTGCGCCACAAACCCAGTGACCCCACCTTCTCCCGAGTCAATGCAGATTGGTCGGTCGGAGCTGTCACTAGATAAACGGTTGCTCCTCCCGTGTACGATTACATGGGAGGGTAAGACCGAGCTCACGGAAGCCTTTGTTGATTCTGGCGCTGCAGCTAATTTCATGGACTTTGAGTTTGCTAAAAGGTTGGGTATTCCACTCACCCCAGTAAAACCACCCGTCCAGGTTACAGCAGTGGATGATTCCCTTCTGCAGAGGAATCATCCGTTATCACAGACATCAGAAGTGGGAGTCACTATAGGGGTGCTGCACAAAGAGAAACTACAGTTCATTGTATTACATATGTCCACCTCCACAATCATCCTAGGCATGCCGTGGTTACAAATCCATTCACCACAGATAAATTGGGCCACGGGGCAGTTAACAGCATGGTCACCTCATTGTCTCCAGCAGTGTTTAGGGAGGCTGACGATAGGTCAAACCAGGGTACAGGTGGAAGGAGTACCTGAACAGTACTCGGATTATGCTGACGTGTTCTGTCCTAAGGCTGCGGATAAATTGCCTCCGCATCGCCCTTTCGACTGCCCCATTGACCTCCGTTCTGGTTGTATGCCCCCTCGAGGCCATTTGTATAATCTGTCTGGACCTGAAAAACTAGCCATGCAGGAGTATATCAGTGAAAACTTGGCCAAGGGCTTCATTCGCCCGTCCCGGTCGCCGGCCGGGGCAGGCTTCTTTTTTGTTAAGAAAAAAGACGGGGGTTTGCGACCATGTATCGATTACCGGGGCCTAAATAAAATCACAGTGAAGAATCGCTACCCGTTGCCGTTAATAGACGATTTGTTCACACAGGTCACTGATGCGAGGATTTTTTCGAAACTGGATTTACGGGGGGCATACAATCTGGTGCGCATAAGAAAGGGCGATGAATAGAAAACGGCCTTCAATACACCTAACGGCCACTACGAGTACCTAGTGATGCCCTTCGGGTTATGTAATGCCCCGGCCGTTTCCCAGGAACTCATTAATGAGGTCTTTAGGGAGGTGTTGGGAAAGTTTGTGTTAATCTACCTGGATGACATTCTTATCTTTTCTAACAATCTCCCTGATCACAGAACCCATGTCAGATTTGTACTGGACAAGCTGAGGCAGAATTTGTTGTACGCAAAACTTGAGAAGTGTATTTTCGAGGTCACGTCTGTCACCTTTCTGGGATATATAATCTCCACCTCGGGCCTGTCTATGGACCCTGCCAAGGTCTCCGCGGTACTGGAGTGGCCGCAGCCGGTGGGGTTGAAGTCTTTGCAACGGTTCTTGGGTTTTGCAAACTATTATAGGAGGTTCATAAAGGGGTACTCCACAGTAGTCGCACCCCTCACCAGTCTTACAAAGAAAGGGGCAGACACCACTCACTGGCCTCCTGAGGCTTTACAGGCATTCTCTACGTTAAAGGAACTGTTCTGCTCAGCACCTATACTGAGACACGTGGACACTTCTTTTCCTTTCGTTGTTGAGGTAGACGCCTCAGAGGTTGGAGTGGGAGCTGTGCTGTCTCAACGTTCAGGCTTACAGGGTAGATTACACCCGTGTGCCTATTTTTCTCAGAGGTTTTCTCCTGCGGAGAGAAACTACGATATAGGCAACAGGGAGCTTCTAGCCATTAAGTTAGCCTTCGAGGAATGGCGTCATTGGCTAGAAGGAGCAGAGCACACGATCACGGTTTATACCGACCACAAGAATCTGGAATACATCGAGGGGGCTAAGAGATTGAGCCCTCGGCAGGCCCGATGGTCTCTGTTTTTCTCGAGGTTCACATTCCTGATTACGTATACTCCAGGTAGTAAGAATACCAAGGCGGATGCCCTCTCCAGGTGTTTTGAACCAGAGACAGCACAGTCCCCCGCTCCTGAGTCCATCATCCCGCAGAAACTAGTGTTAGCTGCCACGGAAACCTGGGAGGATTGGACAGAGGTTTTGGGTCCCTTTCAGCAGGATGTTCCTGAGGGAAAACCTGAAGGGGTCATGTTTATCCCTCTACCATTTCGCTTACAAATCCTGCAACTCTTTCATGACCATAAGAATGCTGGTCATCCTGGAGCTGCCAGAACGCAGGATCTGATTGCCAGGTGTGCTTGGTGGCCTTCTTTGGCAACAGATTGCAAGGAGTATGTCAGGGAGTGTGCGGTATGTGCCAAGAGTAAACCCTCCCAGCTGGCATCTGTAGGAAGGTTGCAGCCTTTGCCCACCCCGAGTGAGCCATGGACCCACCTGTCCATGGATTTTGTGCGGGAATTGCCCAGGTCTGAAGGCATGTCGGTCATCTGGGTGGTAGTCGGCCGTTTTAGCAAAATGGCCCATTTTGTGCCTCTGAAAGGACTCCCCTCGGCCCAAGAACTGGCCGACTTGTTCATCATTCACGTCTTCCAGCTGCATGGCATTCCGGAAGACATTGTGTCAGATAGGGGAGTCCAATTTGTGTCTGGATTCTGGAGGGCATTTTGCAACCAAATGGGCATGAAATTGTCTTTTTCGTCAGGCTACTACCCACAGAAAAACGGGCAGACTGAACGAATTAATCAGTCTTTGGAGCAATTCCTGAGATGTTACGTTGCGGAAGCTCAGAGTGACTGGGTAAAATTTTTACCCTTTGCGTAATTCGCACAAAATAATTTAAAGAATTCTTCGTCTGGTTTCTCTCCATTCCAGATTGTGACAGGGAGGTCACCCAAATTCTCCCCTTTTCCAATTGTCTCTTCTCCTTTTCCAGCACTGGAGGATTGGCAGAGGTCACTGAGGGACAATTGGGGAATCGTTAAGGGGAATTTGCAGAAGGCATTCCAGAATCAGAAGGGTCAAGCGGACAAGAGACGGTCCGTGGAATGGAAATTTCAGCCAGGGGATTTAGTCTGGGTGTCCACACGTCACTTGACCTTGAAGCAGCCTTCTGCCAAACTGGGCCCCAGGTTTGTGGGTCCATTTTCCGTGACTAGGAGAATTAACAACGTCACTTATGTTATTGATCTTCCTGCCAGCATGCGGGGCGTAAGGTCGTTTCACGTGTCTCTGCTCAAACCCGCAGTCCATGTGGGCCCTACTCCGCCTCCTCCGGTTCTGGTGGACAGCCAACCCAAAATTTTGGACTCACGCGTTGTCCAGAACTCAGTACAGTACCTGGTACACTGGAAGGGGTATGGCATTGAGGAGAGACAATGGGTCCCAGGGACTCGCATGCATGCAGATGAGTTGAGGGAAGAATTTCATACCTTACACCCCGAGAAGCCTGGTAGGAGTTGTCCGGAGTCCACTCCTCGGGGGGGGGGGGGGGTACTGTAATGAAACGCGGAAAAGCCGCAGCCTCTCAAGGTGAGGCGGCTGTTTCCGCGTCAGGACGCAGGACGCCACAACACGGAAAAAACGCTGCATGCCGCTCAGGCAGAGCGGCGGAGTCCGCACTGGATACGGCGGAATCCGCATTGGAGGCGGCTCCCGCACTTGGTTCACTAGATACATTGCAAGACAGTACTGGTGTGGCTGGGACTGATAGTCCACCAAGATTCAGACTTACACGCGCGCGAGCACAGAGGCAGAGTTTAAATAGCAGTTAGAAGGGAGTCGGCTGATCAGCTGGGTCAGCTGACAAATTCCACTGCTCCAATTGGACCAGCAATTAGGAAGGTCCTGGAAAGGTCCTAGAGTATATATACTGCTGGTTGTTCACTTGCTCTTTGTCTGGCGTGCGATCACATATGTGGGAGCACCCAGATCCGTAGTCAGATCCGCAAGTGTGCCGGGACCAGCTGGAGCTGTAATCCTACACTTAGCTAGATTCTGTTGATAGCTAAAGTACTAGTTTGATTGTGATTATCTGTTATGACTTTTGCCTGCCTTGACTATCCTCCTGAACTCTGATCTTGTACCTCGATATTTCTGATACTCTGTTGCCGAACCCCGGCTCGTTCCTTGACTCTGCTTCTGCCTCCTGATTTTGTACCCCGATATATCTGATACCCCGTTGCTGAACCCTGCCTGTACTTTGACTCCGCCTTTGCCTCCTGATCTTGTACTTTATCTGTCCGTGTGTGTACGACCTGGCTTGTCCGACCTCGAGAACCGACCTTACTGTTAGAGGCGGTTCCTCGCTCTGTTAGTGATCCTTCCTCCTGAAGGTTACTTTCAGTCTGTCCATCCTACTGTCAGTCTGACTCCTCCTGTCTTGGAGAGCTCAGGTCTGCGGAAGGAATCTGTGCAGTACTCCTTGCTGCACTGAGGCCTAGTCCTCTAAGTGTTATTGTTGCACCTAACACTACACTCTACTCAGGTGAACAGAGGTTGCTAGTATATCGGATTATCAGTGATACTGCAGATCACGTATAATCTGGTATACATCTGTATTCCCAGTGATTCTGCAGATCACTGGTAATCAGATCCTCTCTGTGCTTCACCGATCGTTACACAGACAGTTTGTACATCAAACACAGGTACCTTTGACTCAGGTACTATTGAATCCGGTACCCTTGAACTGGGCACATTCAAGCCACCTGCACCTGGTGCTTCCCCAAGTGTGTAAAGTACCTGGTGGTGGGCAGAGAGTCTGTCTCCTTCCGTGAGCGACAAGGCGGTTGTGGCAGGTTCGTAATAGGACACAAGCTTGCCCAAATCAGTCCCCAGCAACACAGGGATCGGGAGATCATCCACAACCCCAACAACACTTTTTTGAACCCCCACCCCCCAGTCGAGATTCACTCTCGCTTGGGCTATGTGTAAAAGGGTGCCCTGTACTCCAGTAAGGGCAAGGGATCGGCTGGAGCTGATGCTCTCCTTTGGAACAAGGTGTGAGTGAACTAATGTGATGTCGGCTCCGGTGTCTCGGAATCCGGTGACAACCTTGTCATTCATTCTTACAGGCTGCTGCTGGTCGATTCGATTGCGGATCTCCTTTCCTCGGGCAAACAGAACAAAATCTGATGATCCAGGATGTGGTTCGCTGGCTGGTTGCATATGCTGTGGCTGAGGTACAGGTGATACAGGTGCTGGTGGTGTCTGACTCCTTTTAGGACAATCGAATTTCATGTGTCCGGGCTTGCAGCAGTAGTGACAGGTGACCCCTTCAGGTGCGTCATGCCTGGGCGCCGCAGCTACACTGGGTGGCTTCTGTGGCGGATGGCTTACAAGGGCAGGAGAGTCTGCCAGGGTATTGGGCTGACCTCCTCTCCAGCTGGTTGGTGCAGTTCTGCGTGTGTCAGGCACACGGGTAGTCACAAATGTTTCAGCGAGGTCTGCAGTGACAGTCGCTGATGCAGGCTTGTGCTCCAGCACAAACTGTCGTACATCAGCAGGGCAAATGTTCAGAAATTATTCTAGGACTATCAAGTCCTCCAGGACATCATAAGACCCTTTGGTGAGGCCTAGAGTCCACTGGCGGAGTGTGGTGAGTAAACTTCTGACCACATCTCGATAAGAGTCAGTAGATTTTTTCTGCCAGGACCTGAACTTTTTGCGATAGGCTTCTGGCGTCAGCTGATATTTAGTGATTATAGCATCTTTTATAGCGGTATAATCATTATCCTTTTCCGCAGGTAACTCTGCGAAAGCATCAAGCGCATTGTAGTGCAGCAAAGGCGCCAGATGTCTGGCCCACTGGTCTTGGGAGAGACGATACTGACGGCATGCATTTTTTTAAAAGACCACATAAACAAGTCAATGTCAGTGTCTTTTTCAATAGTAGCAAATTTAAATTTTGCACTTACAGGTGATGGGGCTCCTTCAGCAGGGAGGCTGGGCGATGAACTTCGGCTGGCCTGTTGAACCTTGGCCATGTTCAGTTCATGCTGTTGTTGGCACTCCCATTCTGTAGCATCCCTCACCGCTTGGCATCCTGCAGCAGCGACGGCAGCGGCGGCTTGACGCTCTCCAGCGGCAGGGGCAGCTTGGCGTTCTTCTCGGATTTTCTCCGCCATGTGCTGCAGGTACTTTTCCAGGTCAGTGTCCATCAGCTTTTGTAATGCCTGCTGCATTAGAGGATCAGCACAAACGTACAGTCCAGTACTGGCCGGTTCCAGGTGAGAACTCGGAGAAGCTCTGAGAAAAGGGTCCACACTGACAGTCTCCTAATCGTTGCAGCAGGGCCCGCAGGATGCTCAACCTCTGTAGGCATAGGATCTTCCGTCTCTGGTTTCCCTCGACTTGAGTCAGATTGGCTGGTGTCCACCTCAGCGGACACATCCCGCTCCTGCAGTTGCTGGGTATCCCATTGAAACAAGTCTGCTAACATGTCCTGTTTTGACTTGCAATGCCCCGCATTTGACAAAGATTTGCCAGATCTGCTAGGCACATGCTCTTGTAGTTCCCGGACATTTCCATGCCAAATAAAATAAAACTTTTGTGGAGGGGTACTGGCTACACAGTCTCTCTGTATATATAAAAAATATATTGCATTTAGCTACAACCAATAAATGAGTTTGTTTCTTGATAGGGCTAATTTGATAGCGCTATCTTATACTTTCAGCACAACACAGATCCCACCGCTGCCACCACTGTCACAGGGCCCCTAGTGGCCGGACCGCACAATGCCTTCCAATCGGTTTCAGCGCACAGACCATGCAATCTGTGGTCACAATTGTTGCGCAGAAACCACTGGGAATTTAGCAGCAGACAGACTAGAAGGGAGCCTGTGAGTTACTGTATTTACAAATTACACACTATTTCAGGGTATAACTGCCACCAACTCTGTTACCATGGGACAGAGGAACCCACTAACTGGCTGATTCTAGACCTGCAACTTACAAATTACACACTATTTCAGGGTATAACTGTCACCAACTCTGTTACCATGGGACAGAGGAACCCACTAACTGGCTGATTCTAGACCTGCAAATAAAATGGCAAAACACACTCTATTCTGTCTAGCTAGCAACAATAGTAGTGACTCTTCAGAAACCAGGGTTCAGTTTGTGCGGCTGAATAATAGGGTAGCTGAACAAATAAAGGGCATTAGCGTTGTTTATTAAATATGCAATATAAATATTTAATATATACAGAAAATCGTTAAAATCAACAATTACAGAGACAAATAATAGCGCAGTAAAATAAATGAAAAGGGAGAAAATACTTAGGTTCGTGGAAATATGTCCTTTCTGGGAAAACTTGTAAAGTTCCTTTGTTTCAGTTCAGTTCAGGAGCAAAGTTCAGACAAAATGGCCGCCACTGTTCCTCAAAGTGGCAGCATGCTCCCATGAAGATGGAATTTGGAGGAATGGGGAGGAGCGTACGTTAAAAAAGGGCGCCGGGAAAAAAGGGCGCAGGGTTTTAAAAGATAATCATGAATAACGTTTAAAAAAAATGTGTATTATATTTCGTTTAAAAATAATGTTTTATAAAGTTATAAATCATTAAATAATGTGTATAAAATCGGCAATTTTAAAAACGTTAATCTTCCCTGTTTAAAAATTGAAATTTATAATAACGTTTTATAAAACATTAATAAGAATTTTACTAAAGCTATACATAACCCTACTCTCACACAGAACCCTCCCTGTACCTATACCTAACCCCTAGACCCCCCTGTTGGTGCCTAACCCTAAGACCCCCCTGTTGGTGCCTAAACCTAAGACCCCCCTGTTGGTGCCTAAACCTAGGACCCCCCTGGTGGGGCCTAACCCTAAGACCCCCCTGTTGGTGCCTAAACCTAAGACCCCCCTGTTGGTGCCTAAACCTAAGACCCCCCTGGTGGTGCCTAAACCTAAGACCCCCCTGGTGGTGCCTAAACCTAAGACCCCCCTGTGATAAGCATTAATAACGTTTTAAAAAAATATGGTGCGTTTTTTTCGTTTAAAAATGTAAAAAAAAAAAAAAAAATTGTACGGTTTTTCGTTTAAAAGTAATGTTTTAAAAAAATATTGTACTGTTTTTCGTTTAAAAGTAATGTTTAAAAAATTATAAATCATTAAATAATGTGTAATCATGAGAAACAGTTATAAAACATTAAAAGTCTCCGGGCGCCGGTTTTAAAACGTTATTTTTCTCCGGCGCCCTTTTTTCCTGTTGGGCGCCGATTAAACGTTATTTATTATGGGAGTGAATGGCGGCGCCCTTTTTGTCCACCTGCCTCATGCGCCCAAATTTCCTGCTTCCTGGGGAGCAGAGGCGTAGCTAGGGTTTTCAGCACCCGGGGACAAAGACTATTAATGCGCCCCCTAAGGTGAAGGGTCGTGACCAAATGTGAGCGTGATTATGGGTGCTCCACATTTGGTCACGCCCCTTCAAATGTACATGGAGGTTAGCAGGCTCACGCTCACCCACCCTCCCTCAGTATGTACCTTCCAGCATGTTCCAAGACAAATTCAGCAATCATGAGCCCCCCCATCAAGACAAATTCCGCAATCATGAGTAAACATGAGGCCCCCAACATGACCAACTCAGCAATCATGAGGCCCCCAACATGACCAACTCAGCAATCATGAGGCCCCCAACATGACCAACTCAGCAATCATGAGGCCCCCAACAAGACAAATTTAGCAATCCTGAGGCCCCCAACAAGACAAATTCAGCAATCATGAGGCCCCTAACAAGACAAATTCAGCAATCATGAGGCCCCTAACAAGACAAATTCAGCGATCTTGAGGCCCCCAACACATCATGAGGCCCCCAACAAGACAAATTCAGTAACCATGAGGCCCCCAACAAGACAAATTCAGCAGTCATGAGGCACATAAATAGGCAGCATTTCACATAAATAGGCAGAATGCCCCCTTAATATGGTAGACACCTCTCACCTGGCAGCAGTTCCCCAAAATACACTCAATCTGACAGCAGTGCTTCCCCAAAAATAGGTAGCCCCAGGTCTATAGGTGTCCCCAGAATAGGTGGCCAGCAGTATAGATGTCCCCAGAACAGGTAGCCAGGGGTAGAGATGTCCACAGAACAGGTAGCCAGGGGTATATGTGCCCAGTATATGTAGGCAGGGGTATGTGTCCCCAGTATATGTAGCCAGAGGTATATGTGCCCAGTATATGTAGCCAGGGGTATATATGCCCAGTATATGTAGCCAGGGGTATATATGCCCAGCATATGTAGCCAGGGGTATATGTACCCAGTATATGTAGTTAGGGTTATATGTGCCCAGTATATGTAGGCAGGGGTATATGTGCCCAGAGTAGGTAGCCAGGAGTATATGCCCAGTATATGTAGGCAGGGGTATATGTGCCCAGAGTAGGTAGCCAGGGGTATGTGCCCAGAGTAGGTAGCCAGGGGTATATGTGCCCTGAGTAGGTAGCCAGGGGTATATGTGCCCTGAGTAGGTAGCCAGGGGTATATGTGCCAAGAGTAGGTAGCCAGGGGTATATGCCCAGTATATGTAGGCAGGGGTATATGTGCCCTGAGTAGGTAGCCAGGGGTATATGTGCCCAGAGTAGGTAGCCAGGGGTATATGCCCAGTATATGTAGGCAGGGGTATATGTGCCAAGAGTAGGTAGCCAGGGGTATATGTGCCCAGAGTAGGTAGCCAGGGGTATATGTGCCCTGAGTAGGTAGCCAGGGGTATATGTGCCCAGAGTAGGTAGCCAGGGGTATATGTGCCCAGAGTAGGTAGCCAGGGGTATATGTGCCCAGAGTAGGTAGCCAGGGGTATATGTGCCCAGAGTAGGTAGCCAGGGGTATATGTGCCCAGAGTAGGTAGCCAGGGGTATATGTGCCCAGAGTAAGTAGCCAGGGGTATATGCCCAGTATATGTAGGCAGGGTATATGTGCCCAGAGTAGGTAGCCAGGGGTATATGTGCCCAGAGTAGGTAGCCAGGGGTATATGTGCCCAGAGTAGGTAGCCAGGGGTATATGTGCCCAGAGTAGGTAGCCAGGGGTATATGCCCAGTATATGTAGGCAGGGGTAAATGTGCCCAGAGTAGGTAGCCAGGGGTATATGTGCCCAGAGTAGGTAGCCAGGGGTATATATGCCCAGCGTAGGTAGCCAGGGGTATATGTGCCCTGAGTAGGTAGCCAGGGGTATATGTGCCCAGAGTAGGTAGCCAGGGGTATATGTGCCCAGAGTAGGTAGCCAGGGGTATATGTGCCCAGAGTAGGTAGCCAGGGGTATATGTGCCCAGAGTAGGTAGCCAGGGGTATATGTGCCCAGAGTAGGTAGCCAGGGGTATATGTGCCCAGAGTAGGTAGCCAGGGGTATATGCCCAGTATATGTAGGCAGGGGTATATGTGCCAAGAGTAGGTAGCCAGGGGTATATGTGCACAGAGTAGGTAGCCAGGGGTATATGTGCCCAGAGTAGGTAGCCAGGGGTATATGTGCCCAGAGTAGGTAGCCAGGGGTATATGCCCAGTATATGTAGGCAGGGGTAAATGTGCCCAGAGTAGGTAGCCAGGGGTATATGTGCCCAGAGTAGGTAGCCAGGGGTATATATGCCCAGAGTAGGTAGCCAGGGGTATATGTGCCCAGAGTAGGTAGCCAGGGGTATATGTGCCCAGAGTAGGTAGCCAGGGGTATATGTGCCCAGAGTAGGTAGCCAGGGGTATATGTGCCCAGAGTAGGTAGCCAGGGGTATATGTGCCCAGAGTAGGTAGCCAGGGGTATATGTGCCCAGAGTAGGTAGCCAGGGGTATATGTGCCCAGAGTAGGTAGCCAGGGGTATATGTGCCCAGAGTAGGTTACAGCCAGGGATATAAGTCCAGTATATGTAGGCAGGGGTATATGTGCCCAGAGTAGGTAGCCAGGTCAGGTGTCCCCCTCCCCAGCAGGAGGGGAGCAGCGCAGAGAAGAGCTGCTCTCCCTTCCTCGCTGTCCCCTCCATTGTCCGGGTGGCTGGCAGCGGCGGGCGGAACTTACCTCCGTCTCGTCGCAGCGCCGGATGGATCTGCCACTACTCTGGTCTGGTCCAGACCAGAGCAGCGGCTGCGCACCCGAACTTCCGCCCGGCGCTGGAGCGAGACGGAGGTGAGTTCCGCCCGCCGCTGCCAGCCCAGCCACCCGGACATTGGAGGGGACAGCGAGGGAGGAAGAGAGCACCTAAGGTGAGGGAAGGAGGGGGGATATGGCCCCCCTTCCCCACCGTCCGCACAGCTCTCTCTCTTCTCTGCGCTGCTCCCCTCACCCGCCGGAAAAAAAAAAAAAAAAAAAAAACCCGCAGCTCAGCCAGGCGGAGGGCGCCCTTGGGGACCAGGCGCCCCGGGGCACTTGTCCTACCCCGACCCCCCCTAGCTCCGCGCCTGCTGGGGAGGAGTCCCTGGCAAACACTTTTGACTGATCCATCTTTGGGTGGAGTCTCAGGTCCAGCCCAGGGGCTGGACAGGGTGCGGTTAACCCCCTGGGTGGGTTGCTGGTGCCCACCAAATATGACATTTTCCATATCTCGGCTTACACTTCCCGCACACACTTAACGGCCACAGATTCATGTTCCTCAGAATATGAAAGTTCATATGACATCAAACTTGGGTGCTTTTGCATGCCCGGTTACGAAATAGCGGAATACCTCGAGTTCTGGGTATGTCAGTGGCCTCAATTTAATATTAAAAATATTCTCCAGACCTGGACCAGCAGAATGAGATAACTTTCATACCTCTCATATGAACGGTATTCCTTAAAACATGCTAAAAATCATATACAGCATTCATTTCTCTCTGCTGCTGATGGAGTCAGGCTGTCTGGCCTCCTGTTGTGAGGGAAGATCCCTGGCTCACCAAATGGTGGAAGCAATTGACACCTATCTGAGGTTCTGCCAGAGTGCAGAACCTTTGTCCACAGGTAATTAAAAATAACACTAGTCTTTTGGACTGAAGAGCAGGGATGCTCATTCGGATTCCGGATATCCGGTAAAGAAGGGGGAGGAGGGGTTTTTGAAGGTTAAAAAGTTTTTAAAGCATTTTAACCACCCTGGCGTTCTGATTAAATCGCCAGGGTGGCTGCAGGAGGGTTTTTTTTTTTAAATAAAAAAAAAACTATTTCATGCAGCCAACTGAAAGTTGGCTGCATGAAAGCCCACGAGAGGGCGCTCCGGAGGCGTTCTTCCGATCGCCTCCGGCGGCCAGAAGTAACACGGAAGGCCGCAATAAGCGGCCTTCCGTGTTTCGCTTACCTCGTCGCCATGGCGACGAGCGGAGTGACGTCATGGACGTCAGCCGACGTCCTGACGTCAGCCGCCTCTGATCCAGCCCTTAGCGCTGGCCGGAACTTTTTGTTCCGGCTACGCTGGGCTCGGGCAGCTGGGGGGACCCTCTTTCGCCGCTGCACGCGGCGGATCGCCGCGCTGCAGCGGCGATCAGGCAGCACACGCGGCTGGCAAAGTGCCGGCTGCGTGTGCTGCTTTTTATTTCATTAAAATCGGCCCAGCAGGGCCTGAGCGGCAGTCTCTGGCGGTGTTGGACGAGCTGAGCTCGTCCAGACCGCTCAGCAGGTTAAAAGGCATTTCCGGTTTGTTTATCCGGATATCCGAATAGGTCAGATATCCGCAGATAATGCGTCCGGATATTCGCATTCATGCGGATATCTAAAAGGTCAAATTCAGATATCCGAACTGGATCCGGATATCTGGATATCCGGATCCAGATCAATTCGGATTTTAAAAAGTACTATCCGAGGTTCCCTGCACAAGAGTTTGTTCCTAGTTCATTAGCAAATCAACAGAGCCATCCTGCACTTAAGTTAATGCCATTTCTCTGCTGAGAGAAGGAGATGCCCCAGGCTGGACTGTAGGTAGCTCCTACACAACCAATCCAGATCTGGCACGTCAACGGCAATCGGTGCAGTAAACCATTTGCGATTGCGTTCTCCTCTCTCACGGCTGTTCTGTCACAGTGAGCTCATATAGAAAAGTCTTTATTAAAAAGTGAGTTCATTGTTAAATATTTTTATAAAGTGCCAAGGTCACTGATCATTACTATGATTCTGTGGTTTGGCTAAATATATTTTTTTTCCATCATATATATCTATATTATATTATGTATATGTATATTATTTGTATACAGAGTATATAAACAAAGCAGATATACAAGAGGTTATGATGCAATGAAACTGCAAAAATAAAACCGCACCTTTGGATAACAATTCACCTCGTCTTTGTATCAACCAGCTGGTCAGTGCAATACCTGGTCAATAGTATATAAACCACGTACAATTACTAAGTACAGAAACAAACAAAACAAAACAAAACAAAAAAAATAACATTGCTCAGGTGCTCAATTCTCAAATAAGATGGACTACAATGATCCACAGTTTCATATTGTTATAACTTGACATGGAAGGATTCTCACCAAGTGTCCTGCAGAGATGTTCAAGTTCTTTGTCATAGAGTGAGTCTGTGACATCAGTTAAGTTTATCCTTCCTCTTTTCTTTGAATGGTAGAGGATGGCAAAGTCACATTTGTAAACTTCTTGCTGGAATTCATGGAACCTGTTGGAGATATAGACCTGACGAATGTCTTTCACTACATTAGTGGCCATGAGAGTGGAGATTAGCCAATCATAGAGAGTTGAGCTATCTCTGGAGAAGATCCCCACCATTCGCTTTTTAATTGCCATCTGCACAACTGTAGTCCCTGAAATAAATACAATCACATTTTCTTATAAAGTCTCACATTGCTCAACTTAGTGGAGTACTACTCACAAATTGACCTACATTATGCATTTGACACCACTATTTATTTTCCCACTGGAAGCACTTCATTCTACAAGAATGCATGACTCTGTTGTCTTATGGGTCTCCTCAAAATTATCCGAAAAGTTTTCTATAACCACTTCAGATTTCTGGATATGAATCTCATGTCCAGAAATGAAAACCACTGATTCTCGTGCATGGCACTAACACTTGTGCATACACGGACACATGCTTGTGCAGGCACGCACACACATTTAGGGCTTGGTTCACAAAAGCATGCTAACAGTTAGCACGCTGGTGAAAAGCCCTTTATCACGCCTAAACTTAAGGGGCCCATACACCTAACGATTTTCCCGCCAAAATATGGCCATTTTAATCACAGTGATCGAAACGGCCGTATAATCGCCGTGCACACCGCTGACAGAACGATGGATTTCCATCCGAAATCCATCGTTCCTGTCGACTCGACACCGGCGGGTCGGGAGTGCGTCGATAGCGGCGTTCGAATGCCCGACGACCGACGCAATACAGCGGGTATACATTACCTGCTCCGCCGGCGCGAGTCCCCGCTGTCACCTCCCGGCTGGCATCTTCTCCGCATCACGGCATCCGGCATAACTTCCTGTGTCACTGCAGTGACAGCGGAAGTACAAATAGAGGGTGCTCTATTTGAACTTCCGCTGTCACTGGAGTGACAGAAAGTTATACGCGGATGCCGGTGATGCGGAGAAGATGCCGGGACCAGGTGGAGAAGAAGACAGTGGTGGACCGGGGGACTCGTGCCAGCCGGAACAGGTAATGTATGAGGGGGGGGGGGGGGTGGCAGCTCCACAGATTGTGATCGGTTTCAGGCTGAAATCGATTCACAATCTGTTTGCAGTAAGGTGGCCATACGATCCCTCTCTGATCAGATTCGATCAGAGAGGGATCTATCTTTTGGTCGAATCTGATGCCAAATCGACCAGTGTATGGCCACCATTAGTTAAGGCGTGATAAGTTTAGACGTGATAAGTTTAGGCATGATAACTATAGCACCAACTGGGTTAGCACCGCAGTGCACTGCTGATCAAAAGTTTTGCACTAGCAAAGTCTGGTGTGCGAAACGTCGCATAGAGTTTAACCACATAAGGACCACAGTCTTTTCGCCCCTTAAGGACCAGAGCCTTTTTTTTCCATTCAGACCACGGCAGCTTTAACGGTTTATTGCTCGGTCATACAACCTACTATCTAAATGAATTTTCCCTCCTTTTCTTGTCACTAATACAGCTTTCTTTTAGTGCTATTTGATTGCTGTTGCAACTTTTAGCTTTTATTATATTCATCAAAAAAGACATGAATTTTGTCAAAAAAATATATATTTTTTTAACTTTCTGTAATAAAATTTGTCAAATAAAGTAAAATTTCTGTATACATTTTTGTCCAAATGTATTGTGCTACATGTCTTTGATAAAAAAAAAAAAAAACATTCAGTGTATATTTATTGGTTTGGGCAAAAGTTATAGCGTTGTCAAACTATGGTGCAAAAAGTGAATTTTCCTATTTTGAAGCATCTATGACTTTTCTGAGCACCTGTCATGTTTCATGAGGTGATAGAATTCCAGGATAGTATAAATACCCCCCTAATGACCCCATTTTGGAAAGAAGATATCCCAAAGTATTTACTGAGAGGCATGGTGAGCTCATAGAAGATATTATTTTTTGTCACAAGTAAGCGGAAAATGATACTTTGTGACAAAAAAAAAAAAAAAAGTTTCCATTTCTTCTAACTTGCGACAAAAAAAAAAATGAAATCTGCCACGGACTCACCATGCCCCTCTCTGAATACCTTGAAGTGTCTACTTTCCAAAATGGGGTCATTTGTGGGGTGTGTTTACTGTCCTCGCATTTTGGGGGGTGCTAATTTGTAAGCACCCCTGTAAAGCCTAAAGGTGCTCATTAGACTTTGGGCCCCTTAGCGCAGTTAGGCTGCAAAAAAGTGCCACACATGTGGTATTGCCGTACTCAGTAGAAGTAGTATAATGTGTTTTGGGGTCTATTTTTACACATACCGATGCTGGGTGGGAGAAATATCTCTGTAAATGACAATTTTTTCATTTTTTTTACACGCAATTGTCCATTTACAGAGAGATTTCTCCCACTCAGCATGTGTATGTGTAAAAATACACCCCAAAACACATTATACTACTTCTCCTGAGTACAGCGATACCACATGTGTGGCACTTTTTTGCACCCTAACTGCGCTAAGGGGCCCAAAGTCCAATGAGTACCTTTAAGATTTCACAGGTCATTTTGAGAAATTTCGTTTCAAGACTACTCCTCACGGTTTAGGGCCCCTAAAATGCCAGGACAGTATAGGAACCCCATAGAGTTCATAGAAGATTTTATTTTTTGTCACAAGTTAGCGGAAAATGACACTTTGTGAAAAAAACCAAATAAAAATCAATTTCCGCTAACTTGTGACAAAAAATAAAATCTTCTATGAACTCACCGTACTACTAACAGAATACCTTGGGTGTCTTCTTTCTAAAATGGAGTCATTTGTGGGGTTCCTATACTGTCCTGGCATTTTAGGGGCCCTAAACCGTGAGGAGTAGTCTTGAAACAAAATTTCTCAAAATGACCTGTGAAATCCTAAAGGTACTCATTGGACTTTGGGCCCCTTAGCGCAGTTAGGGTGCAAAAAAGTGCCACACATGTGGTATCGCCGTACTCGAGAGAAGTAGTACAATGTGTTTTGGGGTGTATTTTTACACATACCCATGCTGGGTGGGAGAAACAACTCTGTAAATGGACAATTGTGTGTAAAAAAATCAAAAGATTGTCATTTACAGAGGTATTTCTCACACCCAGCATGGGTATGTGTAAAAATACACCCCAAAACACATTATACTACTTCTCCCGAGTACGGCGATTCCACATGTGTGGCACTTTTTTGCACCCTAACTGCGCTAAGGGGCCCAAAGTCCAATGAGTACCTTTAGGATTTCACAGGTCATTTTTGTTTCAAGACTACTCCTCACGGTTTAGGGCCCCTAAAATGCCAGGGCAGTATAGGAACCCCACTAATGACCTCATTTTAGAAAGAAGACGCCCCATGGTATTCCGTTAGGAGTATGGTGAGTTCATAGAAGTTTTTATTTTTTTGTCACAAGTTAGCGGAAATTGATTTTAATTGTTTTTTTTTCACAAAGTGTCATTTTCCGCTAACTTGTGACAAAAAATAAAATCTTCTATGAACTCACCATACTCCTAACGTAATACCTTTGGGTGTCTTCTTTCTAGAATGGGGACATTTTTGGGGTTCCTATACTGCCCTGGCATTTTAGGGGCCCTAAACCGTGAGGAGTAGTCTTGAAACCAAATGCCGCAAAATGACCTGTGAAATCCTAAAGGTACTCATTGGACTTTGGGCCCCTTAGCGTACTTAGGGTGTAAAAAAGTGCCACACATGTGGTACCGCCGTACTCAGGAGAAGTAGTATAATGTGTTTTAGGGTGTATTTTTACACATACCCATGCTGGGTGGGAGAAATATCTCTGTAAATGACAATTGTTTGATTTTTTTTTACACACAATTGTCCATTTACAGAGAGATTTCTCCCACCCAGCATGGGTATGTGTAAAAATACATCCCAAAACACATTATACTACTTTTCCTGAGTACAGCAGTACCACATGTGTGACACTTTTTTGCAGCCTAGGTGCGCTAAGGGGCCCAACGTCCTATTCACAGGTCATTTTGAGGCATTTGTTTTCTAGACTACTCCTCACGGTTTAGGGCCCCTAAAATGCCAGGGCAGTATAGGAACCCCACAAGTGACCCCATTTTAGAAAGAAGACACCCCAAGGTATTCCGTTAGGTGTATGGCGAGTTCATAGAAGATTTTATTTTTTGTCACAAGTTAGTGAAAAATGACACTTTGTGAAAAAAATAAAAATAAAGATCAATTTCCGCTAACTGTTGACAAAAAATAAATTCTATGAACTCGTCATACACCTAACAGAATACCTTGGGGTGTCTTTTTTCTAAAATGGGGTCACTTGTGGGGTTCCTATACTGCCCTGGCATTTTACGGGCCTAAAACCGTGAGTAGTCTGGAAACCAAATGTCTCAAAATGACTGTTCAGGGGTATAAGCAACTGCAAATTTTGATAACAGGTGGTCTATGAGGGGGCGAATTTTGTGGAACCGGTCATAAGCAGGGTGGCCTTTTAGATGACCGGTTGTATTGGGCCTGATCTGATGGATAGGAGTGCTAGGGGGGTGACAGGAGGTGATTGATGGCTGTCTCAGGGGGCGGTTAGAGGGGAAAATAGATGCAATCAATGCACTGGGGAGGTGATCGGAAGGGGGTCTGAGGGGGATCTGAGGGTTTGGCCAAGTGATCAGGAGCCCACACGGGGCAAATTAGGGCCTGATCTGATGGGTAGGTGTGCTAGGGGGTGACAGGAGGTGATTGATGGGTGTCTCAAGGTGTGATTAGAGGGGGGGGAATAGATGCAAGCAATGCACTGGCGAGGTGATCAGGGCTGGGGTCTGAGGGCGTTCTGAGGGTTTGGGCGGGTGATTGAGTGCCCTAGGGGCAGATAGGGGTCTAATCTGATAGGTAGCAGTGACAGGGGGTGATTGATGGGTAATTAGTGGGTGTTTAGGGTAGAGAACAGATGTAAACACTGCACTTGGGAGGTGATCTGACGTCGGATCTGCGGGCGATCTATTGGTGTGGGTGGGTGATCAGATTGGGCAGGTTAGGGGCTGATTGATGGGTGGCAGTGACAGGGGGTGATTGATGGGTGATTGACAGGTGATTGACAGGTGATGGACAGGTGATTGACAGGTGATCAGGGGGGATAGATGCATACAGTACAGGGGGGGGGGGGTCTGCAGAGGGGGTCTGGGGAGAATCTGAGGGATGGGGGGTGATCAGGAGGGAGCAGGGGGCAGTTAGGGACCTAATAAAAAAATAGCAGTGACAGATAGTGACAGGGAGTGATTGATGGGTGATTAGGGGGGTGATTGGGTGCAAACATGGGTCTGGGGGTGGGCAGGGGGGGTTCTGAGGGGTGCTGTGGGTGATCAGGGGGCGGGGGGGGGAAATCAGTGTGCTTGGGTGCAGACTAGGGTGGCCTCGGACACTGGGACCACCAGGGCAGGAGGCAGCCTTTATAAAACACTTTGTAAACATTACAAAGTGTATTATACACTTTGTATGCGGCGATCCGGGTGCTAGTAACCCGCCGGCGCTTCCGAACGGCTGGCGGGTTACAGCGCGAGGTGGGCGGAGCCAGTCCCCGGCGGCCGATCGCGTCATGAATGACGCGATCGCGCCACCCATGCCCCTACAAGGACCGCCGCCATTTGTCTATATGGCGGTCCTTGCGGGGTCCACTTCCCGGCCGCCAATTGTCTATACGGCGGTTGGGAAGTGGTTAAGCTGCTACCATTCTTATACTGTTAATAGCAAATGCCTCAAACATGATACAGTCAGTCATTGGGTGATTAGGGTTCAAATTCAGAAAGGGGACGGAGCCACAAACAGCCATATTTGTTTATTTTTCAATGGGAATATACAAAGTATTAATACCAAGGACCCCAAAGCTGATAAACTTGATAACTGAGTGACTGTATGTCAAGGTTAGAAAAAGTGGCCGGTGCCAAAAACTAAATTTTTAACATGGCAGGGTTCCCAAACTTTACACAATTAGCCACTGGGTGACTGGGATGAATATTCAGAAATGTGGGTGGAGCCTACAACAGCCAATCAAAATTGACCTTACATATCAACTATGTATGTATCTGTATTTATTCTATTCAATGTCATGACTGTACAGTGTCTTGTATTTCTTATGTGTATTTGTTCCCCACGTATGTATATTTGTTTGTACTATGTACAGCGCTACGGAAGATGCTGGCACTATATAAATAAAAAATAATAATAATAATAAAAATAATTGACCTGTTAATTTTCAAGGGGAATATTTACATTGCTACCATTCTTACACTGTTAATGGCAGAGGCCTCAAACCTGATACAGTCAGTCATTGGGTGGCTGGGGTCACAAGCCAATCAGATTTGTTAGATTGATTTCAGCCATTCTGTTATTGGCAGGGTTCTCAAACGTGACACAGTTGGCCACTGGGTGACTGGGACTAATATTCAGGAAAGTGGGTGGAGCCTACAGCAGCCAATCAAAATTCCCCTTTTGATTTTCAAGGGGAATATCTACATTGCTGCCATTCATGCACTCTTAATGGCAGAGGCCTCAAATCTGGCACAGTCAGTCACTGGGAGACTGGGGTTTAAATTCTGAAGGGACCGGGCCAAATACAGCCAATCAGATTTGTTTAATTTCAATGGTAAAATGCAACTTATTTATGCCAAGGACCCCAAAGCTCATAAACTTGGTCATTGAGTGACTGTATGTCAAGATTAGAAATAGTGGGCGGAGCCAAAAACAACTAACTTTTTTACATGGGAAAATATAAACTGCAGCTTTTCTTACACTGTTAATGGCAGGGTTCTCAAACTTCACACAGTGTGTCACTAGGTGACTGGGATTAATATTTGGAAAAGTAGGTGGAGCCTACAAGATGCAATCAAAATTCACCTATTGATTTTCAAGGGGAATATTGAAACGGCAGCCATTCTTACACTGTTAATGACAGAGGCCTCAAACCTGCTACAGTCGGTCGTTAAGTCGTGTCCGGGGTTCAAATTCAGTAAAGGGGCAGTGCCAAACACAGCCAATCAGATTTATTTGCTGGATAAACTGCTTCCATTAGCAGAATTTTGATGCCAGGAACCCAAAAGCTCACAAACTTGGTCATTGAGTAGTGACTGTGTGTCCAGGTTACAAAAAGTGGGTGGGGTTAAAAACAGATTTTTCTGGGAAATTGTAAACTGCAACCCTTCTTCACTGTTAATGGCAGGGTTCTCAAACTTTGCACAGCTGGTTACTGGGTGACTGGAATTAATATTCAGAAAAGTGGGTGGAGCCTAAAAATGCCAATCAAAAATCACATGTCACTTTTCAAGGAGAATATTAAAATTGCTGCCATTCTTGCACTGCTAATGGCACAAGCATCAAACCTGGTACAGTTGCTCATTGGGTCACTTGGGTTCGAATTCAGAAAAGGGGACAGAGCCACAAAGTGAATCAGATTTGTTTCATTTCATGGGAAAGTACAAATTATCGATGCCAAGGACCCCAAAGCTCACAAAATTGGTCATTGAGTGACTACGTCCAGGTTACAAAAAGTGGCCGGAACCAAAACCAAATTTCACTGGGAAAATATAAACTGCAGCCATTCTTACACTGTTAATGGCAGGGTTCTCAAACTTTGCCCAGATGGTCACTGGGTGACTGAGATTAATATTCAGGGAAGTGGGTGGAGCCTATAATAGCCAATCAAAATTCACCTGTTGATTTTCAAGGGGAATATTTAAATTGCTGCCATTTTTACACTGCTAATAGCAGATGCTTCAAACCTGCTACAGTTGATCATTGGGTGACTGGGGTTCAAATGCTGGAGAGGGGGTGAAGCCACAAACAGCCAACCTGATTTGGTTCATTTCATGGGAATATACAAATGATTGATGCCAAGGACCCCAAAGCTCACAAACTTGGTCATTGAGTGTTTGTGCATTAGGGTTAGAAAGTGGGCGGAGCTAACACCAGCCAAATACATACACAGGCAACGCCGGGTCATCAGTAGGTGGAGACAAATACAAATTTCCCTGGGAAAATGTAAACTGCAGCCATTCTTACACTGTTAATGGCAGGGTTCTCAAACTTTGCACAGTTGGTCACTGGGTGACTGAGATTAATATTCAGAAAAGTGGGTGGAGCCTACAAAAGTGAAACAAACTTCACATATTGCTTTTCAAGGGGAATATTTAATGTCTACCATTCTTGCACTGTTAATGGCACAGGCCTCAAACCTGGTACAGTTGGTCATTGGGTGACTGGGGTTCAAATTCAGAAAAGGGGGTGGAGCCACAAACAGCCCATCACATTTTTTTATTTCAATGCAAATTATTGATACCAAACACCGCAAAGCTCACAAACTTGATCATTGAGTAATTGTGTGTTAGGGCTAGAAAAAATGGTCGGAGCAGACACCAGCCAAATACATACCCGGGCAACGCCGGGCAATCAGCTAGTTAACCTTAATGAAGAACACAACCTCTCAACCCAAAACTAGTTTTTGCCTAACTGGCATCCAAGAATTTATGAGTTGGTGAAATTGTTGTTTTTTTTTTTGCAGCCACCATGGGAGAGGTCAGAAACATTTGTCATATACATTATTTAAAAATTATTGTTTGTTGCAGCCACTGTAGCAGAGGCCCGACGAAGTGGTATGTACATTTCTTAAAATTGTTTGTTGCAGATGCTGTAGCAGAGGCCAGTAGAATTTGGACTGATCTTTTTTTGAATTTTTTTGGCATATACATTTTTTTTTAATTATTGTTTATGGCAGCCGCTGTAGCAGAGGCCAGAAGAATTTGACATATACTTTTTTGAATTTTTTTTTTATTTTTGCAGCCACTGTAGCAGAGGCCAGAACAATTTGGCGTATACTTAAAAAAAATGTTTTTTTTACGCTTAAACTTGTCCCTCACAGAAACTTGCCTGTGGCCTGTGGGCAGGTGAGCAGGAACTAGTCAAGGTGGAAGGCAGAATGGAGGGTGGTTGAGAACATACAAGGAGAGCAGAGGTAGATGATGAAGAAGCTGGACCACCAGGAGGGTAACTTTCACTTTGGGCTTGATTCACTAAAGCGTGATAACTGCTATCACAGCAGTTATCACGCGTTTTGCCGTACGCAAAATTTAACATGAGAACAGCATTAGTTGACGTGATAAATGAAGGTTATAGCATGATGACGTGCGCTTTTCATGTGAAACACGCACGTGAATGCGTGCAAACGTTCGTTTATCGGGCTTGATTCACTAAACCATGATAACTCCTATCACGGCTGCACTAGCGTTTTCACATGCATTTTTGCACAATCGCAAATTTTCTCATGCAACCGTGGGAAAAAATTCACGATTGCGAGCAAAAACGACCGCGAGCGTGACATACTGTAACTTGTCACGGTTTAGTGAATCAAGCCCAGTGTGTGATAACTTTTGATAACGTGTGATATCTGTCCTATCCCAGTTTAGTGAATCAAGCCCATCATGTGAAGAGATGCTTTTCTCATGAAAACGTTTGCGAACGCCAGTTCGCTTGATAACTGTTGTGATAGCAGTTATCACGCTTTAGTGAATAAAGCCCAACGTCTGTTAACTTTAATAACGTGTGATATCTTTGATAAGGTGATTTGTCCGGTTTAGTGAATCAAGCCCATCACATGAAGTGATGCTTTTCACGTGAAAACATTTGCGAGCGCCAGTTTGCGCGATAACTGCTGTGGTAGCAGTTATCACACTTTAGTGAATCAAGCCCACTGTGTGCTGCTTTCCCTCTATTGTTGCTCCCATAGTGCTTTGTGATAGGGGGAAGGAATGTGCCTTTGCAAAGCAGTTGTACCTAGGTGGGTGTTGGCCTTTCCATGACTAAGTTTTTTATGGCACATGTTACAAATGCCATTGCTGTTGTCAGAGAAAGACACACAATAAAATGCCACACTGTTGAGCCTTGTGATGATGACATTCTGGCATTTTGTGAGTACATGATTTCTGAACACTGGGCATTTTGCTACAGCCACAAGATTTCACATCAGCATGACTCCTCCTACATGTGGGGTGCAGTCTGCCTTTGCTAGTCATGTTTTTTCAGTTTTTTTTTTATTAAACAATATTTATATAGTACAGGACAATACTGGATAGATAACAGTAGTGGTGGTGGACACTCAGGTGTTATTGTTTTTACTTAAATGTCGCTTAATTCAGGTGAAGGTTAGGTTTATGCAATGTGTCACAATCAGCAATGACCAGGGATGCTCATCCCGACCTCGGAATTACGGGTAACCCGTAATTAGCCATGATCACGGATACCAATTTTGAATGCATCCATAATTTCATCCGCATTTGACCCGTAATCACGGCTTACGGCCATAATAACGAGTCAGAAATCTGTGAATAATTTAACGTTTAATAGCAAAGCCCCATACATTCTAGAAACACCAAATGTGCAGGGTATGTTAAGAACAACAGTGGAAATGAGAGGGGGAAAATGAGAAAGACCTTATACTTTTTGAGAAAATTGATTTTAAAATTGTAGCGCAGTGTGCGGTAGATAGTAGAAAAAGTACAGCCGGCACCATCAAAATTGCTTTTATTGAAAGACCGTCATGCAGTATAAAAATACAGAGTGCGACATTTCGGAGCGATGGTCTGCTCCTTTATCAAGCCATGACAGTCTCAATTAAACACGGATTTACAATAGTTTATATAGTACATCATCTTTTTGAATCCACCAATCATGGTTCCAGATACATAAACAACCAATCCCTGACCACTGCCGCAGCAGCGGACCTGATGGGGAACCACCCACAGGTCAAACGGACCTGATGGGGAATGCGATGCGGGAGAGGCGGTGCTAGCAACGTCATACTGGGAGATGGAAAGCCTGAATATTTGTGGATATCCCCACGTGATCAGCCGGCATTAGCAGTGACGTACGCGTCCTGCCTTTTTGGAGGCGGGCAGAACCCCGCTCGCTTCCATGTCGTTTTCCAGGCAACGTCTATGACGTTGCTAGCGCCGCCTCTCCCACACGGCGTTCCCCATCAGGTCCGTTTGACCTGTTGGTGGTATCTTCTGCCTGTGACGTCGGGCGTGAGGCTGTCTGATAGTGCGCACATTGCTGGGAGAGATGGCTGAGGTGAGTCTCTCATTCTCATTGGCTCTCACATATGTTTTATAGTTCCCCATCAGGTCCGCTGCTGTGGCAGTTGTCAGGGATTGGTTCTTTATGTATCTGGAACCATGATTGGTGGATTCAAAAAGATGATGTACTATATAAATGGAAAAATGTTTCCCTGGCCCCCGACTTTAGCGGTTAATAGCAAAGCACCCTTACATTAGAAACACCATATTTGCAGGGTATGTGTGGGAGGACAGTGGGTATAAGAGGAAAAAAATTAATTTTAAAGATAGAGGGGAAAAAAAAGCAACCTATAGCAAAATCTCTGCGCTAAAACGACTGATAATGTATGAACATGAATATAATATATATATATATATATATATATATATATATATATATATATATATATATATATATATATATTCAGTGTGTGAAATAAATATATATATATATATATATATATATATGACCTCCCCTACCGAGCCTCTTTAACCCCTAGTCCCCATGCAGAATGGGATAGCCAGAATGCAGACCTTGCACCCGGAGCTATACCAGTCCGTTTGGTCCATGATATGGGGGCTCAGGAGGAGAGGGGCGGCCAAGCCTCCCTCTCTCCCCAAGAGCCCTTGTCTGATCCATGGAAAAGGGGATCTTCCCCACCTCCGGTGTCCCAGGAGAAGGAGGGGGTAACAACTCAAATGGGGGTACATGATGGCATCTGGGAGTCCCCTTTAAGAAGGGGACCCCCAGATGCTCACCCACCTCCCTGGAGAAATGGGTATAGGGTTAAGTGAAATAAAAACACAACAACAAAAAAGTATTTTATTATTCTAAATTAACCAGAAATACTTGTACCTTAAAAAAAATGTTCCTATGACAATCTCCTCGGACAAGTTCCACGCCAATATCCTCTAATCTTGCAAGCTTCTTTAAGTAGATTGAAGATCTCCACGCATCCATCACCACACACCACTGCATGCTACCTTCTGACTGTGTCCGCTCCTCCGTCTTACTCCCATGGCCGGGAGAATTCTGCACTTATGAAGAACTACTGAGCAAGCGCAGAATGCTCCCAACTACGAGAGTGTGACGGCCGGGGGAGCACACACAGTCAGCCTGCGCCTGCACAGTATGCCCCGAACCGGAGGACTTTCTGAGGCAATTTGCGGAGACTGCAGGTGGTGAAGGATGGCGGCGTGGGAGTTATCAGGCTGGAGGAAGCCCCAGGTATGTACAAAACTTGCATATCCCCGTCTCAGGTTTACTTTAAGTTAGCAAAGACAAAGTCTGAGAAATGTTTTCACCAACATCATTTCTGATACAACTATAGAGAAGTTATTTTTAGCAGAGATTGTACTTTTTACTTCTCCTCACACAACACATGACAAACCCGAAATCACACACTTACTTCACACTGATATCTGAAGCTGTCTTTCCCCTCTGGGTTGGTAGCTGGGCAGTTATCAGGCAGAGATTGCGTTGTGCTTGTAGGAATCTGCTGGCTCTGCCTGAGCTGTCATTACATTTATATCATCTGCAGACTTTGCCCCAACAAACACACCTCTTCCAATCATAACGAAAGTGGAAGTCTTTCTCAGCTTCCCGGTCTTTATGAGAAGAACCATTTCTTTTATGGTAAAGTTTCCAACATGGCTTCTAAAAATCATCACATGACATCAAACAATTCCTATTATTCTCTGTTGTTTCTCATTGTTTAAGACTCCTTTTATAGCTTTTTATTTTAGGTTCATGCACTTCATAATGAGCTGAATTTGTATCACGTAAATTAAACAAGCAGATATGTTCCCTTTGGGCACAGCAGAAGTCAGACAGTGGCGATGGGCAGCCTCGCACTGACCCACCGAACTGCCGATGATTCCATCAGTGGGCCCCACCTCCTAGGGGCCCCAGGGGGCCCCAGAGCCGGCACAGCGCAGGAAGAGGGGAAATTGGGCACACAGAGCGGCGGGGAGGGGGGAAGCTTCCCCCCCTCCCTCACCTAGGGGCCCCCCTTCCGCGCTCCCCCTTCCGCACTCCCCCTCCCTCCAAAATTGCAGCCAGTGGCAGCGAGCGGGGAATAGCTTTACCGGCATGAAGATAGATATCAGTCATCAGAGGAGATCCATCGTTCTGCGTGCCGCTGGCTGGTCTCTGTCTCTCCTGCAATGCACTGACCAATCACGCTCTCACAGGAAGTACTGCAAGAGCGTGATTGGTCAGTGCATTGCAGGAGAGATGGAGACCAGCCAGCGGCATGCAGAGCGATGGATCTCTTCTGATGACTGATATCTTCATGCCGGTAAGCTATTCCCCGCTCGCTGCCGCTGGCTGCAATTTTGGAGGGAGGGGGAGTGCGGAAGGGGGAGTGCGGAAGGAGGAGCGCGGAAAGGGGGCCCTTAGGTGAGGGAGGGGGGGGAAGCTTCCCCCCTCCCTGCCGCTCTGTGTGCCCACTGCCCCCCTTCCTGCGCTGTGGGACACCTGTGACCTGCGCCTGCGGCCTGCCTACCTAAACGGGGGGGGGGGGGGGGACTTCCCCGCCGCTCTGTTTGCCCCCTCCCCCCCCTACCCCAAGCTGGGGGGGGATATTAGACCTACCTAACTGGGGACACCTGTGACTGCCTACCTAAACTGGGGGGGGGGGGCTCCAGGTGAGGGAGGGGGGAGCTCCAGGTGAGGGAGGGGGGAATCTCCCCCCCCCCTCCCTGTCGCTCTGTGCCCACTGCACCCCCTTCCAGCATGGAGGCCCCCACTAACAGGGGACCTGACTTTGTGGGGATATCTGCCGCCAATTTGATTGCATTTTGTGGGGATATCTGCCGCCAATCTGTCTGCATTTTGTGGGGATATCTGCCGCCAATTTCATTGCATTTTATGGGGATATCTGCCGCCAATCTATTTGCATTTTGTGGGGATATCTGCTGCCAATTTTATTGCATTTTGTGGGGATATCTGCCGCCAATTTGATTGCATTTTGTGGGGATATCTGCCGCCAATCTATTTGCATTTTGTGGGGATATCTGTCGCCAATCTGTTTGCATTCTGTGGGGATATCTGCCGCCAATTTGATTGCATTTTGTGGGGATATCTGCCTCCAATTTGATTGCATTTTGTGGGAATATCTGCCGCCAATCTGTTTGCACTTTGTGGGGATATCTGCCGCCAATTTGATTGCATTTTGTGGGGATATCTGCCGCCAATCTATTTACATTTTGTGTTGATATCTGCCGCCAATCTGTTTGCATTTTGTGGGGATATCTGCCGCCACTTTGATTGCATTTTGTGGGGATATCTGCCGCCAATCTATTTGCATTTTGTCGGAAAATCTGCTGCCATTTGACTACTTGATGAATTAACATGAGGCATGTAACTACTTGATTATTTTATCTAAAATGTATCTGGTCGGACCTAATCTCTGTGAATAAAACCGCTACCTATTTTGTGTGTGTGTTTTTTTTTTTAAAGTCTGTCCATGACCCATCATGACCACGCCCATGTTCCAGTGCGTGGCGACACTCATTAATTTTTGCTGCGGCGCGCCGCATGTGGACATATCCCTATTGGACACTGTCCTCAGAAGTGTTTACAATCCATTCCCTACCATAAAATCATGCAAAAATTCTAGAGTACATGTATGTGTGAGCCTAAAATGGGATGTTGGGGGGGGGGGGAGTGGGGCAGGCTGAAACTTCTTCGGTGGGCCCTTAGTGTCCCAGTCCGACCCTGGCGATGGGTACGGCAGGCAGAGGACATTGTAAGATTCGTGGGTGGGCAAAAAGTAGAGGCTGTGGGGGTGACTGAGGAATGAAAGGCGATGAAACATAGAGACCCCTATGCAATTCACTTTTTCTCCTGAGTTATCTCCTAGGGCAGGCATGGGCAAACTCGGCCCTCCAGCTGTTACGAACTGCAAGTCCCACAATGCATTTGCCTTTATGAGTCATGACTGTGGCTGTCAGACTCCTGCAATGCATTGTAGGACTTGTAGTTCCTTAACAGCTGGAGGGCCAAGTTTGCCCATGCCTGTCCTAGGGGATCATTTTCTTCTTCTTTTAAAATTAACTTTTCAGCAAAAAAGTACTCAAAAGTTGATGAAAAAGCACTGTCAAAATACTTTTGAGCTTTTTCTTGCTTGCTGTTGGTGGCTTAAAGAGACACTGAAGTCTCTTAAAAATCATCTTTTTATTATAAAATCCTGTGTAATATGATAGCCCTACCTAAACTGCCGCACCCCCGCTGCTGAAATCTATCTAAATCCCCCCTAACTCCCCCCTCCCTTTCCCCCACAAAATCCACAACTTTTTTGGCCGTGGATTTTGCTGCCCTGTATGCTTCTGTGTGAGGCAGGGCTATGAGCTGCAGCCCTGCCTCACACGTGTCTGTCAGCGGCGGATCTCCGCCTCTCCCCTGCCCCTCTCAGTGAAGGAAGACTGATAGGGGCGGGGGACAGTGGGTGATCCGGGCTGACAGACGCGCTGAGAGGCAGAGCTGCGGCTCATAGCTCTGCCTCTCATGGAAGCGCTGCCCGGATTGCCCCCTGGGGAGTTTGGGGGTATTTAGTTAGATTAGAGCGGCGGGGATGTGGCGATTTAGGTAGGGCTGTCATATTACACAGGATTTTATTATAAAAAGATTATTTTTTTAGAGACTTCAGAGTCTCTTTAAAAGGCATTTTACGACAAGTGCCCATAAGAAGGGCCTGGATAGGCGAGGGAAAGGAGCTGAGGAAGGCCTCCCATGATAGGGATAGACCTTCTGTCCAGAAAGGAAGGGGTTAATTTCTGGGGCTGGCCAGGCAACCTGAGGTAGTGAGGGAGGCGGGTCGGACAGCAGTAGCTGGAGACAGGAAGGGAGTTAGTGGAAGGGGAGGAGCCAGAGCGAGAGGAGATCGTGAGGAGAAAGTTTGTTCTCCTGTGTGCTCTCCTGCTTTTACCACCGCAATGGAGGATGTGGAAAGCCTGCTGGCAATGGTGAGGAGCGAGGCAGCAGCAAGGGGACCTGAGTGGGTGGCCCAGCAGCTAGCAGAGAGGACGGAGAGTGCGGCTGGTGACCAGGCAGGGCGGGTGAGCGCGCGCATATCCAGGCTGCCGGAGCAAGTGAGTCCCAGTGCTTCCCCCAGAGATCAGAGGAGAGGAGGGAGCCCGGGACAACCCCTCCGGCTCCCCCAGTAAAAAATAACAGTGCGGCTGGGAACAAGGGGGCTGGGAGTAAGCGGCCACAGGGAGACCAGGAGGTGGCGGGCCCTAGCGGTCTGGGGCCTAGTGGTGGAAAGCAGCGCAGAGGCAACTCCAAGCAGAGCAAAGCGGCAGCTTCATCCAGGCGAAGCGGCCAGAAAGACACCAGGGGAAATGCGGCCCCAGAAGGGAGACGGCAGCGTGAGGCGGATGCCCCTACACCTAGGCAGTCCAAGCAGCGTGAGGCTGCCCCTTAGCAGCTGTCACCTTCTTCCCAGAACCCGGATTGGCATCCTTCTTGGATCACTTGGACTGCCTAGGTGCAGGGGGCACCTAGGCAGTCCAAGTGATCCAAGAAGGATGCCAATCCGGGTTCTGGGAAGAAGGTGACAGCTGCTAAGGGGAAGCAGGCTTACAGACCAAGGTCCAGTAGCTCTGATAGCAGCATACGGAGCGCGGCTGCCGGGAATGGCAGGCCATCTTCTCCATCACCACCTCGTCAGGAAGCAGCATATGGTAGCGGAGGACGGTCTGGGCGCAACAGATCACTTCGTGGTCAGCCAGCCCGAGACGGGGGTCGTCAATCTGATGGGTCTGGTGAGAGGCGACTAGAAAGTGAAAGGCGCAGGAATGACAACAGGGCCGCTTCCCCTGCGGTTGCTGCTTCCAGGAGATCGGATGGAAATGGTGGTCGGTTTGAGGCGGCAAGGCCAAGAAGGTCGGCTGATCGGGACCCGTGTCCGGTGCAGCCAGGTGAGAACAATCATGTTGGAAATGCTTTAAATGATGTTGTTAGGGGTGATGTGCCAGTGAGAGAGGGAGAGATTGCTAGTGGGGCAAGTAGCAGTGGGGGATCGTTGTCTGTAGCACAGTCAGCAGTTACTGCTCATCACCAGCACTTTCCCTCATTAATTCTTTGTTAGTAGGCATTAGAGATGCATTGCATGGGCCTAGTCGGACCCAGGTGGTGGCAGAGCATTCACCTGTGCCAGCGTGGGTTCCCTCTGCGCCAGCGTTAGCGCCAGCTGGGAGTGGGGTTATTCAGCCTGGGGGGGATGTGGTGACAAGTGCAGTGGTCACTGCTCCAGTGCAGAATGCCCCAAAGGATAAGGAAACGGATGCGGTGCGGTTGGCGGACGCAGCAAAAGGGGAGCTGTATCTTTGTTTCTCGGGGCCGTTGGGATTACATTTGAAACAGGAAGTGCGGGAAAAAATGTGGAAGGGTGAGTATATCGAGATCTTCTCGTTATTACAACTGGGTAAGTTTAATTTGGATCGGGTCAAGCCCGATGAGAGTAAAAAAGAAGAGCAGGCGCGCAAGAGGTACCGACTTATCCCCCGGACATTTCAAAACTGGTCACAGGCTTTTTCCATTTATGCTAGTGTGCTGGGGGAAAAACAACCTGAGTGTTGCTCTTCCTTATTTTGTTACCAGGAGTGTATAGCTGAGGCCCACAGGTTATATGGGGGTTCGGCGTGGCTGCGCTACGACGAACACTTTAGGCAGTGTAAAGCGATTCGCCCAACGGTGAGGTGGGATCTGAAAGATATAGGTATGTGGATGCAGCTGATGATCCCAGGGACCAAGAGCAATCAGCCCTTTCAGGGAGCTGCCGGCAGCTCAGGGTCAGCTGGACAGCCGGCCAATAGGAAGCCAGGAGTGTGCTGGAAGTTTAACGAGGGGGCATGCAGATTCGGCAGTTCGTGTAGGTTCAAGCATGAATGCTCATCCTGTGGAGGGAGCCATGCACTCACAAAGTGCTACAAGCAGAACAAAGGGCATTCTGCCGATGCTGCAAACAAGAGGGAGGACTCCGGTGATGGTGGAAAAGATGGAGCGGTATCTAAGTAGGTATCTGGATGCGTCAATAGCGCAATTTTTGCATAAGGGTTTTGCTGAGGGTTTTCAGATTCCTAGTTTCGGTGTTTCGGGGTCTTGTCCACCATATCGCAATTTAAAGTCTGTTATGCTTCGCCCAGAGGTTGTTTCGGCCAAGTTACAGAAGGAGGTGGATTTGGGCCGAATGGCAGGCCCATTTTCAGAATCCCCAATTACAGACCTGGTGGTATCTCCATTAGGCTTAGTCCCAAAGAAAGACCCGGGATCGTACAGGCTGATCCATTATCTTTCCCATCCGAGAGGTTTTTCAGTCAATGATGGTATAGATCCTGAGGCTTCATCGATTATTTATACATCATTTGACGCAGCAGTTCGGCTGGTCAAAAAAGCAGGAAAAGGAGCTTTGCTGGCTAAGACTGATGTGGAAGCAGCCTTTCGGTTGTTGCCGGTGCATCCAGAAAGTTTTTGCTTGCTAGGCTGCTTTTGGGAGGAACACCTGTACGTGGATTGCTGCCTCCCGATGGGGTGCTCCATATCCTGCTCCTACTTCGAGCGTTTTAGTTCGTTCGTAGAATGGGTGGTCGAAGAAGTGTCAGGATTGAAGTCAGTCATACATTATTTGGATGACTTCTTGTTCATCGGTGGGCAAGATACAACTGAATCCGCTTACTTGTTGGCTTCCATGCGCCAGGTGTGTGCACAGTTTGGCATACCCTTGGCAGAGGAAAACAGCGAGGGCCCACAGACGAAAATCAAGTTTTTGGGTATTGTCATTGATTCGGTCGCCATGGAGTGCAGGTTGCCTGGTGATAAGGTGGATGACTTGCGTCTCACCATCTTAAGAGTGCTTGGGTCAAAAAAGATCACTGTGCGAGAGCTTCAGTCACTCCTTGGAAAGCTGAACTTTGCGTGCAGAATTATGCCCATGGGGCATATTTTCTGTCGGCGTTTGGCAAGAGCTACGGCGGGCGTTGGGTCTCCACCAGGGATGGTCGTAGGCAGCCAACTTCGCTACGCTGGAACTACGCGTATTTTTACGCAAATACGCTTCGCAATCTACGGCTCCGATATCCGCCACTTTGCTACGTTAGCATACCGTAGACTACGCATTAAAATACGCAAGCGTCACGTATTGCGTAGCGTAGTTGATGCGACCGCTTATGCCCTTATGCGGAAAAATTTCCGCAATAATCTGCTAACTATGCGCATACACAAACTAATATAAGCATACATTCCAACATCCAATGCGGAATTGTATGCGTATAAAGGGCAATAAAATGTCTGCGCATGCGCAATGACCCATATAAATACAGTTACCGCACGCGTAGTTGACTTCGCAATACATACGTCAACTACGCGTAGCGGGCGAAGCTACGCATGGCGGGACTACGACTACGCGGAAATGCGTAAGTGTAGTTCTTAAACTTTGCCTACGAACTACGATGCGTAGTTGCGTACTACGATGCGTAGATTCGCGCTGGCGTAGTTTACGAGCAACCCTGGTCTCCACATCACAGGATCCGTTTAGTAGCAGAGCATAAGGAAGATTTGCGTATGTGGTTGGTATTCTTGGCTGAGTTTAATGGCTGTTCCATGTGGATGGAAGAAACTCTTGCAAACCCTCGATGTGGAGTTATTTACGGACGCCGCAGGATCTTTGGGCTTCGGTGCGTTCTTCTCGGGTAAGTGGTGTGCCGAGGCCTGGCCGGAAACATGGGAATCGTTAGGTTTGACGAAAAATCTGGTATTGTTAGAGTTATTTCCTATCTTAGTGGCAGTAGAGCTATGGGGACCATTGTTGAAGAATAAGAGAATTAGATTTAATTGCAACAATATGGGAGTGGTACAGGCAATCAATCGATTGTCTGCATCTTCACCCCCGGTGGTGAGAGTACTTCGTCAGTTGGTGTTAAGCTGTTTAAGATTCAACATGTTGATTTGCGCAGTCTATTTGCCTGGAGTTGAGAATGACGTGGCTGACACTCTTTCTCGATTCCAATGGCAGAGATTTTGGACCCTCGTCCCGGGAGCAGAACGGCAGGGGGCTTCCTGCCCCCCGGCCTTATGGAAGATACCCGTGGGCCAATAGGAGTCTGGATTTCTCAATCATTGTCGGCATCAACCTGGGCGGTGTATTCGGTGGTACGGACTCAGTGGGAGGAGTCGTTGCGACAAATTGGAGGTTGCCAAGCAGATGAGGAGCGGTTATTTTTGTTGCTGAAATTCATGGCGGAAAAAGGGGTTGCAGGGGTCTCCCCAGGGGTAATAGCAAAAAGCTTGGCTGCACTATCGTTTCCTTTTAAATTGCAAGGTGTAACGGACATTACTAAGGATTTCAGAGTACGCATGGCATTAAGAGGTTTGAGGGGACAGGCCCCAGTTCCCAGGGATTCCAGGCGCCCGGTTACGTTTGGTTTATTAATTTCAATTTTGGGGAAGCTGAGAGAGACATGTAGTTCCTCATACGAGGCCTTGTTATTTAGTGCTGATTTTGTATTGGCATTTTTTGGGGCCTTCAGGGTGGGCGAGTTAGTGAGCCCTAGTAAAAAGAGGGTGGGTGGTTTTATGGAAGGGGATGTGGCACAGTCGGAAACAGGAGTGGAGGTTCGGCTGCGTAGATCAAAAACAGATCAGATGGGTGAGGGCCGGAAGATCATGCTGTTCCCGGTAGAAGGATCTGTGGGTTGTCCTGTGGTGGTGGTGGGGCAATTTTTAAGGGTGCGCCCCCAGATAGGTGGTTCATGGTTGTGCCACGCAGACAGCTTGCCATTGACAAAATATCAGTATGTGGCAGTGTTCAGGAAGACATTAAGCAGCTTGGGCCTTGTTGCGGCCGAGTTTGCATCCCATTCATTTAGGATAGGAGCGGCCACAGAGGCGGCCAGATGGGGGCTTGGAGATGATCAAATCAAGAAAATAGGAAGATGGGAATCAGCCAGATTCCAGTTATACGTTAGGCCACAGTTGGCATGAGGGGTCAGTAAGGGAGGAAATAAGTGATAGCTATTGCTGTTAGTTGTTCAGTTGTTTGTTTCAGATAATCCAGCTCCTCCAATCTTGGTTTGGATCTTCGGCCACTCATATGTCGCATGGGGTGCTCGCAGAGCCGCTACGCGGCCGGACGGCCGGCAGTTGGGAATCCCGAGAGCGACTGCAAGTGTCCGGTGGATCGGAATTCCTGGTATGCAATGGGCCAAGGTATTGCCAGAGATACAGAGATTCGTGGCCCTGGATAGGGCCCCTGACGTCTTGGTTCTTCATGTCGGGGGGAATGATCTGGCCTCAAGGACCACGAGGCAGATTATCCAGGATATTAAGTGCGATTTCATGAGGATGCGGTTGATTTTTCCACGCACAGTCATCGTGTGGTCCGAGATCATTGGGAGAAGTCACTGGAGGCTGGCTCGGTCTGTCGATAAAATCAACAGAGCCCGCAAGAAGTTGAGCAGGGAGGTTTCTCGGTTTGTGGTTAGGAATGGGGGGGGGGGTGGCAGTGAGACATGAGGATTTGGAGGAGGATTTAGAGCTTTTCTTGTGAATGCGTGATGGAGTACACCTTAACGCCATAGGCACAGATCTGTGGTCCCTGGCCTTGGAGGGAGGTATTCAGAGGGGGCTCCAATTGTGGGCTGCACAAGGGTGAGGTTTCTCCCTTGTTTGTGGTGGCGGGACAGGGATCCCGGAGGACAGTGGTTAAATTCTTGGAGGAATTCACGCGGGTGAATTTCTCAGGGTATCCGTCATCTCAAAGTGGTTATTAAGGGCATGCGGCTGTCCCTGAGTTGGAGTTTGCAGCTGGGGGCCGGTTATATAGCTGCATTCCCTATGTTTGGTCGGTTTTACCTTCCAGGTTCCTTGTCCTGCAAGGTTTATAGTTCTCGGTTTATTAAGAATTGTTTTATATTAAAATATTGTTCAATAAATTGGGCTGCATTGGCCTATTTTCTCCACGTCAATGGTAGTCCTTTGCATTCTTTGTGAGAAAGATTGATGTGTGGGTAAAGGTCTTGGGACAGGTAATGGGATATGCCCAAATCAAGAAGGGCCTGGATAGGCGAGGGAAAGGAGCTGAGGAAGGCCTCCCATGATAGGGATAGACCTTCTGTCTGGAAAGGAAGGGGTTAATTTCTGGGGCTGGCCAGGCAACCTGAGGTAGTGAGGGAGGCGGGTCGGACAGCAGTAGCTGGAGACAGGAAGGGCGTTAGTGGAAGGGGAGGAGCCAGAGCGAGAGGAGATCGTGAGGAGAAAGTTCTCTCCCACCCTCCCTTTGGAATGTTGTTTGGCTTGGTTGTCATTGCAGCTGATGGGGCAGGGATCCCAGAGGACGGTGGTTAAATTCTTGGAGGAATTCACACGGGTGAATTTCTCAGGGTATCCGTCATCTCAAAGTGGTTATTAAGGGCATGCGGCTGTCCCTGAGTCGGAGTTTGTGGCTGAGGGCCGGTTATACAGCTGCACTAGCTGATTGCCCAGCGTTGCCCGGGTATGTATTTGGCTGGTGTTGGCTCCGCCCACTGTTTCAAGCCCTAACACACAATTATTTACTGACCAAGTTTGTAAGCTTTGCGGTCTTTGGCATCAATAATCCTCATTGAAATGAAACAAATCTGATTGGCTGTTTGTGGCTCCACCCCATTTCTGAATTTGAACCCCAGTGACCCAATAACCAACTGTACCGGGTTTGAGGCCTGTGCCATTAACAGTGTAAGAATGGCAGCAATTAATTAAGTTTGATTCACTTTTGTAGGCTCCACCCACTTTTCTGAATATTAATCCCAATCCCCCAGTGACCAACTGTGCAAAGTTTAAAAACCCTGCCATTAACAGTGTAAGAATGGCTGCAGTTTACATTTTCCCAGTGAAATTTGTATTTGTCTCCACCCACTGATGACCCGGTGTTGCCCGGATATGTATTTGACTGGTGTTGGCTCCGCCCACTTTCTAACCCTAACGCACACTCAATGACCAAGTTTGTGAGCTTTGGGGTCCTTGGCATGAATAATTTGTATATTCCCATAGAAATTAAACAAATCAGATACGCTGTTTGTGGCTCTGCCCCTGTCCAGCATTTGAACCCCAGGCACCCAATGATCAACTGTAGCAGGTTTGAGGCATCTGCAATTAACAATGTAAAAATGGCAGCAATTTAAATATTCCACTTGAAAATCAACAGGTGAATTTTGATTGGCTATTATAGGCTCGACCCACTTCCCTGAATATTAATCTCAGTCACTCAGTGACCATCTGGCCAAAGTTTGGGAACCCTGCCATAAACAGTGTGAGAAGGGCTGCAGTTTACACTTTCCCAGTGAAATTTGTTTTTGGCTCCGCCCACTTTTTGTAACCTGGACACAAAGTCACTACTCAATTACCAAGTTTGTGAGCTTTGGGGTCCTTGGCATCAATAATTTGTATTTTCCCATGAAATGAAACAAATCTGATTCACTTTGTGGCTCTGTCCCCTTTTCTGAATTTGAACCCCAGTGACCCAATGACCAACTGTACCAGGTTTGAGGCTTGTGCCATTAACAGTGCAAGAATGGCAGCAATTGTAATATTCCCCTTGAAAAGTGACATGTGATTTTTGATTGGCATTTTTAGGCTCCACCCACTTTTCTGAATATTAATCCCAGTCACCCAGTAACCAGCTATGCTAAGTTTGAGAACCCTGCCATTAACAGTGTAAGAAAAGCTGCAGTTTACATTTTCCCATGTAAAAAGTTAGTTGTTTTTGGCTCCACACACTATTTCTAATCTTGACATACAGTCACTTAATGACCAACTTTATGAGCTTTGGGGTCTTTGGCATCAATAAGTTGCATTTTACCATTGAAATTAAACAAATCTGATTGGCTGTTTTTGGCCCGCCCCCTTCAGAATTTAAACCCCAGTCTCCCAGTGACTGACTGTAGCAGATTTTAGGCCTCTGCCATTAGTGCATGAATGGCAGCAATGTAAATATTCCACTTGAAAATCAAAAGGTGAATTTTGATTGGCTGCTGTAGGCTCCACCCACTTTTCTGAATATTTGTCCCAGTCACCCAGTGGCCAACTGTGTCACGTTTGAGAACCCTGCCAATAACAGAATGGCTGAAATCAATCTAACAAATCTGATTGGCTGTTTGTGGCTCCACCCCCTTTAGTGAATTTGGACCCCAGTCACCCAATGACTGACTGTATCAGGTTTGAGGCCTCTGCCACTAACAGTGTAAGAATGGTAGCAATGTGAATATTCCCCTTGAATATCAATAGGTACATTTTGATTGGCAGTTGTAGGCTCCACCCACATTTCTGAATATTCACCACAGTCACCCAGTGGCCAATTGGGTAAAGTTTGGGAACCCTGCCATGTTAAAAATGTAGTTGTTGACACCGCCCACTTTTTCAAACCTTGACATACAGTCACTCAGTTATCAAGTTTATCAGCTTCGGGGTCCTTGGTATCAATACTTTGTATATTCCCATTGAAAAATAAACAAATCTGGCTGTTTGTGGCTCCTCCCCTTTCCTGAATTTGGACCCTAGTCACCCAGTGACCAACTGTACCAGGTTTGAGGCATCTGCTTTTAACAGTATAAAAGAATGGTAGCAGATGAAATATTCCCTTTGAAAATCAATAGGTGAATTTTTATTGGCTGTTGTAGGCTCCACCCACCTTCCAAAATCTTAATCTCAGTCACCCAATGACCAACTGTGCAAAGTTTGAGAACCCTGCTATTAACGGTGTAAGAATGGCTGCAGTTTATATTTTCCCAGTAAAAGTTGTTTTGGCTCCGCCCACTTTTTGTAACCTTGACACACAGTCACTTAGTGACCAAGTTTGTGAGCTTTCAGGTTCCTGGCATAAAAAAATGTGTGAATGGAAGCAGTTTATCCACCAAGGAAACCTGATTGGCTGTATGTGGCCCCGCCCCTTTAGTGAATTTGGACCCCAGTCACCCAATGACCGACTAAAGCAAGTTTGAAGCCTCTGCCATTAAAAGTGTAAGAATAGCAGCAGTTTAAATATTCCTCTTGAAAATCAATAGGTGAATTTTGATTGGCTGTTGTAGGCTCCACCCATTTTCTTGAATCTTAATCGCATTCACCCAGTGACCAAGTGTGCCAAGTTTGAGAACCCTAGGATTAATAGTCTAAGAATGGCTGCAGTTTACATTTTCCCATTTAAAATGAACGGCTGAAATTTGATTGGCTGTTTTATGCTCCGCCCACTTTTCCTGGATTTGTAACCTCGGTCACCAAGTGACCAACTGTGCCAAGTGTGGGGACTCTGGCTTGATTACTGTGAGAATGGCAGCCTTTTACAATTTTTCCATTGACTTGAATGGGTGAAATCTGATTTGCTGTTTGTAGGCTAGCTCCACCCAGGTGTGCAGGGGGGACGCGAGATCCCCAGAACATATCATCCCAGGTAGTAAGGGATCTGTGTACCAAGTTTCGTTCAAATCGGTCAAGCCGTTTTCGCGTGATCGCGGCACATACACACACACACACACACACACACATCCGATTTTATATGTATAGATTCCCTACGTTTGGTCGGTTTTACCTTCCGGGTTCCTTGTCCTGCAAGATTTATAGTTCTTGGTTTATTAAGAATTGTTTTATATTAAAATATTGTTCAATAAATTGGCCTATTTTCTCCACGTCAATGGTAGTCCTTTGCATTCTTTGTGAGAAAGATTGGTGTGTTAGTAAAGGTCTTGGGAGAGGTAATGGGATATGCCCAGATCATGCAATTTACTTTTTCTCTTGAGTTTTCTCCTAGGTGATATTTTCACAACCTGTCATAAAATACATTTTACGCCACCAACATACATGAAAATACTCAAAATAAATTTGATTTTACTTTTTCACCAATGTTTTAGTATTTTTTGAATTGTAAAATGCAGGAAAGCGGAAAATTGTATACTTACCTAACGGTAATTTTCCTTTCCTGATGCATCCATGGCAGCACATTGGGTAGTGGCTCCGCCCCCCTACCCCATTGGACCAGTGAATCTTTAAATAGAATTAAGAGGTGGTGCTCGCTGTCTTTGTAACTATTACTCACCGAATAATCGGGTGGGATCCATGTGCTGCCATGGATGCATCAGGAAAGGAAAATTACCGTTAGGTAAGTATACAATTTTCCGCTTTCCTTATGCCTCCATGGCAGCACATTGGGATCTAACTAGCATAAAAAATAAGGGAGGGAAAACCAAGTTTGCTGGTGAAAAAAACAAAGAAATTTATTCCATATTCAATATAGAGGAGGAGATTACTGCTCTCCCAAATTGCACCGAAGTGCTTGCAGAAACATCAACTTTGTAATGAGAAATAAAAGTATTAATTGATGACCAATTTGCCGCCTGACATATTTTCGATGCCGAAACATTGGAGTAGGCTGCCCAGGAAGATGCCATGCCTCTGGTAGAGTGCGCCCTGATGCCATCTGGAGGCTCCACATTGATAGCCCGATATGCACCTTGAATGGCTTTAATAAGCCAGGAAGCTATAGTTCTGGATGAGGCCCCATGGCCTTTTCGATAACCAGATGGAACTAGGAACAGATGATCCGATTTACGGATTTCCTCTGTAGCTGTTATATAGGCTTTTAACACTCTTGACACATCAAGGGAGTGTAGAGTATTATTTTCCTCACTATGGAAAGCAGGTAGCGACCATTCCTGGTTAATATGGAATGTTTTTGTTACCTTGGGAAGAAAAGAGTCCATAGGACGAAGCTGAACTCTGTCATTAAAAAATGACAGGAAAGGTTCTCTGCAACTCAGTGCTTGTAACTCCGAAACTCTTCGGGCAGATGTTATCGCCACTAAGAAACAAGCTTTTAAGGTTAAATGCCATAAGGAACATTCCTCCATAGGTTCAAAGGGTGCAGCAGAGAGGTAATTAAGTACCAACGGTAGATCCCATTTTGGAAATATGGCTTTCCTTGGAGGTCTTATTTTGATAGCAGCTAGCATAAATTGTTTTATTAGAGGATGTAGGGCCCAGCGTTGATCTGTAAGAGCAGAAATAGCCGAGATCTGAACTTTTAAAGCATTGTAAGACAACCCTTTTTGAAGACCCGTCTGTAGAAAGGCCAGGAGGTATTGAGGTGATGGATGTAATGGGTCAAAAGAAGAGGATAGGGCAAATTCCGTAAATCTGTTCCAGATTCTGTGGTATGAAGCGTTTGTAGAAGGTTTCCTGGCTTTCAGTAATGTTTCAATTACTTCTGGAGTGCACCCTAGACTCTGTAGCTTCCTCCTCTCAACCTCCATACCGCTAAGTTCAATCGTGCTGGATTTGGATGTGACACTGGGCCTTGGGTTAGGAGGTGTTTGCTGTAAGGGAGAATTAGAGGGTCCTCCGTTGCTAATTGGAGAAGCAACGGATACCAAGGTCTCCGCGGCCAGTTCGGAATTACCGCTAGGAGTATGACAGATTCTTGCGAGAGTCTCTTGAGTAGGTTGTAAATCAATGGCACTGGGGGAAACACATACCCCATCGAGAAATTCCATGACGATGTTATGGCATCTAATGCCTCTGCATTTCGAAATGGGTACCTCGCCATAAACCTTTTGCATTTGTTGTTCATCCCAGACGCCATCAGGTCTATCTCTGGATACCCCCACTTCTGGCAGATCAGATCGAATGAAGATTGGTTCAGTGACCATTCGTTGTTGTCTAATGAAGTCCGACTCAGAAAATCTGCTTCCACATTCAATTTGCCCGGTATAAACACCGCTTTCAGAGTTAAAGGGACTCCGAGCTCAAAAAAAAAAAAGAAAGTTGTACTCACCATGGGCTTTCTCCAGCCCAGTGCTGGTCGGGAGGTCCCACGCCGGCGTCCTGGCTCCTCTCCTTCTCCCCGCTCCGGAATGGCTGGCAGGCCGCAGCCCGGGCGACACTCTCCCGAGTGTCGGGCTTCTTCTTCCGCATATGACGCGGATTACGTCACACGCCGGCCGCCTCGCGTCATCATGGCGGCCGGCGTGAAAGTACTGCGCATGCGCGCTTTGTTCGCGCATGCGCAGTACTTTCACGCCGGCCGCCATGATGACGCGAGGCGGCCGGTGTGTGACGTAATCCGCGTCATATGCGGAAGAAGAAGCCCGACACTCGGGAGAGTGTCGCCCGGGCTGCGGCCTGCCAGCCATTCCGGAGCGGGGAGAAGGAGAGGAGCCAGGACGCCGGCGTGGGACCTCCCGACCAGCACTGGGCTGGAGAAAGCCCATGGTGAGTACAACTTTCTTTTTTTTTTTGAGCTCGGAGTCCCTTTAAGAGATTGTTCTCCGCAAAGAGAAAAATCTCGTCCGCTACCTTCAGGAGAGATTGACTGCGTGTGCCCCCCTGTCTCTGAATGTATGATACTGTCGTGCTGTTGTCTACTCTCACTAGACAGTTCTTGTTGGAAATTAACTTCTGGAAATGGTGAAGGGCATATAGAACCGCTGTTAACTCTCGATGATTCGATGACTGTCTCGAGATTTTCGAATTCCAAACTCCCTGAGCTACCTGGGATTCGCAGGTTGCCCCCCAGCCCCTCTCGCTGGCATCTGTTGTGACTACAACAGGAGGCTTCGGAGTGATCTGAAGGTGACCACGTATTTTGTCTGGACATAACCACCATTGTAGACCCATCTTCATTGACTGTGAGATGCAAATCTTCTGATTCATATCCAACCTGTTCCATTGAGCAAGGAAACCGGTCTGGAATGCTCGTATATGGTAATGAGACCAGGGTAGCATTGGTATCGTTGCTGATAAGGTCCCTATTAACCTGAGACATTTCCTGGCTGTACAAGATGGCGTGTGAATCATGTCCCGTATCCTGTTTTGGATAATCGGAATCTTGTCCGGAGGTATCGATATCGCATTCTTGGAAGTCTGAAAACGAGCTCCAAGATAGACTAAGTCTTGCGTTGGATCTAATTGGCTCTTGGGGATGTTGATCAGCCATCCGAAGTCTTTCAGAGTCTGAAGGAGGATTTCTCTGTGCTGTAACAGGAGAGGTTTGTTGTCCGCTATCAGTAACAGGTCGTCCAGGTAATGGTACAGACGCAGACCCTGTGTTCTTAGAAGAGCCACAAGAGAAACTAACACTTTTGTAAAAGTCCTTGGTGCGGTTGATATCCCGAAGGGTAGGCATCTGAATTGGTAATGTTTGTCCTCGATGCTGAACCTGAGAAATTGTTGCATGTTTTGTTGGATGGGAATATGGAGATAGGCATCTTCCAGGTCTACTGAAACTAACCAATCTCCTACGTTTATCGCTTGAGTGATCGATTGAAGAGATTCCATTTTGAAACTGTCTAACAGGATGTAATAATTCAGTTTCTTTAAGTCGAGTACAGGCCGAAGTTTTCCAGTCTTCTTTTTCACCAGGAACATTGGGGAGTAGAAACCTAACCCTTTTTGATGTAAAGGAACCGGTAATACTGCCTGTTTGTGTATTAGCTCTTCCAGATAAGAGTATAAGATGGTTCTCTTCTCTACCGTCTGTGGCACCTTTGTTGGAGTGAAACTGTTTATTGGTGTCTTTTTGAATGCCCAAGAATGTCCTTCTGAAATGGTTTTGATTACCCACTGAGAGTTGATTTTGGACCTCCATATATTGCTGAAGGTTTTTAACCTGGCACCCACAGGGACATCTTGGGCAAGCGTACCATCAAAAAGATTTTTTTGGGGTGGCATTAGACTCTGTTGATTTCTGTTTTTGATTTCTGTTTCCAGTTGACTGGCCAGTCTGCCAGTTACGTAGGTAGCTTTTCCCCGGACGATAGGTCTTTGCATTTCTGTACCTGTTTTGTTGTGAAGTAGAAGGAGTGGGTTTAGAGGGCCGCCTATCTTGCGGAATGAGACCAGATTTTCCACCTCTGACTCTAGTGATAGCGGAGTCCATTTTTTCGCCAAAAAGTGCTGACCCGTCGTAAGGTATCTTGCACCATGCGAGACGGGAATTAGTGTCTGCGGACCACGATTTTAGCCATAACGCACGTTTTGCGGTGACAGCGTACAGCATGGATCGAGATGAGCATCGCACTATGTCAAAGGCGGCTTCTCCCACAAAATCGCCTGAAATTTTTAAATCTTCTAGAGCTGAAGATATTGAGTCATTATCTCCTGATTTAATAGCTTCCTCAATGTTTTCCGCCCACGATCTAATGGCTTTACCTACCGGAGCCAAAGAAATGGCTGGTCTGCATGCTGCCCCTGAAGCTACATAAGATTTTTTCAAGTCCATATCTGTTTTTCGTAGTAAGACATCTCTAAAAGAAATAGCGTCCTCTAACGGAAGTGTCATGTGTTTGGCTAGACGGATCACAGATGCGTCAGTTACAGGCGGGTTGTCCAGGGATTTGCAGTCGTCCTCCTTTAGGGGATATAATTTCTGAAGCCTATTCAATAGTGGCGGTTTTTTCTCTAACTTTTTCCATTCTTCTTTCAGGACTTCATCTATTTCCGCCATATATGGAAAAGTCACTTTAACTTTTGTATCTTGTTTATAATATCTCTTCTTGCTTTTTTTATCATCAACGATAGATTCTTCATCCGATTCCCACTCTAAAACCTCTCTAACTGCAGCAGCGTAAGGTTGGACTAAGGAAAAATCGAATCCACTGTGAAGTTCCTCCATTTGTATATCCTGTGGGGATGATGATGTATGAGGAAGGTCAGCCGAAGTAGAGGCTGTTGGAAGTTGTGAAATATAGGATTCCATAGATTCCTGTACTGCTTTTTTGATAAGATCAGATACATCCAGAGAGGGTTGTTCCGGTTCTGTCGACATCTCCGAGAAGCAACTGGCACATACGAGTTTACCCTCAAGTACTTTGTCTCCGCATGCCCAGCATCCCTGCTGTTGTTCCAAGATATGTGGTGAATGGCTTCTGCTTCGTGATCGATTACGTCTATGGTTTGAACGATGTTTGGATGAATGGTGTCGCGTCGGTGACCGACTTCTAGAACGTCCCTTCCGTAAAGATTTGTGACGAGAAGGTGATGTTCGTTTTGAAGATTTCTTCTTCTTTGATCGCTCGTGATGTCGTCTTCTGTGGCTGTAGAAACATAGTCATATTATGACTATACAGTTCATAAAATGCACTCCCAGAAGGTAGAACTTACCTGAATAATCACCTACCTATCAATGTTTTGGAGGTCTTTGTAAGGCGCATAGGTGTCCATAGTAGCAGCCGACAAATGACAGCTGAGAGGCAAAGAAAAGAAAATAGATAGGTAGGTATAGGGAAAAGGAGGTATATGCCTTTAAGAAAACATGAAGCAAAGTAAAATAGCCATACAAAGAAAATGCCTAAAGAAAATAAATTACTTACTTCTTTCCTAGAAGAAGAGAAACCAATACAGGTGTTTGCAGGAGTCTCCATACACAGCAATTCGCAGCAGCAGCAGCAGCAGGACCTGTAACTAGTGTTGGGCGAACATCTAGATGTTCGGGTTCGGGCCGAACAGGCCGAACATGGCCGCGATGTTCGGGTGTTCGACCCGAACTCCGAACATAATGGAAGTCAATGGGGACCCGAACTTTTGTGGTTTGTAAAGCCTCCTTGCATGCTACATACCCCAAATTTACAGGGTATGTGCACCTTGGGAGTGGGTACAAGAGGAAAAAAAAATTAGCAAAAAGAGCTTATAGTTTTTGAGAAAATCGATTTTAAAGTTTCAAAGGGAAAACTGTCTTTTAAATGCGGGAAATGTCTGTTTTCTTTGCACAGGTAACATGTTTTTTGTCGGCATGCAGTCATAAATGTAATACATATAAGAGGTTCCAGGAAAAGGGACCGGTAACGCTAACCCAGCAGCAGCACACGTGATGGAACAGGAGGAGGGTGGCGCAGGAGGAGAAGAAGGCCACGCTTTGTGAGACACAACAACCCCGGCCTTGCATGAGGGCAAGAAGCGTGCGGATAGCAGGCTTTGTACCGCCATGCAGTCATAAATGTAATAAAGATAAGTGGTTCAATAAACAGGGACCACGCGGCAACGCTAACCCAGCAGCAGCAGACGTGATGGAACAGGAGCAGGCGCAGGAGGAGAAGGCCACGCTTTGTGAGACACAACAACCCAGGCCTTGCATGAGGGCAAGAAGCGTGCGGATAGCATGCTTTGTACCGCCATGCAGTCATAAATGTAATAAAGATAAGTGGTTCAATAAACAGGGACCACGCGGCAACGCTAACCCAGCAGCAGCAGACGTGATGGAACAGGAGCAGGCGCAGGAGGAGAAGGCCACGCTTTGTGAGACACAACAACCCAGGCCTTGCATGAGGGCAAGAAGCGTGCGGATAGCATGCTTTGTACCGCCATGCAGTCATAAATGTAATAAAGATAAGTGGTTCAATAAACAGGGACCACGCGGCAACGCTAACCCAGCAGCAGCAGACGTGATGGAACAGGAGCAGGCGCAGGAGGAGAAGGCCACGCTTTGTGAGACACAACAACCCAGGCCTTGCATGAGGGCAAGAAGCGTGCGGATAGCATGCTTTGTACCGCCATGCAGTCATAAATGTAATAAAGATAAGTGGTTCAATAAACAGGGACCACGCGGCAACGCTAACCCAGCAGCAGCAGACGTGATGGAACAGGAGGAGGCGCAGGAGGAGAAGGCCACGCTTTGTGAGACACAACAACCCAGGCCTTGCATGAGGGCAAGAAGCGTGCGGATAGCATGCTTTGTACCGCCATGCAGTCATAAATGTAATAAAGATAAGTGGTTCAATAAACAGGGACCACGCGGCAACGCTAACCCAGCAGCAGCAGACGTGATGGAACAGGAGCAGGCGCAGGAGGAGAAGGCCACGCTTTGTGAGACACAACAACCCAGGCCTTGCATGAGGGCAAGAAGCGTGCGGATAGCATGCTTTGTACCGCCATGCAGTCATAAATGTAATAAAGATAAGTGGTTCAATAAACAGGGACCACGCGGCAACGCTAACCCAGCAGCAGCAGACGTGATGGAACAGGAGGAGGCGCAGGAGGAGAAGGCCACGCTTTGTGAGACACAACAACCCAGGCCTTGCATGAGGGCAAGAAGCGTGCGGATAGCATGCTTTGTACCGCCATGCAGTCATAAATGTAATAAAGATAAGTGGTTCAATAAACAGGGACCACGCGGCAACGCTAACCCAGCAGCAGCAGACGTGATGGAACAGGAGCAGGCGCAGGAGGAGAAGGCCACGCTTTGTGAGACACAACAACCCAGGCCTTGCATGAGGGCAAGAAGCGTGCGGATAGCATGCTTTGTACCGCCATGCAGTCATAAATGTAATAAAGATAAGTGGTTCAATAAACAGGGACCACGCGGCAACGCTAACCCAGCAGCAGCAGACGTGATGGAACAGGAGCAGGCGCAGGAGGAGAAGGCCACGCTTTGTGAGACACAACAACCCAGGCCTTGCATGTGGACAAAAAGCGTGCGGATATAGCAGCAATGCTTTTTGCCGCCATGCAGTCATAAATGTAATACAGATGAGAGGTTCAATAAACAGGGCCCGGAAACGCAACACCATCCCAGATGTTCATTGGTCATGTTACTTGGTTGGGGTCCTGGAGTGTTGCGTAGTCATTTCCAATCCAGGATTGATTCATTTTAATTTGAGTCAGACGGTCTGCATTTTCTGTAGAGAGGCGGATACGCCGATCTGTGACGATGCCTCCGGCAGCACTGAAACAGCGTTCCGACATAACGCTGGCTGCCGGGCAAGCCAGCACCTCTATTGCGTACATTGCCAGTTCGTGCCAGGTGTCTAGCTTCGATACCCAATAGTTGAAGGGTGCAGATGGATGGTTCGACACAGCTACGCCATCTGACATGTAGTCCTTGACCATCTTCTCCAGGCGATCGGTGTTGGAGGTGGATCTGCACGCTTGCTGTTCAGTGGGCTGCGGCTGCATGGGTGTCAGAAAATTTTCCCACTCCAAGGACACTGCCGATACCATTCCCTTTTGGGTACTAGCTGCGGCTTGCGTTGTTTGCTGCCCTCCTGGTCGTCCTGGGTTTGCGGAAGTCAGTCTGTCTGCGTACAACTGGCTAGAGGAGGGGGAGGATGTCAATCTCCTCTCTAAAGTCTCCACAAGGGCCTGCTGGTATTCTTCCATTTTGACCTGTCTGACTCTTTCTTCAAGCAGTTTTGGAACATTGTGTTTGTACCGTGGATCCAGAAGGGTATAAACCCAGTAATTGGTGTTGTCCAGAATGCGCACAATGCGTGGGTCACGTTCAATGCAGTCTAGCATGAATTGAGCCATGTGTGCCAGAGTCCTACCAGAATCCTCATCATCCTCTTGTGAGCGTTGTGATAGTTGTTGTGATGCATCATAGTCGTCACCTTCCTCCTGGTCTGCTTCTGCTGACCATTCGCGTTGAATTGTGGAAGTCCAACGTGCACCGCTCTGGCCCTCGTCAGTGGTGGCATGAAATTCCTGCTCCAACTCCAGCTGTTCCTCCTCCTCTTCTTCGTCATAGCTGCTGGGGCCAGCGTTCCCTGAGGCGGATGGCCTGATGTTGGTACCATCACGCTGATCGTTTTCTCCTTCAGATTCCCCCAGTTGCATCATGACAGCTGTTTCCTTGATTTTTAACATCGACCTCTTCAGTAAACACAGCAGTGGTATGGTAATGCTGACTGAAGAGTTGTCACTGCTCACAAGCAACGTGGATTGCTCAAAATTTTGGAGGACTTGGCAGAGGTCCAACATGTTGGCCCAATCGGATCTACAGAAGCTTGGCAGCTGGCCGGATGCGCCTCGGTACTGCGCCGTCATGTACTGGACCACTGCACTCTTCTGCTCGCAAAAGCGGGCTAGCATGTGCAGCGTAGAATTCCAGCGCGTAGGGACATCACACAGCAAGCGATGGTGGGGGAGATTGAAGCGCTCCTGCATCTTGGCGAGTGCCCCCGAAGCAGTACTGGAATTTCTACAATGTTTGGACACTCGACGCACCTTCAACAGCAGATCGGGCACGCCTGGGTATGTCCTCAGGAACCGCTGAACTACTAGGTTCATCACGTGCGCCAGGCAAGGGATGTGTGTCAGCTTAGCCAACCTTAAAGCGCGAATGAGATTACTCCCATTATCACACACAACCATGCCCGGTTTCAGGTCCAGCGGTGCCAGCCACAAATCCGTCTGTTCCTTTATTCCCCTCCAAATTTCCTCCCCTGTGTGCTGCTTATCCCCAAGGCAGATTAGCTTCAGCAACGCTTGCTGACACATGCCAACAGCTGTGCTGCACTGCTTCCACGATCCTACTGCTGCTGGGTTAGCGTTTCCGGATGAGGTACAGCTTTGAGATGCGTTGGAGGAGAAGGAGTCAGAGAGGTAGGTGCTGCTGTTATCCAGTGGGAGGGACGGCGGTGCAGCTGTTTGTGGCGTGGGCAACACCCGTGCCGTAGCAGGTGAGGAATCGCTGCCAGGCTCCACAAGGTTCACCCAGTGCGCGGTAAGGGAGATGTATCGACCCTGGCCGAACGCACTCGTCCAGGTGTCAGTGGTGAGGTGAACCTTGCAGGCAACGGCATTCTTCAAGCTTCGGGTTATTTTGCTGACCACGTGCTCATGCAACTCAGGCACTGCAGAGCGCGCAAAGTGGTAGCGGCTGGGAACCACGTAACGTGGGATGGCCACTGACATCATGCCCTTGAAGCTGTTTGTCTCCACCAATCGATATGGCAGCATTTCGCAGGCCAGAAGCTTGGCTATGCTGGCTGTTACTGCCACGGCCCGGGGGTCATTTGCTGGCAATTTCCTCTTGCGCTCAAACATCTCCGACACAGACAACTGAACCGTAGCGCTGCACACGGAAGGGCTGTTGGTTGTTGTGTTTGATGAACACTGGGAGACCTCAAGAGCACTACTCCGGAAAGTGACAGTGTCAGCGTCGTCTGATGTTTGTGAATGTTGTGAACCACGCAATGGCTGGGCTACTGCTGCTGCTGAGGCGGGTCTGGTGGTGAGTCTGGTGAACCCAAGGGAGGCAGTGTTGTTTCTGGTACCCTGTCCTGACGCGTTTGCCCAAAGAGTGGGATGTTTGGATAGCATGTGACGGCTCATGCTGGTGGTGGAGAGGTTGTTAATATTTTTCCCCCTGCTCAGGCGGGTCTTGCACACCTTGCAAATCGCCATGGTAACATCCTCAGTGCAGTCTTCAAAGAAAGCCCAGACTTTGGAGCACCTGCCTCCTTGCTGGCGATTTCTGTTTGCTCCTCTTTTGCCTCTCACTTGAACTTCCACGCTTGTGGTGCCTGAAATTGCGCGCCGCCTACCTTGTGGCACAAGGCGAACTCGTGCAGCAGTGTGTTCTTCAACAGACTCATCTGTGCTGCTGCTACGACGGCGATGTTCTCGTTCACAAACAAAATCTGGGTCTCTGTCCACATTGTCCATACCCTCCTCTTCCATCTCCTCAAACTCGTCATATGTCATTGTGGGCCACCGCCGTGGAGTAGAGCTCCCCACAACAACCTCTGCGCAGCACACTCCAACGTCGTCTTCCAGATCTTGTCGGCCGACCTCCTGCAATTGCAACCCCTCCTGCCCAAATTGCTCTGGGATTTGGGTTTCCGAGTCCTCTTCGGACTCGCCTTGTATTTCAGTGCGCGGTGCATTTCCCACAGTTAACGGTTGTGAATCCAGGCACAACATTTCTGGCTGTTCCTCCATTGACCTTTGAAAGGTGGAAGTTTGTTGGGCTGGGAATAGCTCCTGCGAATACCCCATTGTGTCCTGAGGTAATTCATCGGACTGGTTATCTGGCAGTTGTGTGCGTGGTGTCGCTGCCGGTTGTGTCAGCTTTGTGCCCACTGGCTCCTTGTAACTGGCTGAGGACTCGGACCTCGTGCGTGATGTGCTGGTGCTGCTTAACCCACTGCTGGACGCTTGAGAGGTCATCCAAGTAATTATCTGGTCCTGTTCTTTTGGATTTGTGAGGGTTGTTGTCCTGGACAACATGGGCGGTATTGAGTGGGTTTTCTTGGGTGCTCCCCTGTGGCCTGTACGTGAACCGTCAGGGGAAACACCTCTTCCCTTGCCCCTCCCTCTTTCACCGGATTTCTTCCTCATTTCACTTATCCTTACAGTACACGCTGACTGGCAGCAGTACAGTGGCAGTACAGAAATGCTATACAGTACCACTATTCCCAGCAGCGACACAGAGCACAATGCTATACAGTGACGGGTGAGCGGTGTACCACTATTCCCAGCAGCGACACAGAGCACAATGCTATACAGTGACGGGTGAGCGGTGTACCACTATTCCCAGCAGCGACACAGAGCACAATGCTATACAGTGGCGAACGAGCGGTGTACCACTATTCCCAGCAGACACAGAACAGTACACAGAATGCTATATAGTGTGGCTGAACGAGCGGTGTACCACTATTCCCAGCAGACACAGAACAGTACACAGAATGCTATATAGTGTGGCTGAACGAGCGGTGTACTACTGTTCCCAGCAGACACAGAACAGTACACAGAATGCTATATAGTGTGGCTGAACGAGCGGTGTACTACTGTTCCCAGCAGACACAGAACAGTACACAGAATGCTATATAGTGTGGCTGAACGAGCGGTGTACTACTGTTCCCAGCAGACACAGAACAGTACACAGAATGCTATATAGTGTGGCTGAACGAGCGGTGTACCACTGTTCCCAGCAGACACAGAACAGTACACAGAATGCTATATAGTGTGGCTGAACGAGCGGTGTACCACTGTTCCCAGCAGACACAGAACAGTACACAGAATGCTATATAGTGTGGCTGAACGAGCGGTGTACCACTATTCCCAGCAGACACAGAACAGTACACAGAATGCTATATAGTGTGGCTGAACGAGCGGTGTACTACTGTTCCCAGCAGACACAGAACAGTACACAGAATGCTATATAGTGTGGCTGAACGAGCGGTGTACTACTGTTCCCAGCAGACACAGAACAGTACACAGAATGCTATATAGTGTGGCTGAACGAGCGGTGTACCACTATTCCCAGCAGACACAGAACAGTACACAGAATGCTATATAGTGTGGCTGAACGAGCGGTGTACTACTGTTCCCAGCAGACACAGAACAGTACACAGAATGCTATATAGTGTGGCTGAACGAGCGGTGTACTACTGTTCCCAGCAGACACAGAACAGTACACAGAATGCTATATAGTGTGGCTGAACGAGCGGTGTACTACTGTTCCCAGCAGACACAGAACAGTACACAGAATGCTATATAGTGTGGCTGAACGAGCGGTGTACTACTGTTCCCAGCAGACACAGAACAGTACACAGAATGCTATATAGTGTGGCTGAACGAGCGGTGTACCACTATTCCCAGCAGACACAGAACAGTACACAGAATGCTATATAGTGTGGCTGAACGAGCGGTGTACTACTGTTCCCAGCAGACACAGAACAGTACACAGAATGCTATATAGTGTGGCTGAACGAGCGGTGTACTACTGTTCCCAGCAGACACAGAACAGTACACAGAATGCTATATAGTGTGGCTGAACGAGCGGTGTACTACTGTTCCCAGCAGACACAGAACAGTACACAGAATGCTATATAGTGTGGCTGAACGAGCGGTGTACCACTGTTCCCAGCAGACACAGAACAGTACACAGAATGCTATATAGTGTGGCTGAACGAGCGGTGTACCACTGTTCCCAGCAGACACAGAACAGTACACAGAATGCTATATAGTGTGGCTGAACGAGCGGTGTACTACTGTTCCCAGCAGTGACACACAATGACTGGGGGGGACCCTGGCTAGCGTGGCTGGAGCGCGAACTACCCTGCCTGCCTACCCAAAGCTAAACCCACAGACAAATGGCGGAGATATGACGTGGTTCGGGTATTTATTTACCCGAACCACGTGACAGTTCGGCCAATCAGAGCGCGTTCGGGTCCGAACCACGTGACCCGTTCGGCCAATCACAGCGCTAGCCGAACGTTCGGGGAACGTTCGGCCATGCGCTCTTAGTTCGGCCATATGGCCGAACGGTTTGGCCGAGCACCGTCAGGTGTTCGGCCGAACTCGAACATCACCCGAACAGGGTGATGTTCTGCAGAACCCGAACAGTGGCGAACACTGTTCGCCCAACACTACCTGTAACCAGCCCTATGCAATGAAAACGCCGCTCTGGCTGTTTAAAATAGACATTCTTCCTGTAGGAGGACTTGGGGGCGGGGCGGAAGTGCAGTAACCAAGCTGGGACGCATAACAGAGCTCCAGCATGAAGAGATACACACTGAATAGGAAGAAGCCGCCCCCAGCCTGAAAGGAGTGACAGCGAACCTCCCCCTAACGTCACAGTGCTCAGACTGCACAGAAGCTAGTCTGAGCTAATAGACACAAGGAAGGCTTTTAAAAAGGAGGAAAGGAGGAAAAAGGACACCTAGCGCGGCCAGATAAACTCATTTAGAGTCTAAATAAGGTAAAGGCACATTACTCAATGCCAGTATAAGCCAGTAATCAGCCATATAAATACTGACAAAAAGTCCCCATAAGACCAGCAGAACAGGGGACGCCCCAGATAGTCCAATTTATAGACTGTTTATGGGGACCTTCACACAGGGAGGCAATTGTGTGGCGACTGCAAGAAACAGTCAGGTAGGTGATAAAAGAAAAAACTTCTGCAGCAAACGCAGGAAGGTCCATATGAGGTGAGGACAAGAGTAAAAGACAGCGAGCACCACCTCTTAATTCTATTTAAAGATTCACTGGTCCAATGGGGTAGGGGGGCGGAGCCACTACCCAATGTGCTGCCATGGAGGCATAAGGAAATGTAGTTTAAACAGAAGGTGAAAATTCTCTCCGAGGAGATAATTAATTGCATATGGGCCAATGACTTAATTACGATCACGCAAAATTTCATGCAATTAATGAAATTATGATTACGGCTGTAATCAAAAATTCATAATTTCGAGAAATTATGTGAAATATCACATTTATGCTCAATTTTGTAATTCCTATCATTTTTCGTAATTACGATTGTTTCCATAACAGAAACAATTTGGAATTTCATGTTTAATGTGGAAATTCGTTCTCGAAATTGTCTTCCAGTCCAGAGCGCCCTCATATAGTTAAAGTGACAGCATGTGCAGGGACCTTTGCATTATCAGATATTGCAAGGCCCAAAACCAAGTGTCTCTGCATGCATTATTGCTAAGTGCACCTTGGCAAAGAGCACCTGTCTTAGAAGTGGCTGCAGGTAAAGCCTCCTGACACATTTAAAGTGACAGCACGTGCAGGGGCCTTTGCATTATCAGTAATTGCAATCAATGAGTGACTTTCCTGAGTTTAGTAATTACTAAAATTTGCATAATTACTATTAAAAATGAAATTACGTCCGTTTTCATAATTAAAATGACTTTTTTAAAAATAGAAAACATGTAATTACGCAATTTTGCATTATATGCAAATTTGCGCTGAAGCAAGAAATTACGCAACGGAAATTACACCTACAGAATTCCTAATTACAGTTTGCATGGCAATTACGAAATTACAAATTTACATAGTACCAGCAAAAAATTGCACCCATAATTACATAAACACGAATGTGATGATCCGCTCAGCTGGTTGCACAGGCAGACAGCTGTTTGTCCATTCCTCTAGTCTGTGGGCTGCAGGTCTCTGGAACAGAGACCTGTCTTTCCATTGCAAGTTTCTGGTCTGTTCTCTTGCTGGGGAATTTGCATACATTCGTTATGCAAATCCCCTACCTGCCTTCTTTGATGACTGGCACTATAAGAGCTTTATGTTTCCCAGAAGGCTTTGCTGGTCATTTCCTTTCCATGGTCTGTTCCTGATGGACACTGCTGGAGTGTCAGCCATTGCTATCTAGTATAGTTAATTCCTGGGGGTTGCTTTAGGCTCCCCTTCTAGCCCAGTCAGGTTGTATTATCTGTATTGCCTGTTCTGTCTTGTCTTGCCTGTTGCCATTGTCCTGTCCCAATGGTGGTCGACAGGAAATGGTTCTGATCTCTGTTCTTGGAGTATAGCTGATGCAGCGGTTGCTACCAGCTATCTCTTCTGTTCTGTCTCCTGGGATCGCGCTAGCTACTTTTCTCTAGCGCTGGGGATCCTTCTGTTCTGTCTTCTGGGATCGCGCTAGCTACTTTTCGCTAGCGCTGGGGATCCTTCTGTTCTGTCTTCTGGGATCGCGCTAGCTACTTTTCGCTAGCGCTGGGGATCCTTCCGTTCTGTCTTCTGGGATCACGCTAGCTACTTTTCGCTAGCGCTGGGGATCCTTCTGTTCTGCTACTCTGTACCTGGATCACGCTAGCCACTTTTTGCTAGTGCTGTGGATCCTATCTCTCGTTTGTCCCTGTTTTCGTGTGTCTGTCTTGTCCGCTACGCTTGCTGGAGGCTCGGTGAGGTAACCGGTAAGCAAGCGCTCGCGTCCTCTGTTTCATGTTTGTCTGTTAATGGTTAGTTAGGCGTGCTTGTCTCTTATAGCTAGCGTTTGTTATTTTCCGTATCTCCTTATTGTATTATTTGCTGTGCCTTTGCTACCCTCGTATTCTATTCTGATCTGCCTTGTGTCACGTCTGGCGATCGCACCTCTCGCGATCACGTTCCTATTTCGTATCTGCTGTTGTGTGTGCACGGTCGCGGGGTGGCGACTGGATTGGCGCACACACATACAACCTGTCCCTTTGCTCAATCTCATTCGCAATCGCCTCTCTTGCGATTGCGTTCTGCGCTTCATACAATTCCTGTCTGGCACTTGTGGAGGTACAGAGGATTGGTTCCTCTGCACTCCCCAGCGCCATCTGCCGACAGGAATTTCCCTCTACAGGTGCGTTGCACCTTTTGCTGGGTGCCTGCAAATATACGCTTGTGGAGGATATCCGCCGTGTCAGCGCACGCGTTGTGCGCTGATCACGGAGAAAGTTCCACAGTCGTTACAGAATGACCAGCCAAACCCAAAACCCCAGTGTAGACGGAATTTCCGATTTGTACGATTTTGTCGAATATGGCTCTTGTACCTTTAAGAGATTTAAAAAACTTGAACCTGAATCAGCAGACGAATTTTTGTCTGAGTGTACGAAACTGTTAGCGAACCCTGAATTCCAATGCACCCCAGTGTCTACCTGGGCCCCCCAAATGGTCTACATTCTGTTGGGGGGCGAAATGTGGGCTTATGATGTGTTAGATCATACCACCCTGAGTCAAAGAGCCCTGGAATTCTTGGCCTTTTTAATTCACAATTGGCTGAGATTACCTCAATTACCATACCCCCTTAATGAGTTGTTGTCAGCAGCTCAATCAGCTGTTCCATCTACTCTTTCATCCATAAAGCAGCCATCCAAAGCCTCTAAGTCTAAACGTAAAAGATCTAGGAAGGCATCCCAGCGAAAAGATCCGTTGCCCATGGCAACCACAGATAGAGAGGTTATTTCTGTCAAGTCTGAAATGGGCAAAACCATGCAGTATGATAATGATGTTTATAATGCATCTGCTGATCAGTTTCCAGGTTTTTTGCCCCAATCCAAAGCTTATGTGGATCCTGCTATAGGTAGGATCGCGCACTACATTAAAGCAGTTAAAACATCTGTTCTTGTTCCTGAACTCCACCCCTATGGAGATTATCTGGATATTGGCCTGTTTGAACCCCCATTTGCTTCCTGGGATGTTGGGGCCTTGCTGGAGGAATTCGATTTTGATTGGAAAGTCTTTTGCGATTTTTACATCGCAAAAAGCGAAGATGTCTTGAATGCTTGTCTTGATTCTATGTACCTTCTGATTGATTCCGATGAATGTGACAAGGATGATGTGGATCTGGTGATCTATGTATGGCAAACGAATTTGGATGAGTTGCACACACACCAACCAATTGATTCCAATAAAGAGACATCGTTGTCGGATGATTGTTCCTGCCTTTCTGGGGTAAAGCATGAGAGTCTTGACTTTGCGCAATCTGAAATGAATGAGCATGCCGCTGTGGTTGATTCCTGTGCGAATCCTGAAGGATTCTCTCCTGACAGTGTGCAGTTTGAATCTGTGCGATCAGATGCCTGTTTCTCGGATGTTCCTGCAGATTGTGATCGGCATGAGTCTGCCTGGTTCCTCAAGGATGTGTGGGATCCTTTGTCATTTAGAAACAGATCTTTGAGATCTTCCATCTGTGACCCTGCTATGGGGAAAGTTTCTCGACTGTGCAGCGTCAAAAGTAAAATTAATATGCCTAATAAAGTTTATCCTGTTGATGTCGCTATTTCTTCTGCAAATGATTCCCTGTCTCACCCTGTTCTCACCTGTAAGGGCCCGTTGCCTGGAGACAGTTGCTCCAGTGTTTTGGTCCTAGATGCCCTGCAGTCTGCTCCGCGGATCGCGGAGGTTTGCGCTATGGAAGCATCAGTTTCACAACCTAAAGTGAATTTTGATTTGCAGGTTTTGCGTTCTGATTCCTCGGATTCGACATTGTTAGCCGAATCTAAGAGTGAGACAGCGCTTCGGTTTTGCGAATCTGATGCTGAACCTTCTTTGCCTTATTCAGAGACGCTTTCTCTGAGCCTGCCCTGTACCATGAATAACAAAACGATGTCCAATCACACTGACATTTGGGAGTCCCTTTCTTGCTTTGAAGAAAGTTCTGACTCTCCACCCTGTACTCTGGATGAGTCAATATTGCCTTGTACAATATCTCCTGCTCTGCCCCTAGAGGCTCGTCTAGGTATTGCTGCTATTTTTTCCTGTCTTTCTGCAGTTTTGGAGTTGCAAGCTAGTTTGACTACTACGCAGAATTCTGGGTGCAGCGAGATTAAAGTTAGGGAGTCAGTGTGTGGTCCAGTGAATATTCCTGTACGTTCCACTTATGATGATGAAATTCTGTCTCAGTTTATGGTGGAACCTTCCCTGGGACATCTGCCCTGTTCTCAAAATAAAGTTCCAGTTTTGCCCTGTAACATGGATAGTACAGAATCCTTCTTAGAAAACTTGAAAAATGATGTTCCTGAGGTCTTGTTTGATGATCTGAAAGGTCTCTGAGTTCCTCCCAAAGGGTGCAGAACTTGTAGGAGATGTCTCCTGCCCCCCAGGTCCTTCTGAGGTGTTGCCCACTTCAGTAGGCATTGCTGCCTTGCTGACTATTTTTGCAGCTCTTGTGGAGCTTCATTCATGTGTAGTCAATGATGATATTACAGTTACAGAAAATTCTGAATTTGAGTCTGAGTCTTCTTTTGAAAGACCAGTACCTGTGACCTTTACTCGTGATGATTTTCTGCCCGGTACTGGTTTTGGTCTTGTCGTGTCGGACTCTGAGGTTGGCAGTTCCCCGACATGTCCTGAGGTTTCTCCTGTACTAGTGTACCCCGATGTGCTCTGTGACCCAGAAAGCCCAAGTGTGCCTCGGTTACCAGCGTACTCAGATGCTTCCTCAGTGGAGACATGTTCTGATATAGCCTGCCTGCTTGCATGCCCAGAAGTGGTCCCTGAAAGTCCTGATCTTGATGGGTGTCCTGCTAATTTTGAGTCTGGAATGATCATAGGTTCCATAGGGGTTCTTGGTGGTTCTCCATGTGAGCCTGGTGAGCGTTCTGGCTTCTTGGGATCTCTGCGGAGCTTCAAGGCGTTCTGGGAGATTCCGGGAACGGTTTTGGTTGGTGCCCTGAATACGATCAGCAATGGCTTTGGTGTTGTAAGGGACACTTCGAACAGGTATTGCGGCAGGTTTGGTATTCTTGGACGCTCCTTGGAAGGTGGTGGATATTGTCTGGAGGGTGTCGATGGCTTCTTCTCTGGTGTCCACAGTCCTGATGGGTGTTACGCTGAGACTTGTAGTGCTGATGGGCATGTTTTGGTGGCTTCTGCTTCCGATGAGGTCGGTTTCGGATGGACTGACTCTGGAATTGGGCCTTGTCGGGCTGTCCCGACCTTCATGAGTCTTCAGTTAGAGTTTTGTGATGATACCAGTTTTGAGAGATGTCTGGAATCCATCCCTAAAGGGGGGGTACTGTGATGATCCGCTCAGCTGGCTGCACAGGCAGACAGCTGTTTGTCCATTCCTCTAGTCTGTGGGCTGCAGGTCTCTGGAACAGAGACCTGTCTTTCCATTGCAAGTTTCTGGTCTGTTCTCTTGCTGGGGAATTTGCATACATTCGTTATGCAAATCCCCTACCTGCCTTCTTTGATGACTGGCACTATAAGAGCTTTATGTTTCCCAGAAGGCTTTGCTGGTCATTTCCTTTCCATGGTCTGTTCCTGATGGACACTGCTGGAGTGTCAGCCATTGCTATCTAGTATAGTTAATTCCTGGGGGTTGCTTTAGGCTCCCCTTCTAGCCCAGTCAGGTTGTATTATCTGTATTGCCTGTTCTGTCTTGTCTTGCCTGTTGCCATTGTCCTGTCCCAATGGTGGTCGACAGGAAATGGTTCTGATCTCTGTTCTTGGAGTATAGCTGATGCAGCGGTTGCTACCAGCTATCTCTTCTGTTCTGTCTCCTGGGATCGCGCTAGCTACTTTTCTCTAGCGCTGGGGATCCTTCTGTTCTGTCTTCGGGGATCGCGCTAGCTACTTTTCGCTAGCGCTGGGGATCCTTCTGTTCTGTCTTCTGGGATCACGCTAGCTACTTTTCGTTAGCGCTGGGGATCCTTCTGTTCTTCTACTCTGTACCTGGATCACGCTAGCCACTTTTCGCTAGTGCTGTGGATCCTATCTCTCGTTTGTCCCTGTTTTCGTGTGTCTGTCTTGTCCGCTACGCTTGCTGGAGGCTCGGTGAGGTAACCGTTAAGCAAGCGCTCGTGTCCTCTGTTTCATGTTTGTCTGTTAATGGTTAGTTAGGCGTGCTTGTCTCTATTGTGCTTATCACGTGGAGATCGCACATAACCGCGAGCACTGTTGCGAATGAGTGCGGTGTTCGCGGTTAGCTAGCGTTTGTTATTTTCCGTATCTCCTTATTGTATTATTTGCTGTGCCTTTGCTACCCTCGTATTCTATTCTGATCTGCCTTGTGTCACGTCTCGCGATCGCACCTCTCGCGATCGCGTTCCTATTTCGTATCTGCAGTTGTGTGTGCACGGTCGCGGGGTGGCGACTGGATTGGCGCACACACATACAACCTGTCCCTTTGCTCAATCTCATTCGCAATCGCCTCTCTTGCGATTGCGTTCTGCGCTTCGTACAATTCCTGTCTGGCACTTGTGGAGGTACAGAGGATTGGTTCCTCTGCACTCCCCAGCGCCATCTGCCGACAGAAATTTCCCTCTACAGGTGCGTTGTAGTGGTAGTGGAGCACTTCCTCAATGGACATAAATGATGTGCCACGGTAGAACCAGCTGCACACTGGCTCAATAGTCAAGCAGCAGGGATGAGTCCGGCACCATCAGTATAATATATGCTCTTTTATTGGCACATAACAGCTGTCATAACAACGTTTCAGGGCAACCGCCCCTTTATCAAGCTGAGCTGTGAGCCATCAAATTCACACTGACATATAAATCATCTTATATACAGAGCATGGCGAACAAGTAACCAATCACAATGCACATGTAACATCAGCCAATCCTGCAGTCCGTCCTCAGAGCGGACCTAATGGGGAACTACCCTGGTTACAGTTGATAGGCACGTTTGAAACATGGATCATCCCCACCTCATACACTCACCTATTGCAAAAGAGGTAGAGACACGCCTCATAGTCAGGGCACGCTAAGCCGTTACTCCCAGCAGGCCGCCCGCCTGGCGGACCTGATGGGGAACTTGCCTGCGTGACGCTGGGTAGGCGGAGCTATTGCGCCGCCTCCCACGTTGCCCTGACTACGCTAGTGGGAGCGGCAAAGTATCGCCGCTCACCATAGCGGATGGAAAGAGGCGGATCTCCACCACATCTGCCAATAGGGAAGCTCCCATATGTAAACAAAGCCGCACGTCATGCGAACTCGCATGGCATGCGAAAAAAGGGCATAGCTAAACCTGTTAGAATCACTTAACCTCCTTGGCGGTTCATTTTTTCTGCAAAAATTGCAGAATTCCAATTTTTTTAAATTTTTTTTTTAAAGTTTCATGTAAAGCTACCAGAGTGGTAGCTACATGAAACACCACTAGAGGGCGCATGTGGCCCTCTAGTCCGATCGCCGCCGGCAACAATAGCAAACAGGGGAACGCGTATACAACGCGTTCCCCTGTTTGGCTTCTCCTGTCGCCATGGCGACGATCGGGATGACGTCATGGACGTCAGCCGACGTCCTGACGTCAGGGACACACGATCCAGCCCATAGCGCTGCCCGGAACTCATTGATCCGGGCAGCGCAGGGCTCTGGCGGGGGGGGCCCTCTTCAGCCGCTGCGCGCAGAGCGGCGGCGATCAAGCTGTGCGCGCGGCTAGCAAAGTGCTGGCTGCGCGCACAGCAATTTACAAAATGAAAATCGCCCCACCAGGGGCTGAGATCTCCCCCTGCGCGGCATAGCCCGAGCTCAGCTCGGGCTTACTGCCAGGGAGGTTAAGAGAGGCAAAAGTAAGAAAAAAGGGAAAAGGGAAAGATAAGTTTAAAGGAGAAAGATACCATACTACAACTCCTTGTACTATCAATATCAAGGCAGGAATGACATAAAGGGGAAAGAGAAACACGCAGCCAAGATAATCTAACACCCAGATACTACAGCTTATTCATATAGTTGCCGTCACACAGAGAGGCATGATGGATATAGTGATCACAACATGATAACGTTTGAGCTGGTGACTGATAGGCCACGGGGCAGCGGGACCACTAAAACTATGAACTTTAGAAAAGCAAAGTTCACTCAAATTAGGCAGGCACTAAGTTTGGTGAACTGGGATAATGTACTACAAGGGGAAGACACTGAAGGGAAATGGCAAGCTTTTAAACTTATACTCAATCAATACTGTAGTATGTATATCCCATATGGAAACAAAATGTCTAGGAATAAAAAAAGGCCTCTATGGATGAATAGAAAGGTTAAAGATAAAATGAAGAGGAAAAAGAATGCCTATAAGGTCTTAAAACAGGAGGGGACAGAGGCTGCACTAAGCAATTATAAGGAGTGCAATAAAAATTGTAAAAAAGAAATTAGGCAGGCAAAGATTGAAGCTGAAAAACAAATCGCTAAGGATATCAAATCTAACCCAAAAAAGTTTTACAAGTACATTAACTCTAAAAAAAGAAAGGTTGACTGTATAGGACTCCTAAAGGATGAGGATGGGAACTCAATGGTGGATGACCAAGGTAAGGCAGAGTTATTAAATGCTTTCTTTGCTTCTGTCTTCACAAAAGAAACAGCACTGTTGCAAACTACAGAGGCGGAAGAGTCTCAATCTTCTAACTGTAATATTAAATACTTAACGCAGGAAGAAGTGAAGGCAAGACTAAATAAATTAAAAATAGACAAGGCACCTGGCCCGGATGGCATGCATCCTCGGGTCCTAAGGGAATTAAGTTCAGTTATAGATAAACCCCTTTATCTTATCTTTTGTGACTCTCTTGCAACTGGCAGAGTCCCAGTGGATTGGCGTACAGCCCACGTTTTCCCATTATTTAAGAAGGGCAAAAAATCTGATCCAGGAAATTATAGACCTGTAAGTTTAACATCAGTTGTATGCAAACTATTTGAGGGGTTACTAAGAGATACTATACATGACTTCATAGTAGAAAATAATCTTATTTCTCAGCATCAACATGGGTTTACTAAAGACAGGTCCTGTTTGACTAACATGCTCAGCTTTTATGAGGTAGTGAATGCTAATATGGATATTGGGAATGCTGTAGATGTGATATACTTGGACTTTGCAAAGGCCTTCGACACTGTTCCCCACAAAAGTCTGGTGCAAAAGTTGAGGATGCAAGGACTGGGGAAGAGTCTGTGTTCATGGATAGGGAACTGGCTAATGGACAGAAAACAAAGAGTTGTGGTCAATGGATCATACTCAAAATGGGAGACTGTTAGCAGTGGGGTCCCTCAGGGGTCTGTTCTGGGTCCAGTGCTCTTCAATTTATTTATTAATGACCTAGTAGATGCAGTAGTGAGCAATGTTGCTATTTTTGCAGATGATACAAAATTGTGCAGAATCATTAACTCTCAGGAAGATAGTGTCATATTGCAACAGGATCTGGATAGGATGGCTATATGGGCACATACATGGCAGATGAAATTCAATGTTGACAAATGTAAGGTCATGCATTTTGGACGTACTAATGGTCTAGCACCATACAAAATAAATGGGATACAGTTGGGGACATCAAACTTGGAGAAGGACTTAGGAGTACTCATTGACAACAAGTTAAATAATCGTACTCAATGCCAAGCAGCTGCAGCTAAAGCTAACAACATTTTGGGATGCATTAAAAGGGAAATAAAAACTCGAGATGCTAGCATAATATTGCCCCTGTTTAACTCTCTAGTAAGGCCACATCTGGAATATGGAATTCAGTTCTGGGCACCACATTACAAAAAAGATATTGCAGTTTTAGAGCAGGTGCAGAGACGAGCAACAAAATTGATGCGTGGGATGGAAGGTCTCACTTATCGAGAAAGGTTAGATAAACTGGGTTTATTTAGTCTAGAGAAAAGACGCCTTAGAGGGGATCTAATTAACATGTATAAATACATCAGAGGGCAATATAATACCTTGGCGGATGAGCTTTTTGTCCCTAGGCCTTCTCAAAGGACTAGAGGACATGATCTACGCATGGAGGAAAAATGTTTTAGCCATTTATTTAGGAAAGGGTTCTTTACAGTAAGAGTGATTAAGATGTGGAATGCATTGCCACAGGAAGTCGTTATGGCAAACTCTATACCTGCATTTAAAGGGGGCTTAGATGCTTTCCTTGCGTTGGAAGACATCCATGGCTACAATTACTAGGTAATGCCTAATGATGTTGATCCAGGGATTTTATCTGATTGCCATCTGGAGTCGGGAAGGAATTTTTCCCTTTAGGGGCTAATTGGACCATGCCTTGTAAGGGTTTTTTCGCCTTCCTCTGGATCAACAGGGATATGTGAGGGAGCAGGCTGGTGTTGTACTTTATACTGGTTGAACTCGATGGACGTATGTCTTTTTTCAACCAAAATAAAAAAAAAATAACTATATGATACATACCTTATAACTAAATAAAGGGCATTAAATCAAGCTCTCAATTCAAACCTCGAGGCTCCATGGTGTCAAGTTTTTTAATCCAAAATGCCTCTCTGTATAGCAGCCTCTTAACCCTATCTCCTCCCCTATTTAGGGGTGCAACATGTTCAATAATCATGTATCTCAACTGACTAACCTGATGGTTAGCCTGTTTGAAATGAAAAGCCACCGCCTGGTCAGTCAAGGATTCTCTAATCGCATGTTTGTGCGATGATAACATTTTCTTCATTTTTTGTGTGGTCTGCCCTATATATAAAAGGCCACACGGGCATTTCAATGCATACACGACAAAAGAGGAATCCCATGTAAAACAATCACGTATTTTAAATTTCACACCAGAGTGTGGATGCTGAACATATTGGCCCTTGATAACCGAGCTGCAATGGACGCAATTCATACAAGGGAATGTGCCCATGCGACTAGATCTTGACTGACCTTTCCCCTTATGACCTACATCAGCGCGGACCAATTGGTCTCGCAAATTTGGCGCTCTTTTGTAGAAAATAATGGGGGGGTGGCAAAATTGCTGAATATCGGGAAAACTATCCGAGAGAAGATACCAGTGCCGTTTAATGATCTTAGCTATATTCTCACTCTGAGTGTTATATTTGGTTACAAAGGGTAATCTCTGACTATCCCCTCCATGTCTAATCCTGCTTACTCCACCCTTCACTGCTCTGTTACGTGCAGTCTGCACTATATCTTCAGGGTAGCCTCTCTGTATAAATTTGGTCTGCATCTCATCAAGTCTCTGCGTCCTGACCCCATCCTCCTCAACTATCCTACACACCCTCGTAAATTGACCAACCGGGACAGACCTCCGAGTAGCCCACGGATGGAAACTCCCAAAGTGTAACAGGGAGTTTACATCCGTGGGCTTGGTATAGAGGTCCGTAACCAGCTTCCCCTCCCTGACACTAACTAGGGTGTCAAGGAAATTAACCTGTTCCCTTGAAGTATGTAACGTAAGTTTGATGTCTCCACACTTAGACATCAATTCCTCAGTGAACTCAATAAGGGTCGAATGTGGCCCCGCCCACACGCAAAAAATATCATCTATGTAGCGGAACCACTGTACCGCATGCTGTCTAAACAAAGGACTAGAGTAAACAAACATCTCCTCATATACTGCCATGTAGATGTTTGCGTAGGACGGGGCCACATTCGACCCCATAGCTGTGCCCCTAATTTGCATGTAAAATTGGTCCTCAAACCTGAAATAATTACATTTCAATACTATCTCCAACAGTTTACCAATAAAACCAATCTGTTGTCTAGACATATCTGAAGCTGTTTCTAAGATATACTGTACCGCCTCCATCCCACCATCATGCGGGATGGAGGTGTACAGACTCTCTACATCCATTGTTACTAGTATACATTCACTAGAGATAGGAGACATATTTTTCAAAATAGACAAAAACATTTGGGTATCCCTCAAATATGATTTCATGGACACCACATAGGGTCTAAGGAGTTGATCTAGATATTTAGCAAGTGGGGCCAGTACCGAGTCCACCCCTGCCACTATGGGTCGGCCCGGTGGATTGTCCAACCTTTTATGAATTTTTGGGCATACATAGATGACAGGGGTCATGGGGTACGGTTGTATCAAATACTGGACAAGCTTATCATCGATCAGATTATTAGTTTGAGCTTGTTGTATTAGCTGTCTAATTTTGTTCTGTATCTCCATCAGTGGATCCTTATCGATAGGTAAGTAAGTAGTAGAGTCACTTAGTTGTCGCAAAACTTCAGTACGATACATCTCAGTATCCATAACCACGACCCCTCCCCCCTTATCTGCAGGCTTTATAGTAATGGCAGGGTTGGAGGCCAACTCTCTAATGGCATTTCTCTCAGCTCTACTGACATTAGAACGGATCTTCCATCCTGTTAAGTTGGATTTTCTAATCAATAGGTCCACCTCTTCCTGGACTTTCTTAATATAGATATCAATGATCTGGCACGACGTAGGCTGGAACCTACTCTTAAGACGCAAGTTAACATCCTTTAATGTCAGTATGTCTGTGTCAACATCCAGTTGCTGTACATCAGCGAATGGTCGCGGTATGGAGAAAAAATATTTGAGTTTGATAGAACGAAAAAAACGTTGTAATTCCACATCGATTTCCAAAGGATCCGGGATATTAGTGGGAGAAAAGGACAGTCCATAATTAAGTGCTGACAGCTGCGGTGGGGTCAGGACTACAGAAGAAATGTTGATCACAGTCATTTCCTTGGTTGTCTCGGTTGTCGGGATCGGAGACGATCTCTGATGCCGCCTCCCCCTTCTCCTCCTCCTGCCACCCCTCCGTGTCCTTCCAGATTTGTTGTTCGATTTGAAAAACCCTCCTGAGAGGAACTAGAGTATGGATCAGAGGAATCAGGTAATGCATCACCTCTAGGTCTTTTGTCAGCAGGACCACCCTGTTTAGGTCTACGGGGCGGTCTAGGTCTATGGATCGGTCTCTGCCAGGAATAGATGTATCCCTGATTATAATCATGTTCGTCACGTAAAAACTTGTCACGTTTGGTGGCCTCAATCTGCTTTTGATGGGCTTCCAGCATGGTCATTAATTCTGATGAAAAAAGTTCATAAGTCTCTCCAGAGACTAAGGATTTCAGCTTATCTTTAAGTGCTATCCGCTGCACAGTTAGCTTGGGAAGCTCTTCCTGGATTTTCTCTATCGTCAATGTCATAGCGTCAAACGAGGCCTTATTCCATATGGACATCCATCTGTGACAGAATGGTTTGTCTCCGGGAAACATGATCGGTGCAACATTTGATCGCATTCCTCGTGGGATATGTTTGACACGGTGATACTCCGCCAGCGTCATGGCGTGCAATTCCAGTGTAGTATACATCTTTGCCACCTTAATAATATTCTTCCGAATATTTTTCTCATCTGCCACCGTCAGAAAGGATACCGCAGTGGAGACCTGAGATATGATCCTGGAAGTTTCTTCAGGAGTGTAGGAGAATGTGGGAGAATCCACGTCAGCGTCCTCCATGCTACAGCCGAGGGTGCACTCACTATTGTGCAGTATAGCAGATTCGTTGTAGTGGTAGTGGAGCACTTCCTCAATGGACATAAATGATGTGCCACGGTAGAACCAGCTGCACACTGGCTCAATAGTCAAACAGCAGGGATGAGTCCGGCACCATCAGTATAATCTATGCTCTTTTATTGGCACATAACAGCTGTCATAACAACGTTTCAGGGCAACCGCCCCTTTATCAAGCTGAGCTGTGAGCCATCAAATTCACACTGACATATAAATCATCTTATATACAGAGCATGGCGAACAAGTAACCAATCACAATGCACATGTAACATCAGCCAATCCTGCAGTCCGTCCTCAGAGCGGACCTAATGGGGAACTACCCTGGTTACAGTTGATAGGCACGTTTGAAACATGGATCATCCCCACTTCATACACTCACCTATTGCAAAAGAGGTAGAGACACGCCTCATAGTCAGGGCAAGCTAAGCCGTTACTCCCAGCAGGCCGCCCGCCTGGCGGACCTGATGGGGAACTTGCCTGCGTGACGCTGGGTAGGCGGAGCTATTGCGCCGCCTCCCACGTTGCCCTGACTACGCTAGTGGGAGCGGCGAAGTATCGCCGCTCACCATAGCGGATGGAAAGAGGCGGGTCTCCACCACATCTGCCAATAGGGAAGCTCCCATATGTAAACAAAGCCGCACGTCATGCGAACTCGCATGGCATGCGGACAAAGGGCATAGCTAAACCTGTTAGAATCACTTAAGAGAGGCAAAAGTAAGAAAAAAGGGAAAAGGGAAAGATAAGTTTAAAGGAGAAAGATACCATACTACAACTCCTTGTACTATCAATATCAAGGCAGGAATGACATAAAGGGGAAAGAGAAACACGCAGCCAAGATAATCTAACACCCAGATACTACAGCTTATTCATATAGTTGCCGTCACACAGAGAGGCATGATGGATACATCCGATTCTACTCGGATACCAAAAAGTTCAGATTCGGATATCTGGGTATCCAGATCCAAATTCAATTTGAATTTTGAAAAGGGGTATCCGAGCAGCACTGGTGAACACATCCGATTGCCACAGACGCAAAGACTGGGGATAAAGGTCAACCACATGCTCAGCTAGAAATAAAATATGGCATATGGGGTATCATTTTACCCGGAAAGGGCCAAATAATTAATTTTTTTGTGTTTATAACTGTGGGACGTGTCATGTGAAAATAGGCAAGAGTGAAAAATGAAAAAAAAATGGGTGTTTTCTGCATTTACATCTAATTTTTCTACTGAGTGCCTTGTGTGGCTTCCAGGCCAAATTCTAGGCTAAATTGCACCCAGGGCAAGGATGTAAAAACTGCACCCCCTTTTCCCTCACCCCCGTGGACTCACAAACCCTTACTCTTTAGGGACAGTCACACAGCCACAGGTCACAAGTAGATCTGCCTACTTACCAATTACTAGCCGCTCATCCAGGAGGGAGCCGGGATCAGGAAAACACACAGGCAAAGAGAGCCTGGAAAGCCGACTCCTCCATGAGCACCACACACTGACAGCCTGCAGTACTGCTTCATTACATCATGTGTCATCACGTGGTATAACTTGACATCGGACACAGGCAGCCTAGGAGGAGTCAAGGAAGGTGATCTTGTTGGTATCTTCTTTCTTCTTCCATTTGGCTGCACCGCATATCGCCAGCTCCCTAGCGGTTATGTCCTTCTGCCTGCCCTCCTTCTTCCACTTGACAGTCTGCGCCCAGGGCAGCCTCCCTTCCCGCACTACCCAAGAAACGGCACTGGTGATTGCAATGCTCAGGCACTTTGAGTGAGACAAGAGAAAAGTGTTATTTGAGAGCTCACACTTCATCTTACACTAATAACGAATGCTTTCCTTCCTAACTATCACCACCTCTCCTTTCATATACAATTATTGCTGTATACAATCACTATACATATTCCTACTATTACTCAAACTTGCCCATATCCATGCTTGCACTTATCTTCACCACTGCAAGTTATCCTACAACCTGTGCAATGTCCAATGGGCATAAATCAGCTAGCATATGTTCCAAACTAAAATGCACCTAGGTTTAGAGGGCAAAAACCAGGAAAAAAATATATACTAAACCTGATGTTGGTGTTGATGCATGGGCGTCTTATGGACCTTTTATCCCCAAACTGTATCCATCTAAGCTACATTACACTAGCCCCTGCTGCCCCCACCATCTGCACTTCACTTCACTACACTACACTTACATCTGCTGCCCCCAACAGTTACACTGTTACACTGCATTACACTACACAACACACTGCACTAACTCCTGACTCCCACCAGCTACACAACACTACTTTACATGTTACACTAACTCCTGATGCCCAGTAGCTACACTACACTACTCTAACCCCTGATGCCCAGTAGCTATGCTACACTACAATACTCTAACCCCTGCTGCTCCCCTCCAATCCAGCTACACTATGCTATACTACACCTGCAGTGGAAGATCTCCCCTGACCCTGCTGCCACACTTCTCTCCTCCTGACTGTCATCAGTCATCTTGCTGCAGTATACTCCGGTCCTCCGAGGGGCGTACGTTAAAAAAGGGCGCCGGGAAAAAAGGGCGCAGGGTTTTAAACGATAAGCATGAATAACGTTTAAAAAAACATTGTGCTATATTTCGTTTAAAAATAATGTTTTATAAAGTTATAAATCATTAAATAATGTGTATGAAATCAGCAATTGTAAAAACGTTAATCTTCCCTGTTTAAAAAGTGAAATGTATAATAACGTTTTATAAAAGATTAATAAGAATGTTACTAAAACTACACCTAACCCTACTCTCACACAGAACCCTCCCTGTACCTACCCCTAACCCCTAGACCCCCCTGTTGGTGCCTAACCCTAAGACCCCCCTGGTGGTGCCTAAACCTAAGAACCCCCTGTGATAAGCATTAATAACATTTTAAAAAAAATATTGTGCTGTTTTTCGTTTAAAAATAATGTTTTAAAAGAATATTGTACTGTTTTTCGTTTAAAAATAATGTTTAAAAAATTATAAATCATTAAATAATGTGTAATCATGAGAAGCAGTTGTAAAACATTAAAAGTCTCCGGGCGCCGCTTGTAAAACGTTATTTCTCTCCGGCGCCCTTTTTTCCTGTTGGGCGCCCATTAAACGATATTTATTATGGGAGTGAATGGCGGCGCCCTTTTTGTCCACCTGCCTCATGCGCCCAAATTTCCTGCCTCCCTCCGAGGGTGCCTCTGTGCTCCTCTTCCCCTCAGGCTCGGTCTGCACTCTGCAGCTTCCTGCACACCCTGACGCTGTGCACATGGCATGCTTCCTAGTTACTGTTGCCCTGTTACTGTGTGACCTGACAGCCCACGTGTGCTGCAAGTAGTGATGGGCCGAACCTCCGATTTTAGGTTCGCGAACTGGGTTCGCTAACTTCCGCGGAAGGTTCGGTTTGCGAAAAAGTTCGCGAACCGCAATAGACTTCAATGGGGGGGGCGAACTTTGAAAAATAGAAAAAATTATGCTGGCCACAAAAGTGATGGAAAAGATGTTTCAAGGGGTCTAACACCTGGAGGGGGGCATGGCGGAGTGGGATACATGCCAAAAGTCCCGGGGAAAAATCTAGATGTGACGTAAAACAGCATTTTAAGGGCAGAAATCACATTGAATGCTAAATTGCAGGCCTAACGTGCTTTAAAACATCTTGCATGTGTATACATCAATCAGGTAGTGTAATTAGAGTACTGCTTTACGCTGACGCACCAAACTAACTGTGTAACGCACCGCAAGTTACCAGCTATTTGTGTAGTGACGGCCATGCTGGACTACTGCGCAACATGGCGAGATTGCTCTTCCTCACTCAGCGATGTCAGGTAATGTGTGACTGCCTTATCAACTTTCCATGGCATTGTTAAAAAGCTTACATTTTGTTTTTAAATTACATTTTATACTTGCTGTGTACTTGTTCAGTACCGCTACAATAAGAATCCTATGTAGGCGGGCAAGTCTGTGACCCTGGGGAATGAGGGTTTGAATGCAACGGCTACCACTACACATTCAAGGAGGGCAGCAGGCAGATATGGCCGTCCCGAGGTAGTGACCAAAAATAACAATACAGGAGGACTATCGAGGGCTTGCTGTATTTGAATGAATGTACTTTAAATCCTTTAACGAGGACCAGTTATGGCGGGCAAAGATGACACCACATTCCTTTCACGAGAATCATATGGAGGCGGGCAAGTCTGCCATTTGTGACCCCGGGTAATGGCCGGGGAATGAGGGATGGAATCCGGTGTGGAGCCTGAGCAACGGCTACCACTACACAGGCAAAGAGGGCAGCAGAAACTGTATATGGTTGTATTTTTCAATTGTTTGAAACTGTAGATGGTTGTATTTTTCAATTGTTTGAAACTGTAGATGGTTGTATTTTTCAATTGCTTAAAACTGTAGATGGTTGTATTGCGTTCCTGGAGTTGGAGCCTAAGAAATGGCTACCACCACACATCCAGGCAAGGAGGGCAGCAGGCAGGCATGCACGCCCGCCCCGAGGTAGTGACCAAAAATAACAATACAGGACTCAGGAGGACTTTTGAAGCCCTAATTGTAATGGATCAACTTTAAATCCTTTAACGGGAATCCGTTATGGAGGGCAAGTCTGCCATTGTCACCACGGAGAATGGGCGGGGAATGAAGGTTGGATTCCAGCCCGAAGTGGGAGCCTGCTGAGACCCATGCTGTAGCTGCCCTGACCGTGCTTTGCAGACCAGGCATCTGTGGTCAGATGGACCCTTGACCCAGCGGAAGACAAACCAAGTCGAAAGCATTTGCCAAGAATGTTTTACGGAGGGCAAGTTTTTTGCCATTTTTTTCAATTGTTTGAAACTGTAGATGGTTGTATTTTTCAATTGTTTGAATACTGTAGATGGTTGTATTTTTCAATTGTTTGAAACTGTAGATGGTTGTATTTTTCAATTGTTTGAAACTGTAGATGGTTGTATTTTTCAATTGTTTGAAACTGTAGATGGTTGTATTTTTCAATTGTTTGAAACTGTAGATGTTTGTATTTTTCAATTGTTTGAAACTGTAGATGGTTGTATTTTTCAATTGTTTAAAACTGTAGATGGTTGTATTTTTCAATTGTTTAAAACTGTAGATGGTTGTATTGCGTTCCGGAGTTGGAGCCTAAGAAACGGCTACCACCACACATTCAGGCAAGGAGGGCAGCAGGCAGGCATGCACGCCCGCCCCGAGGTAGTGACCAAAAATAACAATACAGGATTCAGGAGGACTTTTGAGGCCCTAATTGTAATGAATCAACTTTAAATCCTTTAATGGGAATCCGTTATGGAGGGCAAGTCTGCCATTGTCACCACGGGTAATGGGCGGGGAATGAAGGTTGGATTCTGGCCCGAAGTGGGAGTCTGCTGAGACCCATGCTGTAGCTTCCCTGACCGTGCTTTGCAGACCAGGCATCTGTGGTCAGATGGACCCTTGACCCAGCGGAAGACAAACCAAGTCGAAAGCATTTGCCAAGAATGTTTTACGGAGGGCAAGTTTTTTGCCATTTTTTTCAATTGTTTGAAACTTTAGATGGTTGTATTTTTCAATTGTTTGAAACTGTAGATGGTTGTATTTTTCAATTGTTTGAAACAGTAGATGGTTGTATTTTTCAATTGTTTAAAACTGTAGATGGTTGTATTTTTCAATTGTTTAAAACTGTAGATGGTTGTATTGCGTTCCGGAGTTGGAGCCTAATAAACGGCTACCACCACACATCCAGGCAAGGAGGGCAACAGGCAGGCATGCACGCACGCCTACCCCGAGGTAGTGACCAAAAACAACAATACAGGACTCAGGAGGACTTTTGAGTAGTGTTGGGCGAACACCTGGATGTTCGGGTTCGCGAACGTTCGCCGAACATGGCCGCGATGTTCGGGTGTTCGCGCCGAACTCCGAACATAATGGAAGTCAATTGGGGACCCGAACTTTCGTGCTTTGTAAAGCCTCCTTACATGCTACATACCCCAAATTTACAGGGTATGTGCACCTTGGGAGTGGGTACAAGAGGCAAAAAAATTTAGCAAAAAGAGCTTATAGTTTTTGAGAAAATTGATTTTAAAGTTTCAAAGGGAAAACTGTCTTTTTTTTTTTGTAACACTTTTTTTTTAATTATTATTAAAGATAAAGTCATCACATATTAAAACAAAACATTTCACAATTTTCTGATAACAGTTCACATGCTTGTGGGGGTGGTTTTAGAGAATAATCATCTTCTATGTTCATTGTCCTTAGATCATGGTTGGTAATCATGAACTTTAAGCATTGAAATGTTCATATCGTAGGCTACAGAGTGCTGAGATAGATTGTGATGTCTTTAGAAGAGTATATAAAATATTTGAAAGTAACAATTATTACATTTGGGGATTTAACCTTGTATATATTACTTATCAAGAAACTATATGAAAAGATAGAAAAGAGAGAAAAGTCACATTGGTTTTGAGGTTGTGTAGAAGAATCCAGTGTATGGGTAAGATTGAATACCTGTGGGGGCCTCTACTGGAGTCTTAAATGTCTAGGGGCCTTAATATGTAGTGGATAGAGGTGGAGCTTAAGCTGGGTTTTTTTTTTCCAGTTGGTAGTAGGGGGGACTAAGCTAAGGGGGGGTTATAGTCTGGAGAGGTATATGGCCATTGGTCCCAGACTGTATGGAATTTGTCACCAGTGTCTCTTAGGGATGCTGTCATTTGTTCCATGGTTCTGGTCCAGTTTACCCTGTTTTTAATATCTAACAGCGTTGGAGGGGCGATAGTTTTCCAAGCTTTGGCTATAGATAATCTAGTAGCTGTTAGTATATGGGTGATAAGTTGCATAGTGTGTTTGTTAGTATCAGGTATAGGTTTACTTAGGAGCATTTGAAGGGGCTCTAGAGGGATATAAACATCGGAGACGTTGGAAATTAGGGACTGAACCTCTTTCCATAAGGGTAGTATTACGGGGCAATACCAGAAAATGTGCTCAACGGTGCCTCTCTCGCCACAGCCTCTCCAGCATAGATCAGGGAGATCAGGGTAGACCCTCGAGAGGATATCTGGAGTCAAGTACCATCGAAATAAAATTTTATATATATTTTCCCTGGTTTGTATGCATATAGAAGAGAGTTTGGCGTTTTTCCAGATATCTTCCCATTCTTCCAATGATATAGACGTAGATAGATCGGATTCCCATTTAGCCATATAATCGTGTGTGGGAATATAGGTATCTGATTTAGTTTGTAGAATTGAATAAATTTGCGATATAAGGCCTTTTTGATGTCCTCTATGGGTACAGAGTCTTTCAAAAGAGGAGGGTTGTGCAGGTGTGGGTAGTTTAGGGAAATTGTGATGTAGAAAATGACTAATCTGATTATATTCCATGAGTGTCTGGGGAGTAAAAGTGATTTTATCCACTAATGCAGATTTATCAATAAATTTACCCGTTAATTGGTTAATCCAATTCCGCAAGTTGAATAGCCCGAGGCGGTACCATCGTAATTTAAAGGTGTCCTGCATACCTGAGGAGAAGGCTGGATTTCCCAAAATTGGGCATAGTGGCGAAGGTTTTGATCGCAGGGGTACTAGTCGAATGACTGATCTCCAGACACTTAGGGAAAATGATATAGTAGGTAGTAAATTGGACATGGATAGGTTAGGGTGTGGTTCTGACCATATGAGGGCAGCTAGTGAAAGGGGGGCAACACTGGTGGCCTCAATGAGGGCCCACTTTGTGAAGACTGTCAGGTCAGACCACTCAGTCAGCTGTCTAAGGTGAGCAGCTTGATAGTATAGCTTTATATAAGGAAGGGCTAGACCACCTTGTTCTCTTGAGGAAAGAAGAACTGATCTGGAGACTCTAGGCCGTTTATAATTCCACACGAACTTTAAAAATTCGGACTGCAACTTAGACAGCTGGGATGAGGGGACTCTGACTGGGAGAGTTTCGAATAAGTATAAAATTCGTGGCAGAATATTTATCTTTAATGAATAAATTCTACCTTTCCAAGAAATTTTATGAGGAGTCCACTTATGGAGGTCTTGAAGAATTTGGTGTATTAGCGGAGGAAAGTTGTGTTTGTAGAGGGTAGAATAAGTTGTCGAGAGTTGTATCCCTAGGTATTTTAACGTCTTGGTCCGCCAATTATATGGGTAATAATTATTTAAAGTAGTTAATAGGTCAGGGGGTATTTTGATTGGGAGGGCCTCGGTCTTATCCTGGTTTAGTTTAAAGCCTGATATGGATTCGTAGATCTTAATAGTGTTGTGTAGGACTGGAAGGGATAATAACGGTTGTGTAATGGTAAGGAGGATATCGTCTGCGAACAGCGAAATCTTAAATTCAGAGCTTCTTTGTTTTACACCCTGTATGTCAGTATTAATTCTGATTGCGGATGCCAGTGGCTCGATGCTGATTGCGAAGAGGAGGGGAGATAGGGGGCATCCCTGCCTTGTACCATTACGTATATTGATAGGTGTAGATGGGGCAAATGGTAGTTTAATTGTCATGGTAGGGGAGGAATAGAGAAATTGGAGTATAGATATAAATGGGCCTTGAAAACCTTGGTGGTGCAAAACTCTGAAAAGGAAGGGCCAGTAAAAAAGTCTGTCGAAGGCCTTCTCTGCATCCAAACTTAGGAGCAGAGAAGGCGTTCCTGATCTGTTCATAATGGAGATTAGGTTAATTGCCTTTCTTGTGTTATCTCCTGCTTGACGACCGCTGATAAAACCAACCTGGTCATTATTAATTAGAGATATCAGGATAGGGTTGAGGCGATTAGCTAGGACTTTAGTGATTATTTTTAGGTCAGAGTTTAAAAGGGAGATGGGCCTATAGCTTTGGGGTAATTGGGGGTCCTTGCCCTCTTTGGGTATAACGGTAATTAATGAGTTTAGAATAGTTAGTGGGGGTTTTTCGCCTTTCAGCATTTTATTTGCCAGGGTAGTTAAGTGTGGAAGGAGGATTTCTTGGAATTTTTTATAGTATAAGTATGGGAGTCCGTCTGGGCCTGGGCTTTTAGAGGAGGGGAGATGCTTCAGAACTTCCTGCATTTCATCTATAGTAATTGGGGAGTTCAGTTGTTTAGACTGAGGCTCAGTGAGTCGAGGGAGTTTAAGTGGTGCTAAGAAGGCATCTACTTTAGCTAGGTAGGAAGAGTCAGAGGATTGGTCTGGAAGGTTATATAAGCCCTGATAATAATCAGAAAAAATCTGTACAATTTTCCGTGGGTCGTATTGAATATTACCATCAAGATCCTTCATAGCATGAATTGCTTGACCTGAACTTTTTGGATTGAGTTTGCGTGCTAAGATTGTATGGGGTTTGTTACCCCTTTCGAAGAAAAGTTGTCTTGTCCAGCGTAGACTTTTCTCCAATTGAGTAGATTGAAGAGTGCGGATATTTTGCTTTAATTGTTGCATTTGGGAATAATGATCGTGTGTGGGATCAGTTTTGTATTGTGATTGGACCTTGGCAAGAGTAGTTTGGAGAGTGAGGAGTCTTTGAGAGGAGGTTTTTTTCCGCCTAGTTCCTTCAGCAATGAAAATCCCCCTCATGAAAGCTTTGTGAGATTCCCATAGTATGCCATGTGATGATACTGAACCATTATTTATGGCGAAGTATGATCGCAACTCATCTGTAAGTTTCATGAGGAGGTTTTTGTCCTGAAGTAGAGACTCAATAAGTCTCCAGTGTAGTGGTCTGTGGGGTTTATGAAGCCAGTTTAATTTTAGAGATACACTTTGGTGATCAGACCACGCCATGGGGTGAATTTCAGAATCTACTAGATTAGGTAGTATGGAGGCGTGGGAAAAAAAGTAGTCTATGCGTGAGTGAGAGGCATGTGGCGGAGAGAAAAATGTGTATTCAGTAGATGTAGGGTTAGAGACCCTCCATAGATCTATTAAATTATATTTCCGGAGTAGGGCTCTAAATTTACGTGAATTGCGATTGTGTGATATACCCGATGATGAATTTGTAGAGACACTTCTATCCTTACAGGTTGAAAATGCTAAATTGAAATCGCCTCCAAGTAAAAGGGTGCCTACAGAGATTTTGTGCAGTTTAGCCAAAAAGGAAGACAAGTAGGATAGTTGCTGGGTGTTAGGGACATAGACCGTGGCTAAGGTAATGGGTTTTCCTATCATGGTTCCTATCAGTATTAGGTAGGGGCCCTTAGGATCTTGGATTGTTTTTGTGATTTGTATCGGTAAGGTTTTCTTAGAAATTATAGCTACTCCAGCCGGTTTAGTGAGTCCTGAAGCTAGGTACACTCCAGTATATTTGTTATTATTAAACCTTGGGGGGTCACTAGAGCGGAAGTGCGTTTCTTGGATCATAGCCAAGTCTATGTCCATTCTTTGAAGGTCCCGGAGCAGAGCGAGCCTTTTTTGGGGTATATTGAGGCCCTTGGTATTCAGAGTGAGGAAGTTAACCATGATCTAAAAGCCATTGAAGAATGCTTACTAGATTTGCTAGTGACCAATGTGAAGTAGAACATGAAATATAGAAGAAGTATAAAGTTAAACATTTCAAACTTATCAACCTCTTGAAGGTAGAGATAGTTAAAACAAAACAGTAACATAGCTATAGTGCGCCATTGTAGGTAGTATGGCTACAAGTAGTGACAACATCAATGGGTTGTCCAGGTGAGGATGATCTGGAGATACCTAGAGCTCTAGGGAGATAGGTAAATCCAGATAAGAGGCAGAGCCTCCTGAGGTACATGTGGACGGTCCAGGATTTTAGCCCATTAAACCAGGAGCGTATGGCAGGACAGGTTAACGAAAAAGGTATGGAAAGAGCAAAAATGGTCAGCCATAACGGTAAAGAGTCTCAGTCATGGAAAAGATAGTTCAGGTTTGCTGAGCTTCCATAGGTTCAGGTGGTGTAGGGTAGGTAAGACTTCGAGGAGGGATTGTATTCCACTGTGATATATGACAAACTTTCCTGGGGGGGTGAGGATGTAGTAGGAGACCTGGGGTTCTGAGTTAAGGTAGCAGTGGGTAGTTTGAGACCCAGTTGTTTCAGGAACATGGGGGCATCATCAAAGTCTGACAGAGTATTAACAAAGCCCTGCCGGTTTACAATGAGGCGAAAAGGGAACCCCCATTTATAAGGGATTTTAGCATCTCTGAGGAGCTGCGTGACTGGCTTTAGTGCTCGTCGTTTGGCCAAAGTTATGAGTGACAGGTCATTGAAGACATGCAGATCATCTCCTTTAAAAGAAACTGAAGAAGAGTTACGAAGGGCCCTGAAAAGGGCTTCCTTTGCTTCATAGTAGTGCATTCTAATCCCAATATCTTTAGGTTTCTGGGAGGTAACCTGTCGTTCGCTTAGAGATCTGTGTGCCCTGTCCATACGCCAGAGCTCATCAGGGATGTCTGGTGCTATTGATTTAAAGAAGTCAGTAAGGTGGGCCTTAAGTTGGTCAGGTTTCACTGCCATAGAGAGCCCCTTTATCCTTATGTTTTGTCTCCTTTCCCTGTTTTCTTGGTCTTCCTGCATGTTACGAAGGGATTTAAGGTCTGTGGACATCAGTTGCTGTTCCTCTGCTAGGTCCTCCTGTTTCTGTGAGAGTGAGTCTACTTTTCCCTCTAGAGTATTTGTACGGTCCCCCAGCCCTGCTATCTCCATTTTTAAGTCTTTTCCTGCATTTAATATGACCTGCTGCAGGGAATCCTGCATGGCTCTGCAGTGTCTCTCTAGTGCAGTTTCCAGGAAAGAAGCTGTTACAGGTACCGTATCTGGCATCTTGGAGGTCTATGGAGGAGCGTCAGCATTCCCTGGTTGATCGGCGCCATCTTGGGTTTCAGGAGGGCGGAGGTAGCGTTCCATTGCGCCCAATTGCTGGGGGCTTTTGGTGGAGCCGCGCGCTGCCATCTGATGGAGGGGGGAATCGGTAGTCTGTCCCGGTGTGAGCCGCGCTATAGAAGCTGCGAGCAAGCGGTGTGCGGTTTGTTATAAGCGGAGACAGGCAGGAGCTCCGGAATCAGGCGGCCATCATGGGTGCGCCGCGCATGCGCCTGGAAAACTGTCTTTTAAATGCGGGAAATGTCTGTTTTCTTTGCACAGGTAGCATGCATTTTCCCGCCATGCAGTCATAAATGTAATAAAGATAAGAGGTTCCATAAACAGGGACCGGCAACGCTACACCAGCAGCAGCACACGTGATGGAACAGGAGGAGGCGCAGGAGGAGAAGGCCACGCTTTGAGACACAACAACCCAAGCCTTGCATGAGGACAAGAAGAAGCGTGCGGATAGCATGCTTTTTGCCGCCATGCAGTCATAAATGTAATAAAGATAAGAGGTTCCATAAACAGGGGCCGGCAACGCTAACCCAGCAGCAGCACACGTGATGGAACAGGAGGAGGCGCAGGAGGAGAAGGCCACACTTTCAGACACAACAACCAGGCCTTGCATGAGGACAAGAAGCGTGCGGATAGCATGCTTTTTGCCGCCATGCAGTCATAAATGTAATAAAGATAAGAGGTTCCATAAACAGGGACCGGAAACGCTAACCCATCACAGATGGTCATTGTTCATGTTACTTGGTTGGGGTCCAGGAGTGTTGCATAGTCATTTCCAATCCAGGATTGATTCATTTTAATTTGAGTCAGACGGCCTGCATTTTCTGTGGAGAGGCGGTGTCTTGCTTCAATACCCAATAGTTGAAGGGTGCAGATGGATTGTTCAACCCAGCTACGCCATCTGACATGTAGTCCTTGACCATCTTCTCCAGGCGATCGGTGTTGGAGGTGGATCTGCACGCTTGCTGTTCTGTGGGCTGCTGCATGGGTGTCAGAAAATTTTCCCACTCCAAGAACACTGCCGATACCATTCCCTTTTGGGCACTAGCTGCGGCTTGTGTTGTTTGCTGCCCTCCTTGTCGTCCTGTGTTTGCGGAAGTCAGTCTGTCGGCGTACAACTGGCTAGAGGAGGGGGAGGATGTCAATCTCCTCTCTAAAGTCTCCACAAGGGCCTGCTGGTATTCTTCCATTTTGACCTGTCTGACTCTTTCTTCAAGCAGTTTTGGAACATTGTGTTTGTACCGTGGATCCAGAAGGGTATAAACCCAGTAATTGGTGTTGTCCAGAATGCGCACAATGCGTGGGTCGCGTTCAATGCAGTCTAGCATGAATTGAGCCATGTGTGCCAGAGTCCTGCCAGCCCAGAATCCTCATCATCCTCTTGTGAGCGTTGTGATAGTTGTTGTGATGCATCATAGTCGTCACCTTCTTCCTGGTCTGCTTCTGCTGACCATTCGCGCTGAATTGTGGAAGTCCAACGTGCACCGCTCTGGCCCTCGTCAGTGGTGGCATGAAATTCCTGCTCCAACTCCAGCTGTTCCTCCTCCTCTTCTTCGTCATAGCTGCTGGGGCCAGCGTTTCCTGAGGCGGATGGCCTGATGTTAGTACCATCACGCTGATCGTTTTCTCCTTCAGATTCCCCCAGTTGCATCATGACAGCTGTTTCCTTGATTTTCAACATTGACTTCTTCAGTAAACACAGCAGTGGTATGGTAATGCTGACTGAAGAGTTGTCACTGCTCACAAGCAACGTGGATTGCTCAAAATTTTGGAGGACTTGGCAGAGGTCCAACATGTTGGCCCAATCGGATCCACAGAAGCTTGGCAGCTGTCCGGATGCGCCTCGGTACTGCGCCGTCATGTACTGGACCACTGCACTCTTCTGCTCGCAAAAGCGGGCTAGCATGTGCAGCGTAGAATTCCAGCACGTAGGGACATCACACAGCAAGCGATGGTGGGGGAGATTGAAGCGCTCCTGCATCTTGGCGAGTGCCCCCGAAGCAGTACTGGAATTTCTGCAATGTTTGGCCACTCGTCGCACCTTCAACAGAAGATCGGCCACGCCTGGGTAGGTCCTCAGGAACCGCTGAACTACTAGTTTCATCACGTGCGCCAGGCAAGGGATGTATGTCAGCTTAGCCAACCTTAAAGCGCGAATGAGATTACTCCCATTATCACACACAACCATGCCCGGTTTCAGGTCCAGCGGTGCCAGCCACAAATCCGTCTGTTCCTTTATTCCCCTCCAAATTTCCTCCCCTGTGTGCTGCTTATTCCCAAGGCAGATCAGCTTCAGCAACGCTTGCTGACGCATGCCAACAGCTGTGCTGCACTGCTTCCACGATCCTACTGCTGCTGGGTTAGCGTTTCCAGATGAGGTACAGCTTTGAGATGCGTTAGAGGAGAAGGAGTCAGAGAGGTAGGTGCTGCTGTTGTTATCCAGTGGGAGGGACGGCGGTGCAGCTGCTTGCGGCGTGGGCAACACCCGCGCCGTAGCAGGTGAGGAATCGCTGCCAGGCTCCACAAGGTTCACCCAGTGCGCGGTAAGGGAGATGTATCGACCCTGGCCGAACGCACTCGTCCAGGTGTCAGTGGTGAGGTGAACCTTGCAGGCAACGGCATTCTTCAAGCTTCGGGTTATTTTGCTGACCACGTGCTCATGCAACTCAGGCACTGCAGAGCGCGCAAAGTGGTAGCGGCTGGGAACCACGTAACGTGGGATGGCCACTGACATCATGCCCTTGAAGCTGTTTGTCTCCACCACTCGATATGGCAGCATTTCGCAGGCCAGAAGCTTGGCTATGCTGGCTGTTAGTGCCACGGCCCGGGGGTCATTTGCTGGCAATTTCCTCTTGCGCTCAAGCATCTCCGAGACAGACAACTGAACCGTAGGGCTGCACACTGAATGGCTGTTGGTTGTTGTTTTTAAAGACTGGGAGACCTCAAGAGCAATATTCCGGAAAGTGACAGTGTCAGCGTCGTCTGATGTTTGTGAATGTTGTTGTGAACCACGCAATGGCTGGGCTACTGCTGCTGCTGAGGAGGGTCTGGTGGTGAGTCTGGTGACCCCAAGGGAGGCAGTGTTGCTGCTGGTACCCTGTCCTGGCGGCCACAGAGTGGGATGTTTGGATACCATATGGCGGGTCATGCTGGTGGTGGAGAGGTTGTTAATATGTTTCCCCCTGCTCAGGCGGGTCTTGCACACCTTGCAAATCACCATGGTACCATCCTCACTGCAGTCTTCAAAGAAAGGCCAGACTTTGGAGCACCTGCCTTGCTGGCGATTTCTGTTTGCGCCTTTTTTTTTGTCTCACTTGAACTTCCACGCTTGTGGTGCCTGAAATTTCGTGCCGCCTACCTTGTCCCACAAGTCGAACTCGTGCAGCAGTGGGTTCTTTAACAGACTCATCTGTGCTGCTGCTACGACGGCGATGTTCTCCTTCACATACAAAATCTGGGTCTCTGTCAACATTGTCCATACCCTCCTCCTTCTCTTCCTTCTCCTCAAACTCGTCATATGTGATTGTGGGCCGCCGCCGTGGAGTAGAGCTCCCCCACAACAACCTCTGCGCAGCACACTCCAACGTCGTCTTCAAGATCTTCTCGGCCGACCTCCTGCAATTGAAACCCCTCCTGCCCAACTTGCTCTGGGATTTGGGTTTCCGAGTCCTCCTCGGACTCGCCTTGCATTTCAGTGCGCGGTGCATTTCCCACAGTCAATGGTTGTGAATCCGGGCACAAAATTTCTGGCAGTTCCATTGACCTGTGAAAGGTGGAAGTTTGTTGGGCTGGGAATAGCTCCTGCGAATACCCCATTGTGTCCTGAGGAAATTCTTCAGACTGGTTATTTGGCAGTTGTGTGCGTGGTGTCGCTGCCGGTTGTGTCTGCTTTGTGCCCACTGGCTCCTTGTAACTGGCTGAGGACTCGGACCTCGTGCGTGATGTGCTGGTGCTGCTTAACCCACTGCTGGACTCTTGAGAGGTCATCCAATTAATTATCTGGTCCTGTTCTTTTGGATTTGTGAGGGTTGATTTCCTGGACAACATGGGCGGTATTGAGTGGGTTTTCTTCGGTGCTCCACTGTGGCCTGTACGTGAACCGTCAGGGGGAACACCTCTTCCCTTGCCCCTCCCTCTTTCACAGGATTTCTTTTTCATTTCACTTATCCGTAAAAGTACACGCTGACTGGCAGCAGTACAGTGGCAGTACAGAAATGCTATACAGTGGCGGGTGAGCGGTGTACTACTATTCCCAGCAGCGACACAGAGCACAATGCTATACAGTGGTGGGTGAGCGGTGTACTACTGTTCCCAGCAGAGACACAGAGTGGCAGTAAACACAATGATATATAGTGTGGCTGAGCGGTGTACTACTATTCCCAGCAGACACACAGAGTGGCAGTAAACACAATGCTATATAGTGTGGGTGAGCGGTGTACTACTATTCCCAGCAGCGACACAGAGCACAATGCTATACAGGGTGAACGGTGTACTACTGTTCCCAGCAGACACACAGAGTGGCAGTAAACACAATGCTATATAGTGTGGCTGAGCGGTGTACTACTATTCCCAGCAGACACACAGAGTGGCAGTAAACTCAATGCTATATAGTGTGGGTGAGCGGTGTACTACTATTCCCAGCAGCGACACAGAGCACAATGCTATACAGGGTGAGTGGTGTACTACTGTTCCCAGCAGACACACAGAGTGGCAGTAAACTCAATGCTATATAGTGTGAGTGAGCGGTGTACTACTATTCCCAGCAGCGACACAGAGCACAATGCTATACAGGGTGAGCGGTGTACTACTGTTCCCAGCAGACGCACAGAGTGGCAGTAAACTCAATGCTATATAGTGTGGGTGAGCGGTGTACTACTGTTCCCAGCAGCGACACAGAGCACAATGCTATACAGGGTGAGCGGTGTACTACTGTTCCCAGCAGACACACAGAGTGGCAGTAAACTCAATGCTATATAGTGTGGGTGAGCAGTGTACTACTATTCCCAGCAGCGACACAGAGCACAATGCTATACAGGGTGAGCGGTGTACTACTGTTCCCAGCAGACACACAGAGTGGCAGTAAACTCAATGCTATATAGTGTGGGTGAGCGGTGTACTACTATTCCCAGCGGCGACACAGAGCACAATGCTATACAGGGTGAGCGGTGTACTACTGTTCCCAGCAGACACACAGAGTGGCAGCAAACACAATGCTATATAGTGTGGCTGAGTGGTGTACTACTGTTCCCAGCAGACACACAGAGTGGCAGTAAACTCAATGCTATATAGTGTGGGTGAGCAGTGTACTACTATTCCCAGCAGCGACACAGAGCACAATGCTATATAGGGTGAGCGGTGTACTACTGTTCCCAGATGACACACAGAGTGGCAGTAAACACAATGCTATATAGTGTGGCTGAGCGGTAGTGTTGGGCAAACAGTGTTCGCCACTGTTCGGGTTCTGCAGAACATCACCCTGTTCGGGTGATGTTCGAGTTCGGCCGAACACCTGACGGTGCTCGGCCAAACCGTTCGGCCACATGGCCGAACTAAGAGCGCATGGCCGAACGTTCCCCGAACGTTCGGCTAGCGCTGTGATTGGCCGAACGGGTCACGTGGTTCGGGCCCGAACGCGCTCTGATTGGCCGAACGGTCACGTGGTTCGGGTAAATAAATACCCGAACCACGTCATATCTCCGCCATTTGTCTGTGGGTTTAGCTTTGGGTAGGCAGGCAGGGTAGTTCGCTCTCCAGCCACGCTAGCCAGGGTCCCCCCCAGTCATTGTGTGTCGCTGCTGGGAACAGTAGTACACCGCTCGCTCAGCCACACTATATATAGCATTGTTTACTGCCACTGTGTACCTCGCTCAGCCACGCTATATATATAGCATTGTGTTTTCTGACACTCTGTGTACACGGCTTAGCCTGACTAATATAGCATTGTGTGTACTGCCACTGTGCACCTCGCTCAGCCACGCTATATATAGCATTGTGTGTACTGCCACTGTGCACCTCGCTCAGCCACGCTATATATAGCATTGTGTGTACTGCCACTGTGCACCTCGCTTAGCCACGCTATATATATAGCATTGTGTTTTCTGACACTCTGTGTACACGGCTTAGCCTGACTAATATAGCATTGTGTGTACTGCCACTGTGCACCTCGCTCAGCCACGCTATATATAGCATTGTGTGTACTGCCACTGTGCACCTCGCTCAGCCACGCTATATATAGCATTGTGTGTACTGCCACTGTGCACCTCGCTCAGCCACGCTATATATAGCATTGTGTGTACTGCCACTGTGCACCTCGCTCAGCCACGCTATATATATAGCATTGTGTTTTCTGACACTCTGTGTACACGGCTTAGCCTGACTAATATAGCATTGTGTGTACTGCCACTGTGCACCTCGCTCAGCCACGCTATATATAGCATTGTGTGTACTGCCACTGTGCACCTCGCTCAGCCACGCTATATATAGCATTGTGTGTACTGCCACTGTGCACCTCGCTCAGCCACGCTATATATAGCATTGTGTGTACTGCCACTGTGCACCTCGCTCAGCCACGCTATATATATAGCATTGTGTTTTCTGACACTCTGTGTACACGGCTTAGCCTGACTAATATAGCATTGTGTGTACTGCCACTGTGCACCTCGCTCAGCCACGCTATATATAGCATTGTGTGTACTGCCACTGTGCACCTCGCTCAGCCACGCTATATATAGCATTGTGTGTACTGCCACTGTGCACCTCGCTCAGCCACGCTATATATAGCATTGTGTGTACTGCCACTGTGTACCTCGCTCAGCCACGCTATATATATAGCATTGTGTTTTCTGACACTCTGTGTACACGGCTTAGCCTGACTAATATAGCATTGTGTGTACTGCCACTGTGCACCTCGCTCAGCCACGCTATATATAGCATTGTGTGTACCGCCACTGTGCACCTCGCTCAGCCACGCTATATATAGCATTGTGTGTACTGCCACTGTGCACCTCGCTTAGCCACGCTATATATATAGCATTGTGTTTTCTGACACTCTGTGTACACGGCTTAGCCTGACTAATATAGCATTGTGTGTACTGCCACTGTGCACCTCGCTCAGCCACGCTATATATAGCATTGTGTGTACTGCCACTGTGCACCTCGCTCAGCCACGCTATATATAGCATTGTGTGTACTGCCACTGTGCACCTCGCTCAGCCACGCTATATATAGCATTGTGTGTACTGCCACTGTGCACCTCGCTCAGCCACGCTATATATATAGCATTGTGTTTTCTGACACTCTGTGTACACGGCTTAGCCTGACTAATATAGCATTGTGTGTACTGCCACTGTGCACCTCGCTCAGCCACGCTATATATAGCATTGTGTTTACTGCCACTCTGTGTACACCGCTCAGCCAGACTATATACCGTTGTTTACTGACACTCTGTGTACACCGCTCAGCCAGACTATATACCATTGTTTACTGACACTCTGTGTACACGGCTCAGCCTGACTATAAAGCATTGTGTGTACTGCCACTGTGCACCTCGCTCAGCCACGCTATATATAGCATTGTGTTTTCTGACACTCTGTGTACACGGCTTAGCCTGACTATATAGCATTGTGTGTACTGCCACTGTGCACCTCGCTCAGCCACGCTATATATAGCATTGTGTTTACTGCCACTCTGTGTACACCGCTCAGCCAGACTATATACCGTTGTTTACTGACACTCTGTGTACACCGCTCAGCCAGACTATATACCATTGTTTACTGACACTCTGTGTACACGGCTCAGCCTGACTATAAAGCATTGTGTGTACTGCCACTGTGCACCTCGCTCAGCCACGCTATATATAGCATTGTGTTTTCTGACACTCTGTGTACACGGCTTAGCCTGACTAATATAGCATTGTGTGTACTGCCACTGTGCACCTCGCTCAGCCACGCTATATATAGCATTGTGTGTACTGCCACTGTGCACCTCGCTCAGCCACGCTATATATAGCATTGTGTGTACTGCCACTGTGCACCTCGCTCAGCCACGCTATATATAGCATTGTGTGTACTGCCACTGTGCACCTCGCTCAGCCACGCTATATATATAGCATTGTGTTTTCTGACACTCTGTGTACACGGCTTAGCCTGACTAATATAGCATTGTGTGTACTGCCACTGTGCACCTCGCTCAGCCACGCTATATATAGCATTGTGTTTACTGCCACTCTGTGTACACCGCTCAGCCAGACTATATACCGTTGTTTACTGACACTCTGTGTACACCGCTCAGCCAGACTATATACCATTGTTTACTGACACTCTGTGTACACGGCTCAGCCTGACTATAAAGCATTGTGTGTACTGCCACTGTGCACCTCGCTCAGCCACGCTATATATAGCATTGTGTTTTCTGACACTCTGTGTACACGGCTTAGCCTGACTATATAGCATTGTGTGTACTGCCACTGTGCACCTCGCTCAGCCACGCTATATATAGCATTGTGTTTACTGCCACTCTGTGTACACCGCTCAGCCAGACTATATACCGTTGTTTACTGCCACTCTGTGTACACCGCTCAGCCAGACTATATACCATTGTTTACTGACACTCTGTGTACACGGCTCAGCCTGACTATAAAGCATTGTGTGTACTGCCACTGTGCACCTCGCTCAGCCACGCTATATATAGCATTGTGTTTTCTGACACTCTGTGTACACGGCTTAGCCTGACTATATAGCATTGTGTGTACTGCCACTGTGCACCTCGCTCAGCCACGCTATGTATAGCATTGTGCTTTCTGACACTCTGTGTACACGGCTTAGCCTGACTAATATAGCATTGTGTGTACTGCCACTGTGCACCTCGCTCAGCCACGCTATATATAGCATTGTGTTTTCTGACACTCTGTCTACACGGCTTAGCCAGACTATATAGCATTGTGTGTACTGCCACTCTGTGTACACCGCTCAGCCAGACTATATAGCATTGTGTTTACTTCCACTCTGTGTCTGCTGGGCCTGGGAACAGTAGTACACCGCTCACCCGCCTCTGTATAGCATTGTGCTCTGTGTCGCTGCTGGGAATAGTGGTACTGTATAGCATTTCTGTGCTGCCACTGTACTGCTGCCAGTCAGCGTGTACTGTAAGGATAAGTGATATGAGGAAGAAATCCGGTGAAAGAGGAAGGGGCAAGGGAAGAGGTGTTTCCCCTGACGGTTCACGTACAGGCCACAGGGGAGCACCCAAGAAAACCCACTCAATACCGCCCATGTTGTCCAGGACAACAACCCTCACAAATCCAAAAGAACAGGACCAGATAATTACTTGGATGACCTCTCAAGCGTCCAGCAGTGGGTTAAGCAGCACCAGCACATCACGCACGAGGTCCGAGTCCTCAGCCAGTTACAAGGAGCCAGTGGGCACAAAGCTGACACAACCGGCAGCGACACCACGCACACAACTGCCAGATAACCAGTCCTATGAATTACCTCAGGACACAATGGGGTATTCGCAGGAGCTATTCCCAGCCCAACAAACTTCCACCTATGAAAGGTCAATGGAGGAACAGCCAGAAATGTTGTGCCCGGATTCACAACCATTAACTGTGGGAAATGCACCGCGCACTGAAATACAAGGCGAGTCCGAGGAGGACTCGGAAACCCAAATCCCAGAGCAAGTTGGGCAGGAGGGGTTGCAATTGCAGGAGGTCGGCCGACAAGATCTGGAAGACGACGTTGGAGTGAGCTGCGCAGAGGTTGTTCTGGGGAGCTCTACTCCACGGCGGCGGCCCCCCACAATGACATATGACGAGTTTGAGGAGATGGAAGAGGAGGGTATGGACAATGTGGACAGAGACCCAGATTTTATTTGTGAACGAGAACATCGCCGTCGTAGCAGCAGCACAGATGAGTCTGTTGAAGAACCCACTGCTGCACGAGTTCGCCTTGTGCCACAAGGTAGGCGGCGCGCAATTTCAGGCACCACAAGCGTGGAAGTTAGAGTGAGAGGCAAAAGAGGAGGAAACAGAAATCGCCAGCAAGGAGGCAGGTGCTCCAAAGTCTGGGCTTTCTTTGAAGACTGCACTGAGGATGTTACCATGGCGATTTGCAAGGTGTGCAAGACTCGCCTGAGCAGGGGGAAAAGTATTAACAACCTCTCCACCACCAGCATGAGCCGCCACATGCTATCCAAACATCCCACTCTGTGGGCAAACGCGGCAGGACAGGGTACCAGCAACACTGCCTCCCTTGGGTTCACCAGACTCACCACCAGACCCGCCTCAGCAGCAGCAGTAGCCCAGCCATTGCGTGGTTCACAACATTCACAAACATCAGACGACGCTGACACTGTCACTTTCCGGAGTAGTGCTCTTGAGGTCTCCCAGTGTTCATCAAACACAACAACCAACAGCCCTTCCGTGTGCAGCGCTACGGTTCAGTTGTCTGTGTCGGAGATGTTTGAGCGCAAGAGGAAATTGCCAGCAAATGACCCCCGGGCCGTGGCAGTAACAGCCAGCATAGCCAAGCTTCTGGCCTGCGAAATGCTGCCATATCGAGTGGTGGAGACAAACAGCTTCAAGGGCATGATGTCAGTGGCCATCCCACGTTACGTGGTTCCCAGCCGCTACCACTTTGCGCGCTCTGCAGTGCCTGAGTTGCATGAGCACGTGGTCAGCAAAATAACCCGAAGCTTGAAGAATGCCGTTGCCTGCAAGGTTCACCTCACCACTGACACCTGGACGAGTGCGTTCGGCCAGGGTCGATACATCTCCCTTACCGCGCACTGGGTGAACCTTGTGGAGCCTGGCAGCGATTCCTCACCTGCTACGGCGCGGGTGTTGCCCACGCCGCAAACAGCTGCACCGCCGTCCCTCCCACTGGATAACAACAGCAGCACCTACCTCTGACTCCTTCTCCTCCAACGCATCTCAAAGCTGTACCTCTTTCGGAAACGCTAACCCAGCAGCAGTAGGATCGTGGAAGCAGTGCAGCACAGCTGTTGGCATGCGTCAGCAAGCGTTGCTGAAGCTGATCTGCCTTGGGGATAAGCAGCACACAGGGGAGGAAATTTGGAGGGGAATAAAGGAACAGACGGATTTGTGGCTGGCACCGCTGGACCTGAAACCGGGCATGGTTGTGTGTGATAATGGGAGTAATCTCATTCGCGCTTTAAGGTTGGCTAAGCTGACACACATCCCTTGCCTGGCGCACGTGATGAACCTAGTAGTTCAGCGGTTCCTGAGGACATACCCAGGCGTGGCCGATCTTCTGTTGAAGGTGCGTCGAGTGGCCAAACATTGTAGAAATTCCAGTACTGCTTCGGGGGCACTCGCCAAGATGCAGGAGCGCTTCAATCTCCCCCACCATCGCTTGCTGTGTGATGTCCCTACGTGCTGGAATTCTACGCTGCACATGCTAGCACGCTTTTGTGAGCAGAAGAGTGCAGTGGTCCAGTACATGACGGCGCAGTACCGAGGCGCATCCGGACAGCTGCCAAGCTTCTGTGGATCCGATTGGGCCAACATGTTGGACCTCTGCCAAGTCCTCCAAAATTTTGAGCAATCCACGTTGCTTGTGAGCAGTGACAACTCTTCAGTCAGCATTACCATACCACTGCTGTGTTTACTGAAGAGGTCGATGTTAAAAATCAAGGAAACAGCTGTCATGATGCAACTGGGGGAATCTGAAGGAGAAAACGATCAGCGTGATGGTACCAACATCAGGCCATCCGCCTCAGGGAACGCTGGCCCCAGCAGCTATGACGAAGAAGAGGAGGAGGAACAGCTGGAGTTGGAGCAGGAATTTCATGCCACCACTGACGAGGGCCAGAGCGGTGCACGTTGGACTTCCACAATTCAACGCGAATGGTCAGCAGAAGCAGACCAGGAGGAAGGTGACGACTATGATGCATCACAACAACTATCACAACGCTCACAAGAGGATGATGAGGATTCTGGTAGGACTCTGGCACACATGGCTCAATTCATGCTAGACTGCATTGAACGTGACCCACGCATTGTGCGCATTCTGGACAACACCAATTACTGGGTTTATACCCTTCTGGATCCACGGTACAAACACAATGTTCCAAAACTGCTTGAAGAAAGAGTCAGACAGGTCAAAATGGAAGAATACCAGCAGGCCCTTGTGGAGACTTTAGAGAGGAGATTGACATCCTCCCCCTCCTCTAGCCAGTTGTACGCAGACAGACTGACTTCCGCAAACCCAGGACGACCAGGAGGGCAGCAAACAACGCAAGCCGCAGCTAGTACCCAAAAGGGAACGGTATCGGCAGTGTCCTTGGAGTGGGAAAATTTTCTGACACCCATGCAGCAGCAGCCCACTGAACAGCAAGCGTGCAGATCCACCTCCAACACCGATCGCCTGGAGAAGATGGTCAAGGACTACATGTCAGATGACGTAGCTGTGTCGAACAATCCATCTGCACCCTTCAACTATTGGGTATCGAAGCTAGACACCTGGCACGAACTGGCAATGTACGCAATAGAGGTGCTGGCTTGCCCGGCAGCCAGCGTTATGTCGGAACGCTGTTTCAGTGCTGCCGGAGGCATCGTCACAGATCGGCGTATCCGCCTCTCTACAGAAAATGCAGACCGTCTGACTCAAATTAAAATGAATCAATCCTGGATTGGAAATGACTACGCAACACTCCAGGACCCCAACCAAGTAACATGACCAATGAACATCTGGGATGGTGTAGCGTTTCCGGTCCCTATTTATTGAACCTCTCATCTGTATTACATTTATGACTGCATGGCGGCAAAAAGCATTGCTGCTATATCCGCACGCTTTTTGTCCTCATGCAAGGCCTGGGTTGTTGTGTCTCAAAAACCGTGGCCTTCTCCTCCTGCGCCTGCTCCTGTTCCATCACGTCTGCTGCTGCTGGGTTAGCGTTGCCGCGTGGTCCCTGTTTATTGAACCACTTATCTTTATTACATTTATGACTGCATGGCGGTACAAAGCATGCTATCCGCACGCTTCTTGCCCTCATGCAAGGCCTGGGTTGTTGTGTCTCACAAAGCGTGGCCTTCTCCTCCTGCGCCTCCTCCTGTTCCATCACGTCTGCTGCTGCTGGGTTAGCGTTGCCGCGTGGTCCCTGTTTATTGAACCACTTATCTTTATTACATTTATGACTGCATGGCGGTACAAAGCATGCTATCCGCACGCTTCTTGCCCTCATGCAAGGCCTGGGTTGTTGTGTCTCACAAAGCGTGGCCTTCTCCTCCTGCGCCTCCTCCTGTTCCATCACGTCTGCTGCTGCTGGGTTAGCGTTGCCGCGTGGTCCCTGTTTATTGAACCACTTATCTTTATTACATTTATGACTGCATGGCGGTACAAAGCATGCTATCCGCACGCTTCTTGCCCTCATGCAAGGCCTGGGTTGTTGTGTCTCACAAAGCGTGGCCTTCTCCTCCTGCGCCTCCTCCTGTTCCATCACGTCTGCTGCTGCTGGGTTAGCGTTGCCGCGTGGTCCCTGTTTATTGAACCACTTATCTTTATTACATTTATGACTGCATGGCGGTACAAAGCATGCTATCCGCACGCTTTTTGTCCTCATGCAAGGCCTGGGTTGTTGTGTCTCACAAAGCGTGGCCTTCTCCTCCTGCGCCTCCTCCTGTTCCATCACGTCTGCTGCTGCTGCTGCTGGGTTAGCGTTGCCGGTCCTTGTTTATGGAACCTCTTATCTTTATTACATTTATGACTGCATGGCGGTACAAAGCATGCTATCCGCACGCTTCTTGCCCTCATGCAAGGCCGGGGTTGTTGTGTCTCACAAAGCGTGGCCTTCTCCTCCTGCGCCTCCTCCTGTTCCATCACGTGTGCTGCTGCTGGGTTAGCGTTACCGGTCCCTTTTCCTGGAACCTCTTATATGTATTACATTTATGACTGCATGCCGACAAAAAACATGTTACCTGTGCAAAGAAAACAGACATTTCCCGCATTTAAAAGACAGTTTTCCCTTTGAAACTTTAAAATCGATTTTCTCAAAAACTATAAGCTCTTTTTGCTATTTTTTTTTCCTCTTGTACCCACTCCCAAGGTGCACATACCCTGTAAATTTGGGGTATGTAGCATGTAAGGAGGCTTTACAAACCACAAAAGTTCGGGTCCCCATTGACTTCCATTATGTTCGGAGTTCGGGTCGAACACCCGAACATCGCGGCCATGTTCGGCCTGTTCGGCCCGAACCCGAACATCTAGATGTTCGCCCAACACTACTGAGCGGTGTACTACTATTCCCAGCAGACACACAGAGTGGCAGTAAACACAATGCTATATAGTGTGGGTGAGCGGTGTACTACTATTCCCAGCAGCAACACAGAGCACAATGCTATACAGGGTGAGCGGTGTACTACTGTTCCCAGCAGACACACAGAGTGGCAACAAACTCAATGCTATATAGTGTGGGTGAGCGGTGTACTACTATTCCCAGCAGCGACACAGAGCACAATGCTATACAGGGTGAGCGGTGTACTACTGTTCCCAGCAGACACATAGAGTGGCAGTAAACACAATGCTATATAGTGTGGCTGAGCGGTGTACTACTGTTCCCAGCAGACACACAGAGTGGCAGTAAACTCAATGCTATATAGTGTGGGTGAGCGGTGTACTACTATTCCCAGCAGCGACACAGAGCACAATGCTATATAGGGTGAGCGGTGTACTACTGTTCCCAGATGACACACAGACACACAGAGTGGCAGTAAACACAATGCTATATAGTGTGGCTGAGCGGTGTACTACTATTCCCAGCAGCGACACAGAGCACAATGCTATACAGGGTGAGCGGTGTACTACTGTTCCCAACAGACACACAGAGTGGCAGTAAACACAATGCTATATAGTGTGGCTGAGCGGTGTACTACTATTCCCAGCAGACACACAGAGTGGCAGTAAACACAATGCTATATAGTGTGGCTGAGCGGTGTACTACTATTCCCAGCAGCGACACAGAGCACAATGCTGTACAGGGTGAGCGGTGTACTACTGTTCCCAGCAGACACACAGAGTGGCAGTAAACACAATGCTATATAGTGTGGCTGAGCGGTGTACTACTATTCCCAGCAGACACACAGAGTGGCAGTAAACACAATGCTATATAGTGTGGCTGAGCGGTGTACTACTATTCCCAGCAGCGACACAGAGCACAATGCTGTACAGGGTGAGCGGTGTACTACTGTTCCCAGCAGACACACAGAGTGGCAGTAAACACAATGCTATATAGTGTGGCTGAGCGGTGTACTACTATTCCCAGCAGACACACTGAGTGGCAGTAAACACAATGCTATATAGTGTGGGTGAGCGGTGTACTACTATTCCCAGCAGCGACACAGAGCACAATGCTATACAGGGTGAGCGGTGTATTACTGTTCCCAGCAGAGAGACACAGAGTGGCAGTAAACACAATGCTATATAGTGTGGGTGAGCGGTGTACTACTATTCCCAGCAGCGACACAATGACCGGGGGACCCTGCCTAGCCTGGCTGGAGAGAGAACTACCCTGCCTGCCTACCCAAAGCTAAACCCACGGACAAATGGTGGAGAAATGACGTGGATCGGGTATTTATTTACCCGAACCACGTGACCCGTTCGGCCAATCAGAGCGTGTTCGGGTCCGAACCATGTGACACGTTCGGCCAATCACAGCGCTAGCCGAACGTTCGGGGAACGTTCGGCCATGCGCTCTTAGTTCGGCCATATGGCCGAACAGTTTGGCCGAACACCATAAGGTGTTCGGCCGAACTCGAACATCACCCGAACAGGGTGATGTTCTGCAGAACCCGAACAGTGGCGAACAGTGTTCGCCCAACACTACTTTTGAGGCCCTAATTGTAATGAATGAACTGTAAATCCTTTAACGGGAATCTGTTATGGAGGGCAAGTCTGCCATCCATTCAAGTGCAAGTTCTGCACTGACTGCCAGCTATAATACAATGTGCAGTCACAGATGCAGTGAAAGGTATGCAGTGACTGCAAACAGCCGATTGTGTAGTGACGGCCGTGCTGGACTGGTGCGCACCATGACGAGAGTGCAGGTGATGGTGGCTTTTCAGCCCATATGGTCGCCCGGCTGATGTAGCTGAATGACAGAACAGTGACTGTCCAGCTGATCAAATTTGGTCTGACCACAATGAAACAACGACCTTATTATCTTTGGTGTGCCACCCCCACTTGAGACACTCATATAGCCGGCGGTCATTGCTTCATTGTGATATGCAAGCCCCTTCACCGCAGCAAGGTAATGATCACGAAGGTGGATGGGCACATGTACATGCCTTTTGTTTTTTTGTTGCAGCCGCCCGCAGTTCAGCCAGAAAAATTAGGTAGGTATGTGCACGCCCCAGAAAAATTAGTATAGCGGCCGCTGCTAGCAGCGGCCTTAAAAATTCTGGAATCCGCCTAGAGTCGTGGACCCTGGTGGTGGTGGCGGAGAAGGCAGTCAGGCGGCCTGCAGGCAGAGATGCTGTGTGTGGGAGCTGACTTAGTCTTCGGTCGTGCAATAGCCCTCAGGGATCCATGCCTCATTCATTTTGATAAAGGTCAGGTACTGAACACTGTCATGACTTAGGCGACTTCACTTGTCAGTGACAATGCCTCCAGCTGCACTGAAGGTCCTTTCTGACAGGACGCTTGCGTAAGGGTAAGAGAGAAGTTGTATGGCAAATTGGGACAGCTCTGGCCACAGGTCAAGCATGCGCAACCAGTAGAGCAAGGGTTCATTGTCGCTGCTTGCAGTCACAGTGTGTACATCCACACTTAAGGCCATGTAGTCAGCTACCTGCCGGTCCAGGCGTTGGTGGAGGGTGGATCCCGAAGGGCTACTGCGAGGCGTTGGACTAAAGAATGTCTGCATGTCCGACATCACCCCGAGACCGCTGGAGCGTCCTGTCCTTGCCTGCGTGTACTGGGGAGGGGGAGGAGGATTACTGCCAGTGGTACCTATATTGCGTTGTACTGTCACATCACCCTTAAATGCATTGTAAAGCATCATTGACAGCTTGTTCTGCAAGTGCTGCATCCTTTCCGCCTTGTGTTGAGTTGGTCTAGTAGCGTGGCCACCCAGTACAGGTCATTCGCCTTGAGTTTTTTGATACTGGGGTCCCTCAACAGGCTGGGCAACATGAAAGAGGCCATCTGCACAAAGTCAGATCCAGACGTACTCTCCATCTCCTCTTGCTCTTCCACAGTGACGTCACGCAACTCCTCTTCCTCCCCCCAGCCACGAACAATACCACGGGAACGTGGAGCAGCAGAAGCCCCCTGTGATGGCTGCTGCGGTTGTTCTTCTGCCGCCGCCGCCGCCTCTTCCACCTCCACAGAAACACCTTCCTCATAATCGTCATCCGAGTCTGACTCCTCTCCTTCCCCACATGACTCCTCTTCTTCCTCCTCCTCCTCCCTCTGTGGTGCTGCAGGTGTTGAGGAAACATGTGGTTCGGATGTAAATCGCTCCCACGAATCCTCCTGCTGTAGCTGTTCCTGTTCCCGCTCCTCCACAGCTTCATCCACCACTCTACACACGGCACGCTCCAGGAAGTAAGCGTAGGGGATCAAGTCGCTGATGGCGCCTTCAGCGTGACTCACCAGGTTGGTCACCTCCTCAAATGGCCGCATGGTCCTGCATGCATTTCGCATCAGTGTCCAGCTGTTGGGCCACAACATCCCCATCTTCCCAGATTGTGTCCTTCTACTGTAGTTGTACAGGTACTGGGTGACGGCTTTCTCCTGGTCTTGCAGGTGAGAGAACATGAGCAGGGTGGAATTCCAGCGAGTTGGGCTATCGCATATCAAGCGTCTCACCGGCAGGTTGTTTTTCCGCTGAATGTCCGCAAAGCGTGCCATGTCCGTATAAGACCGCCTGAAATGCCCACACAACTTCCTGGTCTGCTTCAGGATGTCCTCTAAGCCTGGGTACTTTGAGACAAATCTTTGCACGACCAGATTCAGCACATGTGCCATGCAGGGTACATGTGTCAGCTTTCCCAAATTCAAAGCGGAAAGTAGATTGCTGCCGTTTTCACACACCACGTTGCCGATCTCTAGCTGGTGCGGGGTCAGCCATTGCTCCACCTGTTTGCTAAGAGCAGCCAGGAGAGCTGCTCCAGTTTGACTCTCCGCTTTGAGGCAAGACATGTCTAAAATTGAGTGACACCGTCGTACCTGGCATGCAGCGTAGGCTCTGGGGAGATGGGGCTGTGTAGCTGGAGAGGAAGAGGAGATGGCAGCACCGCTAGAGTTCAACTGACACTCAGCCAAGGAGGAGGAGGAGGTTGACAGCGAAGAGGATGTAGCTGGAGGAGAAGGAGAGGAGAGGTGGCAGGAGGCCTGCCTGCAAGCCGTGGAGGTGTCACAAGTCGGTCCGCTGCGCAGCCACATACTCCCTGCTTGCTGCCATCGGTCACCAGGTTGACCCAATGGGCTGTGTATGTAATGTAGCGGCCCTGCCCCAGCTTGGCAGACCAGGCATCCGTGGTCAGGTGGACCCTTGACACAACGCTCTTCGCAATAGATGACACCACTTGCCTCTGAACGGCACAGTACAGTTTGGGTATGGCCTTTCGTGAAAAACACGTCCGGCCTGGTATCTTCCACTGCAGTGTCCCAATGGCCACAAATTTACGGAAAGCCTCTGACTCCACCAGCTTGTATGGTAATAGCTGGCGAGCTAATAGTTCCGCCACACCAGCTGTCAGACGGCGGGCAAGAGGGTGACTGGCCGAAATAGGCTTCTTCCGCTCAAAGACTTCCTTCACGGACACCTGCCTACTGCTGTGGGCAAAGGAGCAGGAACCGCTTAAGGGCAGAGGCGGTGTGGAGGAGGGTGGCTGTGAAGGTTCAAGGGAGAAAGCGGATGAAGACAATGCACCTGAAGGAGGAAGAGGAGAAGGAGGGTGGCTTGTCTTTTGAGGGGTGCTACTTTTCCTCAGGTGTTCTTCCCATGGCTGTTCGTGCCTTTTCTCCAGGTGCCTTCGTAAGGCACTTGTCCCTACGTGAGTGTTGGCCTTTCCACGGCTCAATTTTTGGAGGCAGAGAGAACAGATGGCTTTGCTCCTATCTGAGGCACACACGTTAAAATATTTCCAAATTGCTGAGCCCCCCTGGGGTGATGGCACTATGGTGGCATCAGCAGCTGACCTTGAAGGGCATGTTGGCTGGCTGGCCATAGCTGGTGATACATGGCGCCGGACACTGCCCCCAGCTGTTTCTGAGGACGAGCTCCCTCTGCTTCTATCATGGAGTCGTCTCCTCCTACTCCTCTCTGGCTCCCCCTCTGAACTGTCCCCCTGGTCATCTCCTCTATTGGGAACATATGTGGCATCTGTATAATCGTCATCATAATCCTCCTGTCCAGCTTCGCTTTCCTCAGACAACTCCACAACTGCACCAACTTCCGGTGGTTCATCATGCCCCTCCTCACACTATCCCCATACTATCGCCACCTAGCTCAAACGTATGAGGTGGTGTACCTGCCCCTTCTTCTTGTTGTTGCAGTAGTGACTGTGAATCAGTGATTTCACCACCACCACCAAATAACTCCTGTGAAGTGTCAAATGAAGCAGATGTGGTGCTTGTTGTAGCGCTGGTGGCTGTGGGAGATGAGGTGTTTTGTGTTAAATACTCAAGCACGTCCTCCCAATTTTGGGAAGTGATGGCACGTGCCTTCTTCTGAGCACTGTACTTTGGGCCAGTTCCGCACGAAATCACAGCAACACCACCTCACACAGACCTGCCAGTGCCAGGTGGTCTTCCTCTGGGTCTGCCTCTACCTATTCTTCTACCTGAGAGGTGAGTTCACTGAACACAAAAGGTAGTTATATATGCAGTGAGGTGAGTTCACTGAACACAAAAGGTAGCTATATGCAGTGAGGTGAGTTCACTCAACCCAAAGGTAGTTATATATGCAGTGAGGTGAGTTCACTCAACACAAAAGGTAGCTATATGCAGTGAGGTGAGTTCACCCAACCCAAAGGTAGGTATATATGCAGTGAGGTGAGTTCACTGAACACAACAGGTAGTTAGATGCAGTCAGCTGAGTTCACTCAACACAAAGGTAGTTATATGCAGTCAGGTGAGTTCACTCAACCCAAAGGTAGTTATATATGCAGTGAGGTGAGTTCACTGAACAAAAAAGGTAGCTATATGCAGTGAGGTGAGTTCACTCAACCCAAAGGTAGTTATATATGCAGAGAGGTGAGTTTACTGAACACAACAGGTAGTTAGATGCATTCAGCTGAGTTCACTCAACACAAAGGTAGTTATATGCAGTGAGGTGAGTTCACTCAACCCAAAGGTAGTTATATATGCAGTGAGGTGAGTTCACTCAACACAAAAGGTAGCTATATGCAGTGAGGTGAGTTCACTCAACCCAAAGGTAGGTATATATGCAGTGAGGTGAGTTCACTGAACACAACAGGTAGTTAGATGCAGTCAGCTGAGTTCACTCAACACAAAGGTAGTTATATGCAGTGAGGTGAGTTCACTCAACTTAAAAGGTAGTTATATGCAGTGAGGCAAGTTCACTTAACACAAAAGGTAGTTATGTCTGTGCAGCGAGGTGGGTTCACTCAACACAAATGTAGGTGTATGCAGTGATGAGGTGGGTTAACTAAACACAACAGGTACTAGTAATAGGTAAATGCAGTACTGGGTGGGTAGTACAATGTGCAGCTCCCTGTCACACACACAGGTATTCACTGAATGTGCTGCTGATGCTGGTGGGCTGCTGGCAGTGGGACACACACAGTATGAATTAGCAATGCTGTCTAAGCAACACAAGTGTCTCACACACACAGGAAGTCACTGAATGTGCTGCTGCTGGCAGTGGGACACACAGTATGAATTAGTAATGCTGTCTAAGCATTGCAGCACAAGTGTCAGTTTCAAACACAGAAAAAAAAATGATCACACAAGCAGGATGAGCTCTGAAAAGAGCTGTTCTGGGGCGCTATTATAGCAATAAGATTCAGCTAGGAGCAAGCTAAGAAGGCAAGAGCCTGACTAATCTGTCCCTAGGAGAACAAGTCTGCAGCAGCTGTCCCTAGTCTGTCTCTAGCAGGCACACGAGTGAGGCTAATGGCCACCGGAGCCTGCCTTATAAAAGGGGGGGGGGGGTGGGGCTCCAGGGCTTAGTATAGCCGGATTGACTACAATGCGCCTGCTGACTGTGATGCAGAGGGTCAAAGTTGACCCTCATAGAGCATTATAGGGCGAATCGAACTTCCGGGAAAGATCGCTTTCGCCGGCGAAGGCGAACCACCCGATGTTCGCCTGGAACCGTTCGCCAGCGAACCGTTCGGCCCATCTCTAGCTGCAAGCAATACGTGGCAAGATGACTGGAGAAGGAGGAGGAGAGGAGCACGGCAGCAGAATCAGTAAGTGCTTCTCTGCGCACTCTGCACTGTATCTTACCCAAATTTGAGGAAGAAAATTGTGTCTCATATTCTGAAAAATAGGGCAAATGGCATACTCTGCAAAGTATGTAATATATAACAATTTTATCATAATGAAAAAGAAAATAATATAAATCAATCAAACTGAATAACTTGACACACAAATAAACAGGCATGCTCAGATGTACCAAAATTTGGTTCGGGGGCATTCGAATTCGGGTCTGCATGACATTCGAATTCGAATTCGCCTTCGACCACGAAATTCGGTTCGACTTCATATTTGGTTCGAGGTTACGCCTCAAAATTCTGTAAAAATTCGTATTCGTGATTTCGGGGTTTTTTTGTGTGTTTTTTTTAAAGGGAATTCACATTGAAATAGGTGTCCTTAAAAAAACAAAACTAAAAACATGACGTGTGGCACTGGCAGCAGGCAATGCATTGTGTGGACCCTGGCGGTGGGACCACTAATGGGACCACTGACAGCAGCAGGATAAATACAACAGCAGCAGCAGGAGGAGGTGGAGTGACATGTGGCACTGGCAGCAGGCAATGCATTGTGTGGACCCTGGCGGTGGGACCACTGACAGCAGCAGGATAAATACAACAGCAGCAGTAGGAGGAGGAGTGACGTGTGGCACTGACAGCAGGCAATGCATAGTGTGGACTCTGGCAGTGGGACCACTGACAGCAGCAGGATAAATACAACAGCAGCAGGAGGAGGAGGTGGAGTGACATGTGGCACTGGCAGCAGGCAATGCATTGTGTGGACCCTGGCGGAGGGACCACTGACAGCAGCAGGATAAATACGACAGCAGCAGTAGGAGGAGGTGGAGTGACATGTGGCACTGGCAGCAGGCAATGCATTATGTGGACCCTGGTGGTGGGACCACTGACAGCAGCAGGATAAATACAACAGCAGCAGTAGGAGGAGGAGTGACGTGTGGCACTGACAGCAGGCAATGCATATGTGGACTCTGGCGGTGGGACCACTGACAGCAGCAGGATAAATACAACAGCAGCAGTAGGAGGAGGAGTGACGTGCGGCACTGACAGCAGGCAATGCATAGTGTGGACTCTGGCGGTGGGACCACTGACAGTAGCAGGATAAATACAACAGCAGCAGTAGGAGGAGGAGTGACGTGTGGCACTGGCAGAAGGCAATGCATAGTGTGGACCCAGGCAGTGGGACCACTGACAGCAGCAGGATAAATACAACAGCAGCAGTAGGAGGAGGAGTGATGTATGGCACTGGCAGAAGGCAATACATTGTGTGGACCCTGGCGGTGGGACCACTGACAGCAGCAGGATAAATACAACAGCAGCAGTAGGAGGAGGAGTGACGTGTGGCACTGACAGCAGGCAATGCATAGTGTGGACTCTGGCGGTGAGACCACTGACAGCAGCAGGATACATACAACAGCAGCAGTAGGAGGAGGAGTGACGTGTGGCACTGGCAGAAGGCAATGCATAGTGTGGACCCTGGCAGTGTGACCACTGACAGCAGCAGGATAAATACAACAGCAGCAGTAGGAGGAGGTGGAGTGACATGTGGCACTGGCAGCAGGCAATGCATTGTGTGGACCCTGACGGTGGGACCACTGACAGCAGCAGGATAAAAATGAGCACAGTGTAATATGTTGCCGCTTTATAAATACAATAAATACATAAATAAATTCATAGGTAAATCAATGCAGCAGGCCAGCAGCAGCAGCAGGAGTCTGGTAGAAATACAATAAATAAATACATAAATAAATTCATAGGTAACCGTAAATCAATAAAGCAGCCCAGCATCAGCAGGAGGAGTCCGGTAGAAATACAATAAATAAATACATAAATAAATTCATAGGTAACTGTAAATCAATGCAGCAGGCCAGCAGCAGCAGGAGGAGTCCGGTAGAAATACAATAAATAAATACATAAATAAATGCATAGGTAAATCAATGCAGCAGGCCAGCAGCAGCAGCAGGAGTCAGGTAGAAATACAATAAATAAATACATAAATAAATTCATAGTTAACCGTAAATCAATGCAGCAGGCCAGCAGCAGCAGGAGGAGTCAGGTAGAAATACAATAAATAAATACATAAATAAATTCATAGGTAACCGTAAATCAATGCAGCAGGCCAGCAGCAGCAGGAGGAGTCCGGTAGAAATACAATAAATAAATACATAAATAAATTCATAGGTAACCGTAAATCAATGCAGCAGGCCAGCAGCAGCAGGAGGAGTCCGGTAGAAATACAATAAATAAATACATAAATAAATTCATAGGTAACCGTAAATCAATGCAGCAGGCCAGCAGCAGCAGGAGGAGTCCAGTAGAAATACAATAAATAAATACATAAATAAATTCATAGGTAACCGTAAATCAATGCAGCAGGCCAGCAGCAGCAGGAGGAGTCCGGTAGAAATACAATAAATACATACATTAATAAATTCATAGGTAAATCAATGCAGCAGGCCAGCAGCAGCAGCAGGAGTCAGGTAGAAATACAATTAATAAATACATAAATACATTCATAGGTAACCGTAAATCAATGCAGCAGGCCAGCAGCAGCAGCAGCAGGAGGAGTCAGGTAGAAATACAATAAATAAATACATAAATAAATTCATAGGTAACCGTAAATCAATGCAGCAGGCCAGCAGCAGCAGCAGGAGTCAGGTAGAAATACAATAAATAAATACATAAATAAATTCATAGGTAAATCAATGCAGCAGGCCAGCAGCAGGAGGAGGAGGAGTCACGTATGGCAAGCAGCAGGCAATGTATTGTAATTCCCAGGCAGGCACCTCATGTCCTCCTTTCGCCGACAACAAGTGCCAGGAACGTGCCTTCTATCCAGGCCTGGTTAATCTTCAAAAATGTCAGTCTGTTCACGCCCTCTGTGGACAGACGAGAGCGCTTCTCGGTGACCACGCCACCGGCTGCACTGAAGCACCTCTCAGACAGCATGCTGGAAGGGGGGCAAGACAATACCTCCAGGGCATACTGCGCAAGCTCCCTCCAGATGTGCAAGCGCTCCACCCAGTACTCCATGGGGTCCACAGGCTCTTCGCTGCCGGTGTCAAGCCCACTGAAGGACCCCATGTAGTCGGCCACCATCCGGATCATGCGCTGGCTGTGACTCTCACCGAAGGTGGCTGCTGCCCGCACCTCCTCTCTCGGCTGCTGTACCTTCATGTAGAATGCCTGCGTCAATGACAGCAGGTCTCCTGGGCGCCTGACGCTGCTGCTGGCCGCAGGCACCTGCTGCTGTGCTGCTGGCTGCTGCACAGGGACAGAGGGAGTGGAAGGCGGGGGGAAGGCTTCCTCCAGTCGCTGAACAAGGATCTCCTGCAACTCCCTTGCTCGCTGCTCACGGTCTCTGGCAGGCAGAAACTGATCCCACCTCCCCCTCAGCCGTGGGTCCAGGATCATGCTGATGCAGGCGTCCTTCCTCGCTTGCATCCGCTTGACCCTGGGGTCTGTGCGCAGGCAGCGCAGCATGTGCGCTGCCATGGGGAACATGGTGGACCGTCTAACAGAGACATCAGGGTCAGCGTCCTCCTCCTCTTGCCCTTGAGACTCTTCCTCCTCTCTCCACCCTCGCACCACTGCTGCTGCGCTCCGATGTTCCCCCCCAGCTGCAACGTCCAGCACCTCCAACTCCTCCTCCTCCTCCAGGGACTCAAATACCTGCGGAGCAGTGGACTGCGCAGACGGCTGCTGTTCCAGCTGCTTCAGGGCCTCCTCTACCAAATCCACCAAATTGCCAAGTGCCCTGTCCAGCAGACAAACAAAGGGCACCCACTGGCAGAGGGATGCCCATTGTTCACTCACCAGGTTGGTTCCCTGCAGGAAGGGAGCCAACACCAAGCAGACCTGCTGCATCTGCCCCCATTGCGCGTTGGTGAGGAGCTGGAGTGTGGTGCTGCTTCTGCTGCCGGTGCCGGCGACAATTGCATCATAGATGTACCGGTTGACAGCCCTCCTCTGCTCAACCAGCCGCTTCAACATCGCCATGGTGGAGTTCCAGTGAGTTGGCACATCTATGATGAGGCGGTGTCGTGGCAGGCCCTCCTGCTGCTGGATGTCTGCCAGTTTTGCTGCGGCAGCTGCTGAGCGGCGGAAAGTGCGCACAGTTTTCCGCGCCGCTTCTAACAGCTCCTCCATCCCCAGGTAGGTGCGCATGAACTTTTGCACCACCAGGTTCAGGACGTGGGCCAAGCAAGGGACGTGAAGCAAGTCTCCACTGCTGATGGCAGACAGCAGGTTGGCGTCATTGTCGGACACCACCAATCCCACAGTGAGGCCTCTGGGGGTCAGCCATGTCTTTTCCTGCTCCCTGAGGTACCAGAGCACGTTAGTTGCTGTCAAGGAGTGTTTCCCCAGGATTTTCATCTCCAGCAGCGCTTGGCAGTGGCGGGGCTTCACGCTGCTGGAGAGACGGGATCGCTTGGCGGTGGAAGCTGCTGCTTCTCCCCTGACTAGAGTTGGGCCGAACCTCCGATTTTAGGTTCGCGAACCGGGTTAGCGAACTTTCGCGGAACGTTCGGTTCGCGTTAAAGTTCGCGAACCGCAATAGACTTCAATGGGGATGCGAACTTTGAAAAAAAAAAATAATTATGCTGGCCACAAAAGTGATGGAAAAGATGTTTCAAGGGGTCTAACACCTGGAGGGGGGCATGGCGGAGTGGGATACACGCCAAAAGTCCCCGGGAAAAATCTGGATTTGACGCAAAGCAGCGTTTTAAGGGCAGAAATCACATTGAATGCTAAATGACAGGCCTAAAGTGCTTTAAAACATCTTGCATGTGTATACATCAATCAGGTAGTGTAATTAAGGTACTGCTTCACACTGACACACCAAACTGTTCACTGAACAGAACAGGTATGCAGTGGCGGGTTCACTGAACAGGTATACAGTGGCGGGTCCACTGAACAGAACAGGTATACAGTGGCGGGTTCACAGAACAGGTATGCAGTGGCAGGATCACTGAACACAATAGGTATGCAGTGGCGTGTTCACTAAACAGGTATACAGTGGCGGGTCCACTGAACAGAACAGGTATACAGTGGCGGGTCCACTGAACAGAACAGGTATACAGTGGCGGGTCCACTGAACAGAACAGGTATACAGTGGCGGGTCCACTGAACAGAACAGGTATACAGTGGCGGGTTCACAGAACAGGTATGCAGTGGCAGGATCACTGAACACAATAGGTATGCAGTGGCGTGTTCACTAAACAGGCATACAGTGGCGGGTCCACTGAACAGAACAGGTATACAGTGGCGGGTCCACTGAACAGAACAGGTATACAGTGGCGGGTTCACAGAACAGGTATACAGTGGCGGGTCCACTGAACAGAACAGGTATACAGTGGCGGGTTCACAGAACAGGTATGCAGTGGCAGGATCACTGAACAGGTATGCAGTGGCAGGATCACTGAACAGGTATGGAGTGGCAGGATCACAGTACAGGTATGCAGTGGGCTGAGGGCTCACTGAACAGAACAGGTATGCAGTGGCAGGATCACTGAACAGGTATGGAGTGGCAGGATCACAGTACAGGTATGCAGTGGGCTGAGGGCTCACTGAACAGAACAGGTATGCAGTGGCAGGATCACTGAACAGGTATGCAGTGGCAGGATCACAGTACAGGTATGCAGTGGGCTGAGGGCTCACTGAACAGAACAGGTATGCAGCCAGGAAGAAGTTAAGCCTAACTAATCTTTCCCTATATGAGAGACTGCAGCAGCTCGCCCTACTCTCACTAATGCAGGCACACGAGTGGCCGTAATGGCCGCCGCTGCCTGCCTTATATAAGGGGGGGTGGGGCTCCAGGGGCTAGTGTAGCCTAATTGGCTACACTGGGCCTGCTGACTGTGATGTAGAGGGTCAAAGTTGACCCTCAGTGCATTATGGGGCGAACCGAACTTCTTCCGCAAAAGGTTCGCGTGCGGTACCCGCACGCGAACCACCTACGTTCGCGCGAACCAACTCTACCCCTGACCCCGCGCGGTGGCACCACGTAGTGGGCGACTGGTGCTGCTGCGCCCGAGGATGGACCTGCTGCTTCCTCGCTCGGGCTTTTCACCAGGCTGACCCAGTGGGCCGTAAAGGACAGATAGTGCTCTGTCCCAAACCGGCTGCTCCAGGAATCCATGGTTATGTGCATCCGCGCACTGACAGCGTGATCCAGCGTGCGGCCCACGTTCTCCATGGCAGAGCGGTGCAGTGCTAGGATCGCCCTGCGGGAGAAATAGTGGCGGCTGGGGACTTGCCACTCTGGGATCCCAACCTGCAGCAGCGCTCTGATGTCACTCCCCTCCTGCACAAAGGAATATGGCAGGAACTGGGAGCACATGGCCCGGGCAAGCAACCCGTTCAGCAACCGGATGCGCCTGTGGGCGGGAGGCAGCACCTTGGTCACACAGGGTAATGCTTCGCTGAGCAGGGTCTGGCGGCGTTTGCCTGCACGGGAGGATGAGGAGACCACTGTGGAGGGAGCTGATGAGGCCACTGAGGACTGGCTGCCCGGGGGGGGGTGGGAGTGAGTTGCTGCTGTGCTCCTGCTGCTGCTGGATGGGCAGGAGGGGCTGCTGCTGCTGCTGGATGGGCAGGAGGGTCGGCTGCTGCTGCTGAAATCTGTGCAGTGGCTGTCTGGGTCTGACCACTGCCTGCACCACTTTGCATAAGCTTCTCCAACTCATTAAAGTCCTCAAAATGTCTGCTCTGTAAGTGGGTCTGCAGGCACGAGGTACTCAATTTGTGGATATCGCGACCTCTGCTGAGACTGAGATTGCAACTGTTGCAAATTGCACGGGTCGGGTCCACTGGGCACTTGGTGAAGTACCGCCAGACTGGGGACTTCAACCTGCTCTTTGAGCTTGAGGCTGGGGTTTTTGGGTGCCCTTGGAGGACTGTACCTTTTTGGTTGTAGTTAGAGGTTTGCTGCGGGTGGTGGTAGCGACTGAAGCAGCAGGCTGTGGCTCCTGCCTTCCACGCCCTGTGCTGGCCGCCTTGCTGCTGCCACGCCTCTGCGTCAGAGACGCCTCCTCCTCCGATGACGAGCTGCCTTCAACCAACTGTGCTGGTGGTACTGGTGGCACATAGGGAGGATCTATCAAGTCATCACTCAACCAACTCCTCTACCCCAACATCCCCTGCATCATGCCCCTCCTCCTCAGTGCCAACAACAAACTTCTGCACCTCAAACTCCTCCTCCTCCTCCTCCTTGGATGACCCCATCATCTCCAACTCATACTTCTCCAAAACATCCCTGTACATGGTCATAGTCTCAGGGGAGAAGAGCATGCTCATTGAGGGCAGGCTGGTCGATGGTGTCACCGTGACCATGGCCTCAAGCGCTGGTGGAGGCCTGCTGCGGACAGGAGTGCTGGTGCTGGTGGCACTAGTCTTGCTGGTGCTGGAGGTCTGGCTGGAAAAGGTGGCTTCCTGCCCCGCCATCATTTCCACCACAGCCTGCACCTGACTCTCCCCAATGGGCCCTGGGCGATGACCCGTCTCAAAGATGGGTGCAACACGCTGCTGTTGCGCCTCTGCTCCCTCCTCCCTGTGGTCAGTGGCTGGCGGCACACCAGTCCCAGACCTGCTGCTGCTGGCAGTGGCTCCTGCAATGGCGCTTCCTCTCCTGGTGGTGCCTCGCCCTCTACCTCTACCTCTGACAGTCATTGTGCACTATACAAATACAGTAAAAAAAAAATAAGTAGAAGAGGGCGGGAAAGGGTGTAAACTTTAATAAAGTCTGTGTTGGTGGTGACTAGTAGTAGTAGTAGTAGGCAGTAGTAGTACGCACGCAGGTAACTAAGAAACACCTAGCGTAATACGCTACAAGTAAGTCGTGCGGCAGACAGACAGTGACAATTACAAACGGTCACACACGGTCAGACGCAATCAACCAATAGGCTCGGGCAGGCAACAGACAGTCACAGGTCACTCACAATGGATGCTGGTGTGGTGGCCTGTATGTGTTGTAACTCTTATTTATTACACACACTACAGATGATAATAAAATCACACAGTAAAATTGAAAAAAACATTAGTAAACGGGTACTAGTAGACTAGTAGTATAGTAGTAAACACTAGTAGTATGCACGCACGCAGGTAACTAAGAAACACCTAACGTAATACGCTACAAGTAAGTGGTGCGGCAGACAGTTGGTGACAATTACAACAATCGGTCACACACGATCAAACACAATCAATCAATAGGCTTGGGCAGGTGACAGACAGTCGCAGGTCAGGTTACTCACAATGGATGCTGGTGGTGACCTGTCACAGTCAGTAACTAACTAACACAGTACTGAAACTAATAAAGTAACAGACTACAGCAGTAATAATTAAGTAAACTAGTACTACTAGTACACACCTAACTAGAATCCCTAACCTACCTAAGCTAGTAGTAGGCTAAAGCTACCTAGGCTAGCAGGCCTAGCCTGCTCACAGACTAACACTAGCCTAGCACAGTATACACTATACACTAGCTGACTAAAAACAATCAAAATACTAGCTAACTATATAAGACAACAATAAGGAGGTGTTTAGGAAGCAAAACACTAGGTTTAGCAGTGAAAAGCACTTGCTCAGACACAGCACAGCACTGGAGAATCTCTCAGTACCAGCAGCAGTCACACAAGTGCGTGGCTCCGCAACATGGCCGCCGCCTTATATAGAGGAGGGGAGGGCCAGGCTCCCCTCCTCTGATTGGTTGCTAGGGTTGCCAGGTCCTCGGCAGGAGGACTTCTGATTGGCCCAATCATGTCATCCCCGAATCCCGAAGCCGAAACCGAACCCACAGCTCCATCCGACCAAATTCTAGTGCGCACATTCGGCGGGCTTCGTATTCGGGTTCGGCTCGGATCACAGCATTCGGGTTCGGGTTCGCATGCGGAAAACTCAAAAAACACCCAAATTTTTCGGGAGAACTTTGCATTCGGGGTTCTGCTGAGCAACCCTGCAAATAAAGGCCTTTGAAGGGTCTGAGTCAGTGTTATGTGAAAACTAGTTGGTTGGTATGGTATTGTGAGAACTGAATTAATTGTGAAGGTGGAATACTGATGTATTAGTGACATCTAGTGTTTATGTGAGGTTAGTGCAGAACTAGGAGAAAATGCATATTGTTGTTTGTGTTTATTTTTCCTTTTGTTAGTTTCACCATTAGGATTCTGATCATATTTATGATTTTGCAGATAGTGTTGTAAACTCACAAGGGCAGAGACCTCCTCCTATTGTTGGAATATTGGATTGTTATCCAGCTAGCTGGATAGTGTTTTGGTTAAGGGCTCTGCCTCTGACACAGGAGACCTGGGTACAGATCTCGGCTCTTCCTGTTCAGTAAGCCAGCACCGGACCCTGGACAAGACTCCTTAACACCACTACAGCCTATAGAGCATGACCTAGCGGCTGAATCCCTGGCACTTTGAGTCTACCAGGAGAAAGTGTGACATAAATGATCTATGTCTTATTTTGCTGTAAATTGCTATAAAGATATGTTGGCACTTTATAAATTATTATTATTATTATTATTATTATTATTATTATTATTATTATTATTAATAATAATAATAATAATAATAATAGCAGTATGAACATATACCAATTTTAGTGAAATCTCAATCCACACATTAATTATGTGTATTTGTACTTGTATTCAGTGATGAGCATAAATGTCAATATTCTTTTTTGCATTAATTTTCGTGAAAATAATGTTAATTCAATTTTGGGGTGAAAATGCCATCACAAATAAGTATTGTTTTTTTTTTCATTTTTCGTGAATTTTTACGGTAACTTTTTTTTTTTTGCAATAGAAATATAGATTTTCCGCATTTTTGTGTTTTTCATGGAAAACCGTTGATTGAGAATACAAGGAATTTTTGCAAAAATGTTCTCAAAATTGAAAATAGTGTTTTCAAAACAAGGATGACTTTGGTAAAATGTTTCATTGCTTATATTGCTGGATGTCATGATTGTACAGTGTCTTGAACATCTCATGTATATATGTTCTCCAATATATGTTTTGTACTATGTACAGCCCTACTACAAATAGTAATAATGATAATAATAATCTCAATTTCACATAATTTATGATAAGTTATAAAAACATCATAGATGTTTCTTTCCCAATCACAAGTCACATTACCACAACAGCATTACTGGGACTTCACAGAGCACATTTTTTTTCTGGTAGGCAGCACTGTTGGTAGCTATAGTTAAGGAATAATGGGAATAGCCGGTGTCCAGCCCTTTTTTTGCCAAATCAGAAGATTTATACTTTGCTCCACCTAGGACCCACTTTCACTAACCACCCGGATCCCCTATAGCTTTAAATGAAGCCTGCACATGTGCAATAGCACAACATATGACTGGCTATATCACAGGGCATGAGCTGCTGAGGCTGTGGCAAATACATTCTCCTCCTGCATTCTTAAAAAAAAAAAAATAAGCAGACAAAGATGGGTGGATTTAAAGTTCAACAATTTTTTGTTGTTTTCCTAAAGCCTAATGCGTATAGAGCCTAATTGTATACTGACAAGCTCCCATATTGTGCATTTATCTCCAGTTGGCTCTGTAGCCCCATTTTTATATACAAAATAGTTACAATTTTACATTTGTGAGAAATAAATACATTTTGAATTTAGATTAATATACTATACATACTTTTTTTTCTTTTTTTCCCATTCAAAAATAAGTTAATTAATAACCCCGGGAAAAAATTGTCCTTAGGAAGATACTGCTATAATGGATCTCAATAAAATGGCTATAGGAGCAAAGAAATGGCAGATGAAATGCAATGTTGAAAAATGTGAAGTAGTGCATCTTGGTCATACGGTCTAGCACCAATTTAAAAAAAAAAGAGATTCAGATGGGGACTAGAGATGAGCGAGAACGCCTCTGGCAGTCTTGCAAGAATTTCCTTGAACTTCGGGTGGTTCCACAAATTTTCACCAAAACACTTTTGCAAACTGAAGTGAAGGCAATGATGCCATATTTAGCGGTTAATATCAAAGTTAGAGATGACGCAAACATCAAATTTTGGGTTTGCGAACTTCCACAAAAGCTCACAATCAGGCGAATCTGGCCAACCGCCATAGACTTCAATGGGCAGGCGAATTTTAAAACCTACAAAGACTGTTTCTGGCCACAAAAGTGATGGAAAAGTGGTTTCAAGGGGTCTAACAGCTGGACTGTGGCATGCCGGTGTGGGATCCATGGCAAAAGTCCCACCAAAAATTACAGAGTTGACGCAGAGTCAGGTTTTAATCCCTAAAGGGCAGAAATCACATTATGCAGAGCTCTGGGTGTCAGTGGGCTGTGGAGTGTCACACACAGAGAAATGCAATAGTACTATCAGAATACAGTGACATAATAATGCACTGGAGTAGTTCTGTGCATGCAACTTACCGTATATACTTGAGTACAAGCCGACCCGAGTATAAGCTGACCCCCCAACTTATACCCTAAAAAACAGGGAAAAATTATTGACCCGAGTATAAGCTGTGGTATATCCAGTATAGGTTAGCCAGATATAGGTGCTCTAGTATAGGTAGCCAGGTGTAGATGTCTGCAGTGTAAAGGTAGCCAGCTATTGGTGCTCTAGTATCGGTAGCCAGGCGTAGATGTAGGCAGTATAGGTAGCCAGCCATAGGTGCTCCAGTATAGGTAGCCAGGTGTAGATGTCTGCAGTATAGGTAGCCAGCCATAGGTGCTCTAGTATAGGTAGCCAAGTGTAGATGTCTGCAGTATAGGTAGCCAGCCTTAGGTGCTCCAGTATAGGTGGCCAGGTGTAGATGTCTGCAGTACAGGTAGCCAGCCATAGGTGCTCTAGTATAGGTAGCCAAGTGTAGATGTCTGCAGTATAGGTAGCCAGCCATAGGTGCTCTAGTATAGGTAGCCAGGTGTAGATGTCTGCAGTATAGGTAGCCAGCCATAGGTGCTCTAGTATAGGTGGCCAGGTGTAGATGTCTGCAGTATAGGTAGCCAGCCATAGGTGCTCTAGTATAGGTAGCCAGGTGTAGATGTCTTCAGTATAGGTAGCCAGCCATAGGTGAACTAGCATAGGTGGCCAGGTGTAGATGTCTCTAGTAGAGGTAGTCAGCCATAGGTGTGCCCCTTTGCCCCATAGGCAGTGCGCCCCCCTGCGTTCCCTTGCAGGCTGAAAGAATAGATAGAAGGAGAGGGGAACAGCGGGTCTCAGCCATGGGCCGACTCGTTCCTCTTCTCGGGTACCCTCTCCATGCCTGAAATAACAGCAGCAGTGGCGGCAGCGGGGTATCTCACCTTCCGGGCGGCTCCAGGCAAAGATCAAACGTCTCTGGGCTCCTTCGTGTACATCGTGGCTAATCCACTACATCGTGGCTAATCCAGTAATCCACTACTTCCTGTTAGCCACGATGTACACTGAGGAGCCCAGAAATGTTTGATCTTTGCCTGGAGCCACCCGGAAGGTGAGTCACCCTGCTGCCACCGCTGCTGCTGTTATTTCAGGCATGGAGAGGGCACTCGAGAAGAGGAATGAGTCAACCCGTGGCTGAGTCCCGCTGTTCCGCTAATCCCCTCTCCTATCTAATCTTCCAGCCTGCGGGGGGGGGGGAGAGGGGCGGAGGAGTGTGCATTGTCTGCAGGGGAAGTGTGGGCAAACTGCCTGCGGGGGAGGTATGCATGGTCACCTATACTCTCTTGAGTATAAGCAGAGACCCCCACTTTGGGACCACTTTTTTGGTCCCAAAAACTCGGCCTATACTCGAGTATGTACGGTAATGAGGCAAAAACAATAGCAGTATTGTGCACACAGCTCTGGGTGTCAGTGGGCTTTGGCATGTCACACACAAAAAAAACCCCACAGGAGACCACTGTGCTAGCCTTCAAAAGGGCTGTTTGGGGTGCTTTCACAGCAAGTGAGGAACAAGAACACAGGCCTAGCTAATGCTTTCTCTACCTATCTGCAGCAAGTCTGACCCTCCTCTCGGCAGCCAACAGAGAATGAATCTAATATGGCCACCGCAACTGCTTTTTGTTAGGGGGGTGGGGGGTCCCGGAGGGGGTGCTAGCTGATTGGCTGCCATGTGTTTGCTGACTGTGAGGTTATAGGTCAAAGTTTAGCCTAATGATGATGTATAGGGGGCAGGTCGAACACGCCAAATGTTTGCTGTGAATAGCAGAAGTTTGCAGAATACTGTTCGCCGGCGAACAGTTAGGGCCATCTCTAGTCAAAGCTCCATAGATGCTAGAATCACCAAATTTGCTAGGTATGTTAGAGAGAATAGTGAGAAAATGGGGGAAAAGTTTCAAAAAGTAAAAATGTTTTTAAATGTGATTAAATGACAGATGATGTAGGTTTTGGATTAGCATTTTTAGATTGCAATCTCTATTTGGGAAAATTTCCCTTTGATACACAAAGTTATAGAAGGTATGACTAAACATAGAATAACCTTGACACATGCTATCTTTGTAGCAGCAAAGCAGTCTATTGCCAAGGCACAGTTTGTGTCTTTAAAGAGAACCCAAGGTGGGTTTGAAGAATATTATCTGCATACAGAGGCTGGGTCTGCCTATACAGCCCAGCCTCTGTTGCTATCCCAAACCCCCCTTAGGTCCCCCTGCACTCTGCAATCCCTCATAAATCACAGCCACGCTGCTGAAAAACAGCTTGTCAGAGCTGGCTGTGTTTATCTCTATAGTGTCAGTCTGCTGCTCTCCCCGCCTCCTGCAGAACTCCGGTCCCCGCCTGCATCCCTTCCCTCCCTGCTGATTGGAGGGAAGGGACGGGGGCAGGGACCAGAGCTATGCAGGAGGCGGGGGAGCAGCTGAGACTGACACTACAGATGTAAACACAGCATCACAGCACGGCTGTGATTTATGAGGGATTGCAGAGTGCAGGGGGACCTTAGTGGGGTTTGGGATAGCAACAGAGGCTGGGCTGTATAGGCAGATCCAGCCTCTGTATGCAGATAACATTCTTTAAACACACCTCGGGTTCTCTTTAAGGAGGTTAAATCTAGAGTCATTACTTTTATGGCTTAAGAACAGATGGAAGGTGTCCTTGAGCTAAAGTATGGGGTCTGTGGTGTCATATGGTGACAACTGGGTAGGGGATGTTAGGGAAGGGAGATTAATCCCTGGGGCTATAGGTAGCTTCTAAACTTTCCACTTGTTATGCTATGAGAGCTTGTGGGGGGTGCAGCAGGTGCCAATGGCAGTGTACGCAGGGCATTGAAGATTACCATTGATCTTTTAAGGAACCAATGGGAAACCCCGGCAGCACAATTAAATAAGCATTTGCCAGGGAATGCTATATACTAGTCCATACATTCGATTGACTCATGCTTCTGTTCACATAGTCATAATGTCCAGGATTGTGGCTCTGTTTGTAAGACACAGATGACCATTCTGACTTTGAGACTTCCATTGGCAAATGTTCTGGGTTGTACTGAGAAGTAGAGGAGACAGTCACTCCTGAATATTTCAGTCTTCCTCTAGTCACACGGGAAACTATACTGTCCATGGGATTTCCAATCTGTCAACAGCCTGACAGATGTGTGACGTTGGAGTGATTTCATCTCTAGAGAGTACAGGGATGTTTTTGATGTGTGAAGTTGATTGCACTGGTGAATTAAAACTGCCGGAAGATACATTTTCAATGTGGAATGTTGATAACCATAGAGCTGGTTTTGCTAGAAGGGATTGTACTATTCTTGGTACGGTAATGCTAATTTAAATGTACATTTTGAGAAAAATGACATAATGGTGGTGAATTATGCTGCTGTTTGGGTTTAGTGGTTAGTATAATGGGACCAGGAATTCACCTTTAACCACTTGAGGACCACAGTCTTTCTACCCCTTAAGGACCAGAGCCTTTTTCTCCATTCAGACCACTGCAGCTTTCACGGTTTATTGCTCGGTCATACAACCTACCACCTAAATGAATTTTACCTCCTTTTCTTCTCACTAATACAGCTTTCTTTTGGTGCTATTTGATTGCTGCTGCGAGTTTTACTTTTTATTATATTCATCAAAAAAGACATGAATTTTGTCAAAAAAATGACTTTTTTAACTTTCTGTGCTGACATTTTTCAAATAAAGTAAAATTTCCTATACATTTGAGCACGAAAGTTATTCTGCTACATGTATTTGATAAAAAAAAAAACCATTCAGTGTATATTTATTGGATTGGGTAAAAGTTATAGCGTTTACAAACTATGGTGCCAAAAGTGAATTTTCCCATTTTCAAGCATCTCTGACCTTTCTGCCCACCTGTCAGGTTTCATGAGGTGCTAAAATTCCAGGATAGTATAAATACCCCCCAAATGACCCCATTTTGGAAAGAAGACATCCCAAAGTATTCACTGAAAGGCATGGAGGGTTCATAGAAGATTTTATTTTTTGTCACAAGTTAGCGGAAAATGACACTTTGTGACAAAAAAAAAAAGTTTCCATTTCTTCTGACTTGCGACAAAAAAAAAATGAAATCTGCCACGGACTCACCATGCCCCTCTCTGAATACCTTGAAGGGTCTACTTTCCAAAATGGGGTCATTTGTGGGGTGTGTTTACTGTCCCGGCATTTTGGGGGGTGCTAAATTGTAAGCACCCCTGTAAAGCCTAAAGGTGCTCATTGGACTTTGGGCCCCTTAGCGCAGTTAGGCTGCAAAAAAGTGCCACACATGTGGTATTGCCGTACTCAGGAGAAGTAGTGTAATGTGTTTTAGGGTGTATTTTTACACATACCCATGCTGGGTGGGAGAAATATCTCTGTAAATGACAATTTTTTTATTTTTTTTACACACAATTGTCCATTTACAGAGATATTTCTCCCACTCAGCATGGGTATGTGTAAAAATACACCCCAAAACACATTATACTACTTCTCCTGAGTACGGCGATACCACATGTGTGGCACTTTTTTGCACCCTAGCTGCGCTAAGGGGCCCAAAGTCCAATGAGTACCTTTAGCATTTCACAGGTCATTTTTGTTTCAAGACTACTCCTCACGGTTTAGGGCCCCTAAAATGCCAGGGCAGTATAGAAACCCCACTAATGACCCCATTTTACAAAGATGACACTCCAAGGTATTCCGTTAGGAGTATGGTGAGTTCATAGAAGATTTTATTTTTTGCCACAAGTTAGCGGAAATTGATTTGAATTGTTTTTCTTCACAAAGTGTCATATTCCGGTAACTTGTGACAAAAAATAAAATCTTCTATGAACTCACCATACTCCTAACGGAATACCTTTGGGTGTCTTCTTTCTATAATGGGGTCATTTGTGGGGTTCCTATACTGCCCTGGCATTTTAGGGGCCCTAAACCGTGAGGAGTAGTCTTGAAACCAAATGTCGCAAAATGACCTGTGAAATCCTAAAGGTACTCATTGGACTTTGGGCCCCTTAGCGCACTTAGGGTGTAAAAAAGTGCCACACATGTGGTACCGCCGTACTCAGGAGAAGTAGTATAATGTGTTTTGTGGTGTATTTTTACACATACACATGCTGGGTGGTAGAAATATCTCTGTACATGACAATTGTTTGATTTTTTTTTACACACAATTGTCCATTTACAGAGAGATTCCTCCCACCCAGCATGGGTATGTGTAAAAATACACCCCAAAACACATTATACAACTTCTCCTGAGTACGGCGATACCACATGTGTGACACTTTTTTTGCAGCCTAGGTGCGCTAAGGGGCCCAACGTCCTATTCACAGGTCATTTTGAGGCATTTGTTTTCTAGACTACTCTTCACGGTTTAGGGCCCCTAAAATGCCAGGGCAGTATAGGAACCCCACAAGTGACCCCATTTTAGAAAGAAGACACCCCAAGGTATTCTGTTAGGTGTATGGCGAGGTCATAGAAGATTTTATTTTTTGTCACAAGTTAGTGAAAAATGACACTTTGTGAAAAAAAAACAATAAAAATCAATTTCCGCTAACTTTTGACAAAAAATAAAATCCTCTATGAACTCGTCATACACCTAACATAATACCTTGGGGTGTCTTTTTTTCTAAAATGGGGTCACTTGTGGGGTTCCTATACCGCCCTGGCATTTTACGGGCCCAAAACCGTGAGTAGTCTGGAAACCAAATGTCTCAAAATGACTGTTCAGGGGTATAAGCATCTGCAAATTTTGATGACAGGTGGTCTATGAGGGACCAAATTTTGTGGAACCGGTCATAAGCAGGGTGGCCTTTTAGATGACAGGTTGTATTGGGCCTGATCTGATGGATAGGAGTGCTAGGGGGGTGACAGGAGGTGATTGATGGGTGTCTCAGGGGGTGATTAGAGGGGAAAATAGATGCACTCAATGCACTGGGGAGGTGATCGGAAGGGGGTTTGAGGGGGATCTGAGGGTTTGGCCGAGTGATCAGGAGCCCACACGGGGCAAATTAGGGCCTGATCTGATGGGTAGGTGTGCTAGGGGGTGACAGGTAGTGACAGGAGGTGATTGATGGGTGTCTCAAGGTGTGATTAGTGGGGGGAATAGATGCAAGTAATGCACTGGCGAGGTGATCAGGGCTGGGGTCTGAGGGTGTGGGCGGGTTATTGGGTGCCCTAGGGGCAGATATGGGGTCTAATCTGATGGGTAGCAGTGACAGGGGGTGATTGATGGGTAATTAGTGGGTGTTTAGAGGAGAGAACAGATGCAATGCACTTGGGAGGTGATCTGACTGCGGGTCTGCAGGCGATCTATTGGTGTGGGTGGGTGATCAGATTGCCCGCAAGGGGCAGGTTAGGGACTGATTGATGGGTGGCAGTGACAGGGGGTGATTGATGGGTGGCAGTGACAGGGGCTGATTGATGGGTGGCAGTGACAGGGGGTGATTGATGGGTGATAGGTGATTGGCAGGTGATTGACAGGTGATCAGTGGGTTATTACAGGGAAGAACAGATGTAATTAATGCACTGGTGAATTGATAAGGGGGGGTCAGAGGGCAATCTGAGCGTGTTGGCGGGTGATTGGGTGCCCGCAAGGGGCAGATTAGGGTCTGATCTGATAGGTAAAAGTGACAGGTGGTGATAGGGGGTGATTGATGGGTAATTAGTGGGTGTTTAGAGGAGAGAATAGATGTAAACAATGGATTTGGGAGGTGATCTGATGTCGGATCTGCGGGCGATCTATTGGTGTGGGTGGGTGATCAGATTTCCCGCAAGGGGCAGGTCAGGGGCTGATTGATGGGTGGCAGTGACAGGGGTGACAGGGGGTGATTGATGGGTGATAGGTGATTGGCAGGTGATCGACAGGTGATCAGTGGGTTATTACAGGGAAGAACAGATGTAATTAAAGAGGAACTGTAACATAAAAAGATCCCCTGGGGGGTACTCACCTCGGGTGGGGGAAGCCTCCGGATCCTAATGAGGCTTCCCACGCCGTCCTCCATCCGTCAGGGGTCTCGCTGCAGCCCTCCGTGGAGTCCGGGCACCGGTGACGTCAATATTTACCTTCCTGGCTCCTGCGCAGGCGCTCTGACGGCTGTCGGCTCCGAACTACACGGAAATACCCGATCGCCGTCGGGTCCGCTCTACTGCGCAGGCGCAAGTTTCCTGCGCCTGCGCAGTAGAGCGGACCCGAATGAGATCGGGTATTTCCGTGTAGTTCGGAATGGAAAGCCGCCACAGCGCCCCCGCTGGAGCCAGCAAAGGTAAATATTGAAATGACAGTCGGCACAGTCGCCGGCTGTTCGGAGGGCTGCGGAGAGACCCCCGTGGGACAGAGGACGGCGTGGGAAGCCTCATTAGGATCCGGAGGCTTCCCCCACCCGAGGTGAGTACCCCCCAGGGGATCTTTTGAATGTTACAGAGTCTCTTTAATGCACTGGCGAATTGATAAGGGGGGGGGCTGAGGGCAATCTGAGCGTGTGGACGGGTGATTGGGTGCCCGCAAGGGGCAGATTAGGGTCTGATCTGATAGGTAAAAGTGACAGGTGGTGATAGGGGGTGATTGATGGGTAATTAGTGTGTGTTTAGAGGAGAGAATAGATGTAAACAATGGATTTGGGAGGTGATCTGATGTCGGATCTGCGGGCGATCTATTGGTGTGGGTGGGTGATCAGATTGCCCGCAAGGGGCAGGTTAGGGGCTGATTGATGGGTGGCAGTGACAGGGGGTGACAGGGGGTGATTGATAGGTGATAGGTGATTGGCAGGTGATTGACAGGTGATCAGTGGGTTATTACAGGGAAGAACAGATGTAATTAATGCACTGGTGAATTGATAAGGGGGGGTCAGAGGGCAATCTGAGCGTGTTGGCGGGTGATTGGGTGCCCGCAAGGGGCAGATTAGGGTCTGATCTGATAGGTAAAAGTGACAGGTGGTGATAGGGGGTGATTGATGGGTGATTGATGGGTAATTAGTGGGTGTTTAGAGGAGAGAATAGATGTAAACAATGGATTTGGGAGGTGATCTGATGTCGGATCTGCGGGCGATCTATTGGTGTGGGTGGGTGATCAGATTGCCCGCAAGGGGCAGGTTAGGGGCTGATTGTTGGGTGGCAGTGACAGGGGGTGATTGATGGGTGATTGATGGTTGATTGATGGGTGATTGACAGGTGATTGACAGGTGATCAGGGGGGACAGATGCATACAGTACACAGGGGGTGGGGGGTCTGGGGGGTGGTCTGGGGAGAATCTGAGGGGTGTGGGGGTGATCAGGAGGGGGCAGGGGGGGGGGGGTTAAAAAAAAATAGCGTTGACAGATAGTGACAGGGAGTGATTGATGGGTTATTAGGGGGGTGATTGGTTGCAAACAGTGGTCTGGGGGGTGGGCAGGGGGGGGTCTGAGGGGTGCTGTGGGCGATCAGGGGGCGGGGGGGGGTCAGATCAGTGTGTTTGGGTGCAGACTAGGGTGGCTGCAGCCTGCCCTGGTGGTCCCTCGGACACTGGGACCACCAGGGCAGGAGGCAGCTTGCATAATACACTTTGTATACATTACAAAGTGTATTATACACTTTGTAGCGGCGATCGCGGGGTTAACATCCCGCCGGCGCTTCCGTATGGCCGGCGGGATGTTACGGCGGGTGGGCGGAGCCAGTTGCCGGGGGAAGCGCGCGTCATCAATGACGCGATCGCTCCCCCGGCATGTAAATAGGACGCAACGCCCTAAGGCGTATTGCGGTCCTTTAGCTATCCACTTTGCCGCCGCCCATGGGCTGTGGGCGGTCGGCAAGTGGTTAAAGTGACACTGAATTGAAGAAAAAAAATTATGATATGATGAATTGTATGTGTAGTACAGGCAGTCCCCGACTTATGAACGCTCAACTTACAAACGTCCCATCGATACGAATGCCATGGACTCTGTGTTTCCATGGGAATAAGTCAATTATTTTTTTCAAATTTGACTTGTAGTTTTTGAGAAAATCTATTTTAAAAAAATTACAGAGAGCAAATGTGACACAGAGGGGAACACTGGAAGCACAGGGGTGCACAGATGAGGTACAGGGGACGGCACAGTGCTCTGACTTAAGAACAGATTCAGGTTAAGAACAAACCTATCTCATTTGTTAACTGGGGACTACCTGTACTGATAATTAATAGAACATTAGTAGCATGGAAAATAGTCTCATATTTTAATTTTTAGACATATAGCTTTTTTTTATATAACATTGCATCATTCTGTCTCCAATTACGAGTAACACCTTGTATTTTAAATTATAAAACAAGCAAAGCTAATGAGCCTTTCAACTTCCATGTATAAGTGCTCCAGAAAACAGCGACCTGAGAGCCCCATAGCATTGCATAAGCAAGAGCTTTTAAAATATCTAGCGTTTAACCACTTTCCCTCCAAGTCCCCTTAAAAACCAGAGCAATTTTCACCTGTATGCGTTCCTTCCATTCATTTGCCTATAACTTTATTACTACTTATCACAATAAAATCTATATCTTGTTTTTTCGCCACTAATTAGGCTTTCTTTGGGTGTACTTTTTGCTAAGTATTATTTTACTTTAACTGCATTTTTACAGGAAAAATAAGAAAAAAATAACACATTGTTTCTCAGTTTGTGGCCATTATAGTTTTTGTCCCAGTTATTGTAATGTTTAAAATATGTCCCTAGTACAATGTATGGCCCCAATATTTTATTTAGAAATAAAGGTGCATTTTTTTTTCTGTTTTGCATCTGTCACTATTTACAAGCCCATAGTTTAAAAATTAACAGTAATATAATCTTTTGACATACAGTACATATTAAACAATTTCAGTCCATAAGGTAACAATTTGTGTTTTCTTTTTTTTTTACTTATTTTTTTTTTAAATGCAAAAAAAAAAAGAGATTATGGGATAGTGAGGAAGGTAAAGTGTTAATCTTACATGTATTTGTGGGTCTTTTTAAGAAAATAATTGTGTGTTGGTGTAAATTTACTATTTGGCCACAAGATGTCCTCCGATTGCGTACCAATGGTATGCTAAATAGGAAGTAATGCGTGCATGGGTTCCGACGGAAATAAACAAATGATCGCGGGCATCTGTTTGATGCCTGCAATCATTCACACGGGTACAGAGATTAGTGAATGGGAACTGCGTCTCCCATCTAGTAATCGGAGGCATTAACGAGCACGCGCGTGGAGGGGCAGCGAGATTGTGCAGTGGCAAGGGGCGTAGTAGCTACGTCCCTCCCTGCAAGGGGAAGAGGGAATATGCAGGGACGTAGTTACTTGTCCCAGGGGAGAGGATGTGCTTAAAAAACTCTTAGGGCCCTTTTCCACTAGTGCGATTGCGTTTGTTGAATCGCAAAAGCGCAAATCGCTAGGGTTTGCTAAATAACATAGGAATTGCGGTAGGTTATTTCCACTACCACGATTCGATTTTTACACAAACGAGATCGCGCGGCGGAGCAATTATTTCCGCGATTTTGCTATGCCCTGCAGTGCATAGCAAAATCGCAAACGCTATCACCGGGAAAAAAAAGGATTTTGCGGAATCGCAATCGCTAGCGGTAACACTAGCGATTGCAAGTGGAAAAGGGCCCTTAGGGCCCTTTTCCACTGCACAGCTGCATCTTAAAATCACAAATCGCTAGTGATTTTTAAATCGCTAGGGTTGCTACTTTATCATAGAAATCGTGAGAAGTATTTTCCACTATAGTGATTCATTTTGTAAATTGCAAATCGCAATCACTTTCTGGGGGGATTTTAAGAGGTTAATGCAAATGAAAAATCGCAATCACAATCACATAACATTATTAATAAAAAATCGCAATCGCTGGTGTTTGTGATTTGTGATTACGATTGCTAGTGGAAAAGGGCCCTTCTAGTGTGCACCAGCCCTTAGACTCATACCTGTGCTACTAAAGTTCTATTTATTAGCTGTACTACACATACAATTCATAATCTCACAAGTTTATTTTCACTTCAGATTCCCTTTAAGGGAAATTCTTAGGCTCTTTAGAATATTGTTTCTGGTGTCGGAACTCCAAAAATCCCATACCATAGGCTTGTACATCATAGTCTAGGGCCAGTTTAGGGGTAACACAATTTTGTGTGCTTTTGGGATGTGGGAAGAAACCGGAGTACTCAGGGGAAACTCGTAAAGACAAAAGGAGACCATCTAAACTCGGTGCAGATAGGGCTCTGGCACCGGGGACCCAGAGCTGCAAAGTGAGAGTGCTATCCACTATGCTACTGTGCTACTAATATTTTAAAGGGGCCTGATGGCAAAATGTATGTTGTTTCTAATATCCCTATTATTAGTTGTGTAACAGGGAGAGCATACCTTTCTCTATTGAGCTTGTGTGGAAAAAAATTGCCTGCAATCAGCATTTTTTTCTCACTATACAGCTGAACTCCCACCAGTAACTCAGCTGCAGCTAACTGGATGGCCCCCTGCACCAGAGGCGTCACTAGGGTTAAGGCCCGTTCAGATCACAAATGCGGATGGCCATGCGTGCGGAACGCGTGCGGACCGCAACGCGTACGAACGCATGGCCATCTGCGTTTGTGTGCGTTGCGTGGCTGATCCCATCACTGAAAAGTGAATGGGACAGCCACGCGTTTTAGCAAAATCTGCGTGCAGCATGCGTTCCCGGACCGCACAGGTCCGGAACGCATGCAGTGTGAACATCAGACATTGCACTCTATGCAATGTCTGATGTCGTGCGTATCGGCCACCTGCACGCGTTTCCAAAACGCGGCTGGAAACGCGTGCAGTGTGAACGGGCCCTTAGTGTCACCCGATGCAGAAACTCATGGTGTCACCATTTCTTACACCATGAACCTCTAACCTCACCAGGTAGTAACGTTGCTTGCAATAGAGGATGTTAACCTTTTAAGGACCGTAGGCTTACACCTTTCTAGGGACCAGGCCATTTTTTACAATGTTAGTGCTCTGCAGCTTTAAGAGCTTGCTGCAGAGCCCTAGAAAGCAGCACACAAATGATTCCCCACCCCCTTTTCTGCCCACCAACACAGCTTTCTGTTGGTGGGCTCTGATCACTGCTGTAATGTTTATTTTTTCTTGATTTATTTTTAATACATTTTGCTATTTTTTATTTTATTATTCATTCAAGCGGAAATGTGCATGCATCGGTGCACGCAATCTCCTGCAAAACACGCCCTCAGGACTTTACGCCAAATGGAGTGAGGCGGTCGTCTAAAAGTTAACGTTACCCCCATGTGACCCTGGTGGCCCCTGAACTCTGTTATCATCTCAACATAGAGCAGCCAGAAGGGACAAGAGCAGGAGGGAGAAGTACATCAGGCACTAGCCTGGTCTGTATTTCCATAGCCTACACGACCCTCCCTTAGCCTGAAGCTTGGTGTCACCCCTTTTGCTGGTGATACCTGGTGCAGTCCGCACCTACCACACCCCCCTAGTGGTGCCACTGCCCCACACACACATAGGCTGATCTAACTGTCCTCTCCCTTCCTTGCCTCTCTCAGCAGAACTTGCCGGTCTGTGGAGCTGATTATTTCTGCTCTGCTCTAACACACACTTCCCGGGCTGTGGAAGATGTTAGTGAATCCTACTAATATAATAAATGGGAAAGTTCGGATGTTTGGATGTTTGGATGTTTGTTACTCGATCACGCAAAAACGGCTGAACGGATTTGAATGAAATTTGGCACACACATAGTACATTACCTGGAATAAAGTATAGGATACTTTTTATTCTCATAACCAAAAATAGACAAATACAAATTTCACTGGAAAATGTAAACTGCAGACATTCTTACTCTGGAGGTGTGTTTAGCTTCTAAGGGTAGAATGGTTAATTTGCATACATCCAGCAGTGATGCACTGGGGGACATCTCAATCTCACTCCAACCTGAATTATCGCAAATTCTTTCTGTTTTAAGAAAGCAAACTTTTGTTTTTCTTAACATCTTAGTAAGGGGGCTTTTAGGACCATTGTAGTCCCTTACACACTCCAATGAGTTCTGGGTCACCATGAGCTTGCTAGTTAGTCTGTACCCAGGGGCGTAGCAATAGGGGTTGCAGAGGTAGCAACCGCATCGGGGCCCTTGGGCCAGAGGGGCCCCGAAGGGCCCTCCCTCAACTACAGTATTTGCTCTCTATTGGTCCTGTGCTCATAATAATCACTTCTATACATACTTTGAATAGTGGTAATCATTAACACACTGTCCCCCATCCCCTTCTTGCACCTCTGACACTGTAGTTGCCATTGGCAGGTTTTGGTGCGCTGTATCAATTGTTATGTATAGAGAGCTTGGGGGGCCCCATTGTAAAACTTGCATCGGGGGCCACAGCTCCTTAGCTACGCCACTGTCTGTACCTCTCTGTGTTACAAGCCCTACTGCATAGAGCCAAATTAATCCGTGTCATGCACTGATGAGGATTAAACAATCCAAAACAGTCTGTATGCATGTTGGATTATTATGGCTCTGTACAAATTAACAAGCTGACATATCATTGCATTCCAGCGGTTCTGGAGGTGTGTTTAGCTTCTAAGGGTAACAATGGTTAATTTGCATATATTCAGCAGTAATGCACTGGGAGACATCTCAAGCTCACTCCAACCTGAATTATCGCAAATTATGTCTGTGTTAAGAAAGCAAACTTTTGTTTTTCTTACACCGTTAATGGTAGGGTTCTCAAACTTTGCACAGTTGGTTGGTTTTCAAGGGGAATATTTCTGCCATTCTTGCACTGTTAATGGCACAAGCCTCAAACCTGGTATAGTTGATCATTGGGTGACTGGGGTTCAATTTCAGAAAGGGGGTGGAGCCACAAATAGACAATCAGGTTTGTTTCATTCCAATGCAAATTATTGTTGCCAAACACCGCAAAGCTCACAAACTTGGTAATTGAGTAATTGATTAATTGTGTGTTAGGGTTAGGAAAGTGGGCACAGCCAACACCAGCCAAATACATAAGTGGGCAGAGACAAATACAAATTTTACTGGGAAAATGTAAACAGCAGCCATTCTTACACTGTTAATGGTAGGGTTCTCAAACTTTGCACAGTTGGTTACTGGGTGACTGGGATTAATATTCAGAAAAGTGGGTGGAGCCTACAAAAAACAATCAAAAATGACCTATTTATTTTTCAGGGGAATATTTCATTGCTGCCATTCTTGCACTGTTAATGGCACAAGACTCAAACCTGGTACAGTTGATCATTGCGTGACTGGGGTTTAAATTTATATAAGGGGGTGGAGCCCCAAACAGCCAATCTGATTTGTGTCATTTTAATGCAGGTTATTGATGCCAAAGACCGCAAAGCTCACAAACTTGGTCATTGAGTAATTGAGTAATTGTGTGTTAGGGTTAGGAAAAGCGGGCGCAGCCAACACCAGCCAAATACATAATCGGGCAATGCCGGGTCATAAGTGGGCGGAAACAAATACAAATTTTACTGGGAAAATGTAAACTGCAGCCATTCTTACACTGTTAATGGTAGGGTTCTCAAACTATGCACAGTTGGTCACTGGGTGACTGAGATTACTATTCAGAAAAGTGGGTGGAGCCTACAAAAGCCAATCAAAATCCACCTATTAATCTTTAAGGGGAATATTTAATTGATGCCATTCTTGCACTGTTAATGGCACAAGCCTCTTGCACTGTTAATCACCTGTACCTGGTACAGTTGGCCATTGGGTGATTGGGGTTTAAATTCAGAAAAGGGGTGGAGCCACAGCCAATTAGATTTATTTTATTTTGATGCAAATTATTGATGCCAAAGACCGCAAAGTTTACAAACTTGGCCATTAAGTAATTTTGTGTTAGGGTTAGGAAAAGTGGGCGGAGCCAACACCAGCCAAATACATACCTGGGCAATGCCAAGTCATCAGTGGGCGGAGACAAACACAAATTTCACTGGGAAAATGTAAACTGCAGCCATTCAAACAGCGAATCAGATGTGTTTCATTTCAATGAAAATTATTCATGCCAAAGACCACAAATCTCACAAACTTGGTCATTGACTATTGACAATTGTGTGTTAGGGTTAGAAAAAGTGGCCACAGCCAACAGCAGCCAAATACATACCCAGGGAAACATTAGGAAATCAGTGGGTGGAGAAAAATACAAATTTCACTGCTAGAATGTAAACTGAAATTTGGCACACATAGTACATTACCTGGAATAAAGTATAGGATACTTTTTATTCCCATAACCAAAAAGGGGCAGAGACAAATACAAATTTCAATAGAAAATGTAAACTGCAGCCATTCTTACACTGTTACACTGGAGGTGTGTTTAGCTTCTAAGGGCACAATGGTTAATTTGCATATATTCAGCAGTGATGCCCTGGGAGACATCTCAAGCTCACTCCAACCTGAACTATCGCAAATTCTTTCTGTTTTAAGAAAGCAAACTTTTGTTTTTCTTAACATCTTAGTAAGGGGGCTTTTAGGACCATTGTAGTCCCTTACACACTCCAATGAGTTCTGGGTCACCATGAGCTTGCTGGTTAGTCTGTACATCTCGGTGTTACAAGCCCTACTGCATAGAGCCAAATTAATCCATGCCATGCACTTATGAGGATCAAACAATCCAAAACAATCTGTATGCATGTTGGATTATTATGGCTCTGTACAAATTAACAAGATGACACATCATTGCATTCCAGCAGTTCTGGAGGTGTGTTTAGTTTTTAAGGGTAGCAATGGTTAATTTGCATATATTCAACAGTTATACACTGGGCGACATTTTAAGATCACTCCAACCTGAATTATCGCAAATTCTTTCTGTTTTAAGAAAGCAAACTTTTGTTTTTCTTACACTGTCAATGGCAGGTTTCTTAAACTTTGCACAGTTGGTCACTGGGTGACTGGGATTAATATTCAGAAAAGTGGGTGGAGCCTACAAAAGCTAATCAAAATTCACCTATTGATTTTCAAAGGAGTGGAGCCAGAGCCAATTAGATTTATTTCATTTCAATGCCAATTATTGATGCCAAAGACCACAAAGCTCACAAACTAGGTCATCCTTGAGTAATAGTGTGTTAGGATTACAAAAAGTGGGCAGAGCTAACACTAGCCAATTACATACCCGGGCAATGCCGGGCGACCAGCTAGTTAAACTATATTTAGGAATAAATTGTGTGAATTTTTAGGCAGCTATGTCAATGTGGAGAGAGAATACATTTCCCCAAGGTGCCCCTTTAACCATTGGGTCCACCTGGCACCCAAGAGAAGCAGCGGCTATAAAACTGATATGTGGTTGGGTGCTTTTATATCACCAAGCAACCAGGGCCGGATTTTCCATAAAGCGCTGTAGGCACGTACCTACAGGAACCTTATGTGGGGGAGACAGCCCCCCCTCCTCAGATCAGTGACCTCAGGTACTTACACCCCAATCCTTGTTTTATTTCATTAAGGACAGAGACAGTGATTAGAGTGTAAGATTCTAAGGACAGTTAGTGACATAAGGCAGGGATAAGAGTTCAGAATATTTTACTTGGGGGTGTGGCCTACATTCAGGGGTGGGATTTAGGGCACCAAAATGCCTGTAGGCCATACCAGCCCTTGAGTTGTAAATCTGGCCCTGCAAGCGACGGATATAAGATTTTGTTAAAGCAGCTTTGAGAGGATCTGTAACAAAAAAAAAAAAGAAAACAGCCCCTGTGGGGTACTTACCTTGGAAGGGGGAAGTCTCTGGATCCTAAAGAGGCTTCCCCGCCCCCATGAGCTGGCGTAGGCCGTAATGTGAATTAGTTGTGGTGGGGAAAACTTCGGCAGCTCAGCCTCTGTTGGTGGTGGCCCTTGTCTCAACCCTGCTCACCACTGTCTGATGCAAAATAAGGGCCTGCAGTGGGCCTACTGTGTACCAATCCTAACATGCAGAATTTGAGTCAATAAGATAACATACATTACCTGGGCCACCATCTCTTACAATTTTGCTGACTCAGAGAAAATGTTTGAGACAATACAGTTTGATTTTTTTTTCACCTTTATAAGCACTGATCCACATGTATACACATATGCATTTTATATTTTGGTTAAAGGAATACTATCGATGTATGCATTTATTTTTAAATGCTGTATGTTGTAGCACACATTAGGGCAAGTACTAGGAGCAATTTTATTCCTCACACAGCTGTTCCTCTCAGCTGTAAAATCCTCCGTCAGTTTTGGCGTCAGTGTTGGATACAAATGTATCTAATACTGAGCTCCCACAGGGCTAGACCATGTCTCTGCAAAGGGGAGATGCTATCAACTGCTCAGTTTATAGTTTAATTATCACCTTGCTGAAAGAATCTTGTTGATATGGTGGTAAGGGGTTAAAGATTCTAGCAATGTGTGTTTATTATCTTTGCTTCTCTTTACTGATAAAGATACTAATAATGCTAATTGTAGACAGTGGTCTGCCCCTCTCAGCAGCTTGTAAAGTGGATGCAGCCTGGAGTGAATCTCCTCAAGCAGGCAGCCAGTCTGAGTGTAAACACAGACTCCTGGTATAGCTAGTTATATTCCAGCAATATTCCAGCTCATTTAGTTACCTGTTACCACCTCAGATCAGCCTGTTTCTCCTCATGTCTGCTGCATGCTGTGAGTGACACAGTGAAATATATTTGTGAGCTGTGTGACAGAGTAACCAAGCAGCTCAGGGTGACCCAAACTACTATGAGCTGTGTGAGAAATGAATTTTTAAGCAGGGATAGTGAGAGAGACCTGGGTGAATAAATAAAGTGCCCCTAGCACTAGTGGTAATGTGTACACTAATATAGAGTATTAAAAAAAAAAGTCGTTTCAATCGATACTACTCCTTTAACTGTTTGATTATCTTTTTGTCTAGAGGAGGAACGAAGATGATGTGATGATGTCAGAGTGAAATCATTACCATTTCCCTTAAAATAATTCATAAATCCTTATTACTGTACCTGTCCTGACCTGAACAAATGGACTCTCTTATAATATCCAGTCATGGAAGCTGCTGTAGAAATAAAACTTTCTGGAAAAAAATAGCCTTTTGGTTTGTCTTTGATGTGTGAACTGCAATATTTATGCTATGTTATAATTCAAACAAAGCAGTGAATGTCCTAAATTAGTGATCATACATATCTTATTTTAGTGTGTCATAGACTGAGTTTCATGTGTGTGTGGTTATCTTATCACACATATTTATCAAACTCAGAAATACTGATTGTCTGCTGCCACTTACGCAATGCTCAGTGATAACAAAAAAAGTTATTTACTAAAACTTGAGAAGGCATTATGTAGTTATTTGGTTTGAAAAGAGACACACCCATTGGGCTTGATTCACAAAGCCGTGATAACTCTTATCACTGTCGTGCTAGCGCTATAACACTCGTAACTTTTTCGCGTGCAAACGTGAATTTGCGTGCAAAATTGTGGCCATTTTCGGCATTTGCACGCACAAATTTGCGTTTGAGCATGGAAATGGCTGCGATTTTGCATGCAAATTTGAGTTTGCGCACGAAAAACATTATGTGCGTTATAGCGCGCGCAAAAACACAAGTGTGACTGTCATAAGAGTTATCACGGCTTTGTGAATCAAGCTCGTTGAGTTCCACCACTATTAGAGCACAGAAGAACTGGAGAATATAATTATAACTACTAGATTGTAAAGTGCTTACATGTAAAAGGGGGCCCCACCAAAATAGGTGCATTGAAATCCCCGTAGTAGAATACAAAATTAATTATAGAAATATTACACTATCCCCACTGTACTACTCACACACTAACCCTCCCCTATATATGCCTTACACGTTATAACCTCCCTCCACTTATTCTTAACGCTAACCTCCACCCTATCTATGTCTAACACAACCATTGCTGCAATCCCACCATCACCGCCCCTATCCCTGGTGCCCAAACACTGATATCATGCAGGAGATAGCTGCTGTCACTGCCTTCATCCCCGGAACTCAAATTCCATTATCAGTGCCAATATCCCAACCCCCCAAATCAGGATATCACCGTCACAATCCCAGCACCCAAATTCTGAGGTCACTACTGCTATCCCTGGCACCCAAATTTACCATCCGCCACTATTCCCCGAAGCAGGAAAAAATGGCGCACAGCGGCTATGTAACTTTCTGGCGCACATTGAGAACAACGGTGAACGATATTTACCGCTTTGAAGAGAAACTTTCTGGCGCTGCAGAGAAGACCAAAGTAAACGTTCATAGAACGTTATTTCCCGTTTTAAACTTCAATAATCAAGTTGTTACAATGATTTTTAGCGTTTTATAATTTTTTTAAACGTTATTTTTCCTTCAGTTGTTGCTGTCGTATGCCGTATGTTTTTTTCAAAAAGCTTATTTTCCAATGTATTACCCGAATTACGCATACTGCCCTGTTCTTCTGCACTCTTTGCTAACGCAGGCACACACCTATGGGCACGCACGCAGTCTCACCACTTCTTCGTCATCAAGTAGTAATGTATTCATCTCCTAAATTTTGTGTTTTTAGCAATAATTACAAATTTAAAGATTGCTTTCATGAAGTAATAAAATGCAATACATTTTCGAATTTAAAAAAATGGAAAACTTAAGTGGAATTGAACCCACAACCCACACATCAATAACCCGCTTACTTACCGCTGCTCTATCTCTTCACTCAGTTCACTGCAGACTCAGTGGATGTTTTGTTTATTGTACTAATTTGCTGTAGCCTAGTGTTGAGCACATATATTTTCGATCTCCAGCGCCATCTAGTGTTTATTATTTATACATTTTCTTATTATGTCCCTTTTTATTAATTATGCATTACTACTATTTTCGATTGTAAATATGTAATATCTTTTTTGTGATATATATATATATATATATTTTTTTAGTAATTGCATTTGTTAGGCTGATTCATTTTTGTCTGTTGTTGACGTTCAAAAACATAAATATCGGCAGAGATGATTTAGAGTGGTGGGGGAGAATGTGAGGGAGTGGTGGGGGAGAGTGTGAGGGAGTGGTGGGGGAGAGTGTGAGGGAGTGGTGGGAGAGAGTGTGAGGGAGTGGTGGGGGAGAGTGTGAGGTTGTGGTGGGGGAGAGTGTGAGGTTGTGGTGGGGGAGAGTGTGAGGGAGTGGTGGGGGAGAGTTTGAGGTTGTGGTGGGGAGAGTGTGAGGTTGTGGTGGGGGAGAGTGTGAGGGAGTGGTGGGGGAGAGTGTGGGGTTGTGGTGGGGGAGAGTGTGAGGTTGTGGTGGGGGAGAGTGTGAGGTAGTGGTGGGGGAGAGTGTGAGGGAGTGGTGGGGGAGAGTGTGAGGGAGTGGTGGGGGAGAGTGTGAGGGAGTGGTGGGGGAGAGTGTGAGGGAGTGGTGGGGGAGAGTGTGAGGGAGTGGTGGGGGAGAGTGTGAGGTTGTGGTTGGGGGGGAGTGTGAGGTTGTGGTGGGGGAGAGTGTGAGGTATTGAGGGAGTGGTGGTGAGGTGAGAGTGGGGGGGGGGGGGGAGTGTGAGGGAGTGTTGGGGGAGTGTTGGGGGAGAGTGTGAGGGAGTGTTGGGAGAGAGTGTGAGGGAGTGTTGGGGGAGAGTGTGAGGGAGTGGTGAGGGAGAGTGTGTGTGAGTGTTGGTGGTGGTGGAGAGTGTGAGGCAGTGTTGGGGACAGTGTGAGGGATAGGTGGGGGAGAGTGTGAGTGGTGGGGAGAGTGTGAGGTAGTGGTGTGGGAGAGTATGCGGTTGTAGTGGAGGAGAGTGTGAGGTTGTGGCTGGGGAGAGTGTGAGGTTGTGGTGGTCTTTTTCTCTCTCCCCACCCCTCTGTCACTCTCTCTGTCTCTCTCTCTCTCCTTCTCCCCCTCTATCTATCATTCTCTCTCACTCTACTCCCCTATCTCTTTCTTTCTCTCTCTATCTCTCGCTGTACTTTTCATTTTCTATCTCTCTGTCTTTCTCTATCTCCCATTCACCTCTTTCTCGCTCACCCTGCTTGCTCTCCTTCTCTTTCTCCACTCGCTCTCTATCTCTCTCAATCTGTCTCTCTCTCCTCTCTATCTATTCTCTTTTCTCTCTCTCTCTTTCCCCACCCCTCTCTCTCTCTCTCTCTCTCTCTCTCTCTCTCCTCCCCTCTATCTATCATTCTCTCTCTCTCTCTCTCTTTACCTCTCTCTCGCTCTCTCTCCTTTTCTCACTCCCTCTCTACTTCTCTGTCGCTCTCTCTCTCTCCTTTTCTCACTCCCTCTCTCCTTCTCTCTCTCTCTCCCCTACTATCACTCTCCCCCCTCTCCCTTTCTCTCTATGCCCTCTCTTTAGCTCTCTCATATATCTGTTACTTCAACAACCAACAAATTATTGTAGAGGTTTTTTTCCATGATGTATTTTTTAAGTGTCATCATAATGCACACTAAAGTTTATTATGTAATTAGATTAACAATTAATTGTACATGTATTTGTAACATATTTTATTCTACATGTATTTGCAAACATTTTGTATTCTGGTTTTTTTTTTATAATAAAAGTTTTTAAAACATTTTGAGTGATAATTTAATGCTTACAAATTATAACTAACTAGCTGATGACCAAGCTTTGCCCGGGTACGTATTTGGCTGGTGTTACGTTAGCCCACTTTTTCAAATTTACACTTTCCCATTCAAAATGAATGGCTGAAATGTGATTGGATGTTTTAGGCTCCACGCACTTTTCACACTTTCCTCTGTCACTAAGTAACCAACTGTGCCAAGTATGGGGACTCTGGCTTAATTACTATGAGAATGGCAGCATTTTACATTGTTTACATTGACATGAATGGGATGAATCTGATTTGCAGATTGTAGCTCAGCCCAGGTGTGCAGGGAGGACTCGAGATCCCCAAAATCTATCATCCCAGATAGTAAGGGATCTGTATATCAAGTTTCATTCAAATTGGTGAAGCCATTTTCAAGTGACTGCAGCACACACACACACACACACACACACACACACACACACACACACACACACACACGCGCGCGCACAAACACACACACACACACACACACACACACGCACACTTTTATATATATAGATTTACTACGCAAACATTTCAGCCACCCTCACACTCTTCTCTCCCACAGCACTCCATCAACACTCCCTCACATTCTCCCCCACCGCTCCCTCACACTCTCTCCCACTACTCTCTCAAACTATTACCCACCACTCCCTAACACTATACACCAACACTCCATCAAACTACACCCCCCCCCCCCCAAATCCATCACACTCTCCCCCACTACTCCCCCACCACTCCATAAAGATAGCCCCCACCACTACCTTATACTCTACCACACCACTCCCTCACACTCTCCAACAACACTCCATCAAACTCTCCCCCGCCACAACCTCTCACTCTACCCCACCACTCCCTCACACTCTCCCCCACAACTCCCTCACACTCTCCCCCACCACTCCATCACACTCTCCCCCACCACTCTCCCCATCAATCCCTCACACTCTCCTCCACCACTCCCTCACACTCTACCCCCAAAACTCCATCACACTCTCCCACACCACTCTCCCCATCAATCCCTCACACTCTCCTCCACCACTCCCTCACACTCTACCCAAAACTCCATCACACTCTCCCACACCACTCTCCCCATCAATCCCTCACACTCTCCTCCACCACTCCCTCACTCTCTACCCCAAAACTCCATCACACTCTCCCACACCACTCTCCCCATCAATCCCTCACACTCGACCCAACAACTCACTCACTCTCCCACACCACTCCCTCACACTCTCCACTAACACTAAATTAATGTCCAGCGCTGCGTAATATGTTGGCGCTTTATAAATTCAATAAATAATAATAACACTCCCTCACACTATCCTACACCACTCTTAATCATCTCAATCAGAATTAAGATTTTTTTAAATGAAGAACAGGTACAAATCAATAAAGCTCATGACTACAATTACTAAAAAGATATAGCTTCAATAACAATATTACTAATTTCAAAAATTAAGATAAAGAAAACATACAAAACTTAAAATATTAAGAAAAGTTCAAAAAATTGGCACTAGGTGGCGTTGGAGTTAAAACACATACACACGCATGTGTATATGTCGTCAGCACTAGGCTACAGTGAAAAGAGTTCAAATAACAAATCATATGGAACATTTCTAGAGCAGAGGTAGAGCTATGGTAAGTCAGTGGTTTATCATACTCTTGGTTGTGGGTTCGATTCCACTTATAGCATACATTTTTGGAAATAAATTTATTTCATTTTATTTACTTTTTAAAATTGATAATTACATTATTTTTTATTTACAAAAAAAAATTAATACATTACATTACTAAATAATTACTTGAAAACGGAGAAGCTGTGTCATTTCGAGTTTGCCTGCATGAGTGCGTGTGTGAGAGCTGATGTGAAAAGATCATTTTGCACGGGACAGGACAATAATTCCGTAATGACATGAAATGTACACTTTTGCCAAGAAATTTAACATTTAAAACATATATTAAAATATATATATATATATATTTCATTCACCAACAGAACGCTAAATACAGTTTTAGGAAAAATATATACAAACAACTTAAGACGTTTTAAACAAATTACGTTTTAAGTTTAAAAACGAGAAATACCGTTTTAAGAACGTTATCGTTCCTAATTATGCGCCATTTTTTCCCCGGCGCCGCTTTTGACTGTATGCCTATTCCCACTCCCAGTGCCTAAATTCCAGTAGCAGCACTATCCACCCACCAGAATTTGGCTATAATAGCCAAACTCTGCACCCAAATTTATTTTGGCAACTATTGCTTCCAAATTACCAGGTGGGTGCCAATAACTATAGCTTAACTATAGAAATAGCATGCCCCGATACATTTAATTAAATCCTAGGATATAGCATGCATTGTAAATCAACAGCATGTAGAAATTATATCCTGGTCCCCTAAGACAGGGATAAGACTCTCTTCCCCCACAAAAATAGGCTATACAATATAAATTGTCTATCAGCAAGCACCATTGTACAGATTGGTTTTCGATCAATGGACAACGTCCTTTCTATGAGACCATAGCCTAACTGAACTAATAGGGCATAAGTACATCATCCAGAGAGTCTTGAGTAGGGCAAAGAGAAAAGAGGGAAGGAGGACCCTTAATGTCCCATGGTATAAACAGTTATTGGGACAGGGAGGGAGTACATAACTGTTATTGTTTACACCTAATCCAACTTTGTTTATAACAGACATGAACACACACACAGAACCTGTGCAATGCTGTTTATTGTAATGCAAATGTAGCTACAAAATCTTTTTAAATCTCATTTTAAGGCTGCACTGATGAGCGAGAAGTTTCACAAGAAGAAAAGCTTAAGGCCCTGTACACACTGCTGCGCTTTTAAAATCGCATGTGATTTTTAAAAGCGCAAGCCTTCATGAGAATAGGAAAAGCGCATCGCAGCAGTGTGTACAGGTCTCCGCGATTTTCATTATTTTTCAAAAGACCTTGCGATTAAAAAGCGCATGCGATTTGAAAAGCGCAGCGCAAGCGCAGCAGTGTGTACAGACCCTTACCCATGTTTGCTCAATGAAGGGTTCGCGGCAGTGAGGGTTATGTTACCTGTATTAGCAGAGAAGGTTATGTTACCTCTTGCCGCTGCACTCTATTCTTCCAATGCTTCTTTCTTCACAGTGAAAGTTCCAGTAGTGATGTTGGGAGGGAGGAACAAAGCATGCAGTGCAGTGGCATGAGGTGGTGAATGATGCAGGTAACTTAACCACTTCAGGACGAGAGCAATTTTCACATATCAGTGCTGCTCCCATTCATGTGCCAATAACTTGGTTACTATTTATCACACCTAAATGATCGATATATTGGGGGGTTTTTTGTTTGTTTGTTTTTTCAGGACATAATTAGGCTTTTAGTGTGTTATAATTTTGTTTGTAATTACCTTATTTTCTACGCATTTTAAAAGGAAAATAAGAGGAAAAAATACTAAAAACACAATTTCTCAATTTTCATCCATTATAACATTACGGTAATTTTACAATAAATAGTGCTAACTATAAGTTAAACTCACAGCTTACCCTGGTTATTACAACATTTAGGTTAAGTTCCTAGTACAATGTATGGTGGCAATAGTGTATTTGGAAATAAAGGTGTCTTTTTTCTGTTTTTTGCTTTCTCATTGTACACTATCGATGATTACAAGACCTTATTTGCAAAAAGAATAGTAATAATAGTAGGATACCCTCATGACATATGTATTTAAAAAGCCAAGATCCTAAGGTAGCAATATATGTTTTCCTTTCCTTTTTTTATGTTACGAGTCTTTTATTTGTACACAAGCTGAGCTGCAGCAATATCTTCCTTCTTCAGTATAGCAGCAAGCACTACAGGTACAAGCCTCCTTCCCGTTTGGTGTGTGACGTCAATCTGGGTTAGCCAACCGCTGACACGTTTCAGAAGGTCCGCCTTCCTTTCTCAAAGCTTTGAAAAAGGAAGGCAGACCTTCCGAAACGCGTCAGCAGGGCCGGCCTTAGGTTTCACAGCGCCCAGAGCGAAACCTGATTTTTTGCCCCAGGTATAGGTGCCACCAGTATAGGATCTCATGTGTAGGTGCCCTCAATATAGGTTGCCAAGCATAGGTGCCTCCAGTATAGGAATTCAGTTGAAGGTCTTCATCCCCCCATAGATAGCCAGGCGTAGGTGGCTCCAGTATAGGTAGCCAGGTGTTGGAGGCGCCCTCAGTATAGGTAGCCAGCTATAGGTGTCCCCAGTATAGGAAATCAGGTGTAGGTGCCCTCAGTATAGGCAACCAGCTATAGGTGCCCCCTTGGAAGCCGGCGCCCTGAGCGACCGCTCCGGTCGCTCATATCAAAGGCCGGCTATGCGCGTCAGCGATTGGCTAAGCCAGAGTGACGTCACACACCAATTAGGAAGGAGGCTTGTACCTGCAGCGCTCCCGCTATACTATACTGAAGACGGAAGATATTGTCGCAGTTCAGCTTGTGGCTTAGCCTCCCTTACCACCTTACTGGAGCTGGACAGGCTTGCCCGACGTTGCTATGGACATCAAGTAGTAAGTCAAGTCTCTCATGCATAGCTGCCAGCCGGAGCTTGCGGGATTGAGCGGCTCCAGCAATTGCCACAATATTCTCTTGAAGGGCTGTGAGTAATTGTTATTACGGACAGTAGTTTCACCTTCAAGTTACTTAATCTTGGCCGTTTTTTGCTCGCATCATCTTTCAAGTGCATAATTTAGTGAATAAATTCAGTCCAGTAGATGACAGCAGGATTTGCATTTTTGCTGGATAAATTAGCATTCATCTTCCAAAGTGGAACTTGTAGCACTTTCTTTTTGCTGACTGCGCAGCACATCAACAGGATTTTTGAATCTTGTGCCCACCCTTATTCCAACTTCCTTTTTTATTTTTTAATAATTACTTTTTTTTATTTATATAATTTTTTTTTTACCTACTGCAGTAGGAAGGTTGATGTAATTGGTGTGTGTGTGTGATTGTGTTATTATGCTCTAGACTCTGCTAATTACACTGCAGTATACAGCATTATCATATAAGTTTTTTCATATTGTTACAATTTTTATAGTGAATAAATTCGATTTGAATGATCTTCTGAGCATTGTCTGGATACTTACTGTACTTATCTTATAATCATTTGAGGGTCTTTGGGAAGCTCTTATTCCTGACACAGCTGCTGAATTTTTAAGTTGGCGCAACCCTGCTCATTTTTTTGTATCTATTAAGTATTTTCAGTGGCTTTGGAATTCTCAGAAACAAACATTCTGCAGTGCTGCACCTGACAGGACTAAAGCTGTCACCACTTGTGGTGAATCTCAGAATGTAAATCATGGTGAGAAAAGCTTTTTCACTTGACAATCACTGACTAAACAATTTGTAAATGAATATTGTAAACTAATATGCAATGTTATTCATTACGCTATTTTCACTGCAGTTCTTCTTTTTGGGATCATTCCTGTTCTCCAGTGCTCGCAAATGTCCAGCAGCTCTAGTTAATCCACCCCATTGTGGTCACTGAACAGTGTCATATTGGCCATAGACAGTCAATATTTCTCTGCGTCTGACAAAAATGGGCAATAATCATTGAAGGATAAAATCAAGCTGCGACTTTCATTTTATGTCATTTCCATTTTTTTTCTTTTTTTTTTTTTTTAAAGTGAGCCTAAACCGAGTAAAATTATTTAAAATAAACACATGAAGTACCTGCAAATGAACATTTTATACTTACCTCGCCGCCAGTTCCTCTCCGAAGCTCACCATTTTCTTCTAACAACTAACTAACACTCCTTCCATTTCTGACAAGATTTTGTCAGAATTGAAAAATATCAGTTGCTGTCAGTTATAACTGAAAGGACAACTAATGAGCGAGTGTGACGGTTCCGAGACCACAGAGCCCAGAGACACAGTGTAAAGCGGCAGATTAAACAAAACCCGACTGGCGGGGCATTTATTGGTCACACAGTTCACACAAAAAGTTCACAATATTACTATATAATCCACAAAGGAGTGTCCGATTCCCCCTACCAAGCAGTCACAATTCCCAGCTTCGCAGGCAAAGCAACATAAGTCCCAAAGTTCCAGTAACTCCACCAATAGAAGGTGTCCAAGAGGTGCACAACAGATCCCAACAGTCCCAATAGATGCAGTTCTCATCAGTCCCAATATCCAGTAGACATCCGACAAGTCTACACGCCCAGATGCAGGTGAGATACTCCAGTTCACAGTCCAGGGCCTCAGGACACTAAGTTCAGCACATCCTATCTGGGTCCTAGCCGCATGGGGAAATCCTCCTGGCTCACAACAGATCCAGTGAGCTGCTCTCTCTTCCCCAGACACAATCCAACTCCTCTCCATGAGGTACAAACATGAAACCAGCTCTGCTCTCAGGTGCCTAGCTGTCTGCCTCCTGCGGAGAGCCAACCACTCAGCAGCCTAAATAGTGAATGGCCTTAGGCTGATAAGGTGTATCTCTGATGTCTCCAGAGGGTGGGGAAGGTGAGTTTTCTATGGGACAACAAATACAGTACTGTACATTAGAGTCTGCAGTCCTAATCCAATCATCCATTGTCACAACTTCTCCCCCCTCCCCTCTTAGGCATGTACCAGGGAAGACCTTCACAGGTCGCAGTGCTGGTACATGCCCCTGTGTGGGCTCTGACTTCTTGTAACTGTACCAACAAAGTAGCAACGGAGATCACCAACATCATTTCCCAGAAGTACATCTGCAGGCAGGCCACTCATCACACCTACAATACAATTCTGGGGCCCAAAGCCATAGTCCAAAGTGACCCGAGCCCTTGGTATAGATTGTTGTGCGCCTCCAGCCAGTTGAATCACCAAGTTCTTCCCAGCCTGGATGGCCTCAGGCTGCACTAGTTTAGGATCCACAATTGTAAGAAATGCCCCAGAATCTCGAAAGCCAACCGCTCTATTATCATCCACAAAGACTTCCTGAAGGTACTTTTGGTGGACTTTAATGGAAGGAGAGACCAGGGGTTGCACCCCATAGAGGCCAGGGGTTGAATCCTGGAGCCATTCAGCTTGCAGAGGTGGCAGTCCCTCTGAGTTCTGAGGTACTTCCACATAATCACTAGTCCTTGGGGCCCCAGGTGATGCACTCCTCCTTCCCAGGTGACAGTAAGCCTGGTCATGCCCCAGTTGTCCACAGCCAAAGCAGGTGCGCTGTGGAGGGTGTCGGGGCAACTGAAGTTGTGGAGTACAGGGCAAAGGGGGTGTGGTAACTGCAGGATGGGTGGATGGGCTTGGCCCTTGAGAATACTGTGTTCTGTGATCTAAAGCTGCACCCTCATCTAGTATGACTGGATACCTGTCTCGTTCCTCTGAGTTCTGTGGTACTTCCACATAATGAATAGCCCTTGGGACCCCAGGTGATGCATTTTTCCATCTCAGGGGACAGTTAGCCTGGAAGTGCCCCAGCTGTCCGCAACCAAAGCAGTGACGCTGCCAAGGGTTTGGGGCAGATCGAGATTGTGGCATATAGGGCAAAGAAGGTGAGGTAACCACAGGATGGGTAGAGGGGGTTAGGGCTGAAGAATTCGGTGTCCGGCGATGTGGGGGGCAGTACAGTTGGGCTCCCTGGGGAGGTGTGTTACCTGTTCTGGGCGCCTCTGCTGACATCTTTCTCCAGTGTGGCTTGATAGTCAGTGCCTCATCTGCTAAGGCTGCAGCCTCATCCAGGGTACCTGGTTTCCTCTCTCGCACCCACTCACGCACTTCAGCTGGGCACTTGGAGAAGAATTGCTCCATTAGAAACACTTGGATTATCTGCTCTGCAGTAAAGGCTTGCTCTCCTTCCAGCCAACGGCGGCATGCTTGGGAGATCTTATGAGCAAAAACTTTAAAAGAGTTCTCCATGTTGCAGGGGGTGCGCCTAAATTGGCTCCTGTGAGCATCAGGTGTTATAGCATAATAGTCCAATACTGCCTGCTTGATCGCCGCATAATTGCGCTTGTCTCCTTGATCCAACATGCGGTATGCCTCTGCAGCACCCCCCTCCAGCAACCCCACAAGATGACAGGGCCAGTCCATAACAGGGACATCCAGTAGCTCACATTGCAATTCAAAGTCCTGAAAGAACCCATCAACATCTCCCAATATTTCAACAAATGGTTTAAAGTCCTTGCGAGAGATTTTTGGGGTCTCTCTGCGCGCTGATATGGACACAGTGGCTAGCTCATGGTTCCGAGTAGCCTCGAGCTCCTGTCTCTGTTGGGCCTTACGGATAGCAGCAGTTTTCATTTCTAGCGTTGCATCATCTCCTAGAATTGCCATCTCCTCCTCATACCATATGACCCACTGACTTTTTCCAGTCTGTGGAGGTGTCTCTGACCTGCTGATCGCTGGTGCTGCTAGGGATGTCTCTGTAGCCTCACATCTCTGCTGTTCAGCTTTCTCCAGACTGGCCATCAGCTGGCCCTTAGGGAGTCCTCTATAGCTCAGTCCCAGCTCTCTAGCTCGCTCTTGTAGACTGGCGACTGTCCAGTTTTGGTATTCAGATAAGCAATTATCCTCCATGATGGTCAAGTCTTCGTCTGCCAACTACTGTGCTCTGACCCCACCACTGCCAACCAGTTGTGACGGTTCCGAGACCACAGAGCCCAGAGACACAGTGTAAAGCGGCAGATTAAACAAAACCCGACTGGCGGGGCATTTATTGGTCACACAGTTCACACAAAAAGTTCACAATATTACTATATAATCCACAAAGGAGTGTCCGATTCCCCCTACCAAGCAGTCACAATTCCCAGCTTCGCAGGCAAAGCAACATAAGTCCCAAAGTTCCAGTAACTCCACCAATAGAAGGTGTCCAAGAGGTGCACAACAGATCCCAACAGTCCCAATAGATGCAGTTCTCATCAGTCCCAATATCCAGTAGACATCCGACAAGTCTACACGCCCAGATGCAGGTGAGATACTCCAGTTCACAGTCCAGGGCCTCAGGACACTAAGTTCAGCACATCCTATCTGGGTCCTAGCCGCATGGGGAAATCCTCCTGGCTCACAACAGATCCAGTGAGCTGCTCTCTCTTCCCCAGACACAATCCAACTCCTCTCCATGAGGTACAAACATGAAACCAGCTCTGCTCTCAGGTGCCTAGCTGTCTGCCTCCTGCGGAGAGCCAACCACTCAGCAGCCTAAATAGTGAATGGCCTTAGGCTGATAAGGTGTATCTCTGATGTCTCCAGAGGGTGGGGAAGGTGAGTTTTCTATGGGACAACAAATACAGTACTGTACATTAGAGTCTGCAGTCCTAATCCAATCATCCATTGTCACAGCGAGGTATGGACAACTGATTTCCATGTTTCCCTATGGCTCAAGTGGGCGATATTACAGTTTAACAGTGTGCTGACCAGGAAGCTGTTATGGGGTAATGACCATTTTCAAAATGGAGGAAGGAGAATTCCATTGATCACAGTGGCCAAACAGGATGCATGAGAGGAGAAAGAGATTGATGAGTAGACTACAAAGGAGGTAAGTATGACTTGTGTATGTTTATTTTGACTTTTAATTTTCAGTACAGGTTAGCTTTACATTATAGCACAGCAGAAATATTACAATCAGCAGAGCAAATCAAAGAAGAAAGTCACTTTATCCAATGATGTGGTATTTCCACAGTCACTTCCACCACTGGACATCAGAAGAAAGCCCTTTCTCCAGGTCAGGCAACAGCAAGATTTTTTTATTGATGCTTTTTTGGGCAAAGATAATTATTCTGGGATGATGCAACACCAACCTCATGGTCCTAGACAATAAGATAATTGAACAGTTATTTGAAAGTGAACCCGAGGTAAAAATAAACTAATGAGATAAACAATTGTATTTGTCCTCCTGCTCCTAAAAATGTCCTTTTTTTAGTTATCCCATGATTTATATTATTTTATATTCAAACATTCACAAACTAGATTTAGTGTTTTGGTGTCTCTGCTCAGTTGCAGCCTATTAAGTATTCCTAAATAAAAATACATGAACTATTGACCTTTCCCTATCTCCCCCTGCTTTCAGAAGTGGTATCCTGCCAGGAAAACCTTTATGGCGGTAATTTGCTTATCAGTGCTGTTAACTATATTCCCAACAAGGTTACGACAAGACAGAAGCTGTCACTTCCACAACTAAAATTTAACTCTTTTAGGCAGCAAAATAAAGGAAATAAAACAGCTTGGTTATTAACATGTTATGCACTGTACATACGCATGTTTAACTCATCATGTTACGTGTCGCCTGGGCCGACTCACTGGGTGACATTGGGCCAACTCACAGGGTGACACTGGACTGACTCACAGGGTAACATTGGGCCGACTCACAGGGTAACATTGGGCCGACTCACGGGGTGACACTGGGTCGACTCACGGGGTGACACTGGGCCGACTCACAGGGTGACATTGGTCCGACTCACAGGGTGACACTGGGCCGACTCACGGGGTGACATTGGGCAGACTCACGCGTTGACAATGGGCTGACTCACAGGGTGACATTGGGCCAACTCACAGGTTGACACTGGGCCGACTCACGGGGTTACATTGGGCTGACTCATGGGGTGACACTGGGCTAACTCACAGGTTGATATTGGGCTGACTTTAGACCTTTCAGCAATGTACCAACCAGTGCTGAAAGGTCTAAAGTTGGCCAGTCAACATTATTCAGCCTACAAGATCCAGCAGAGATCAACACGGTTTATTACGGTATACAGTTCTTATTTGTTCCTATTATATAAGTTGAAGGTACACCAAAATAAACCATGTAGATTCCTGCTGGTTCTTTTAGTCCCAAGCAATCTGAATAATTTAGACTGGGTAACTTTAGACCTTTCAGCAGTGTACTAGTTATGGAACATGAGGCCCCCTAGTAGTGCTCGGCCCGCCCGTTCACATCAAACACATTAAGAGCTATAATTGCTAGCAGCAGCCTGGGTAGCGTAACGTTACATCTCGCTGCTGCTGATTCTGCTGGCGGAGTCCAGGACTAGTCTGGTGGAGGCTCTGAACAAGGCTGCAAAGTCTGCGCAGTGCAGTACAGCCTCGGTCGCTCTCACAGTCACATGGCACCGATGTGGAGAGGCCCAGAGGGGAGGAGATAGAGGGTTTTTCAGGGCTCGGCGGGCTGGACTGCACCAACTGCCAACTAAATGAGGGGGGGGGGGGGCAGAGCATAATGGCAGGTTAGCCCCAGCTTCTCTCACATCCACACTCACATGGCTAAAGAGCCACATACAGCTCTAGAGCCACAGATTCAGACCTCTGGCCTAGGCTGGTTAGCTATGCAGAATCTTACCATGACCATCTTAGGGTCAGGAACGTCTTACAGTCCGGGGGGGGGGGGGCGAGGTGGAGTGGGGTTAAGACATAAACCACAAATAGCATTTTACAAAATAGGGATTTAGTTGGTTGGAAGATGTTGGGACATGAGGGGAGATTATATAGTAATTTAAAGTGAAGTTAAAAAATAAATAAAAATAAATTATGATATAAAGACTTGTATGTGTTTTACGGAAAATTTATAGAACATTAGCACCGAAGAAAAAAGTCTCATATTATTATTTTTTGTTACATAGCTTTTCTATGATAACGTTGTGTTATACTCTAAACATTGAGAAAAAGGTTTAGATAAGTGCTTCAGAAAACAGCACTGTAGCCGACCAAGCTTGGTCGGGGAGCTCAGAGAAGCTCTTTTGCATAGATAACAAGTGAAGTTTCTTAACTCTTCCTGTACTGGAAACATAATGAGACTCTGTGCTGCTAATGTTCTATTTCTTAAATTAACTAACCATACAATTCATTATATCATAAGTTTATTTTCACTTCAGATTCCCTTTTAAACTGAGGGCCTGAGCTCACTGCTGCGATTATAAAAACGCATAGAAAAAAAAATCTCCTTTTAAGCATTTTGAAACATGTTTAAATACATTACAACTACTTGCCAACTGCTCCACGCCAATTGGCATGAGCAGTGCGGCAGCCCCAGGACCGCTCCACGCCGAATGGCGTGAACGGCTGTCTATGGGGCTATCAGGAGATTGCGCACAGGCTGTACACGCAAGTCTCTACTTGGAAGGCGGAGCTCCGCTCCTGAAGCCTATGACAGCCAATCACACTGATTGGCTGGCGAGGGGAGGGAGGGTTGCAAAGAAAAAAAATAAGAAAAATCAACACATTATTTTAAAATAATAGAAATAAATATTTATTAAAAAAAACAACATTGGGGGAGTGATCAGACCCCACCAACAGAGAGCTCTGTTGGTGGGGAGAAAAGGGGGGTGGGGATCACTTGTGTGCTGAGTTGTATGGCCCTGCAGCTTGGCCTTAAAGCTGCAGTGCCCAATTTCAAGAAAAAGGGCCTGGTCTTTAGGGTTAACACTGCAGTCCTCAGGTGGTTAATGCATTAAAACACTGTAAAACACATTAAAATGCTTTTAAAATGCATTTCTATAAACACAGAAGTGGGATGTTGCCCTGAGAGATATGAGCAGGAAGGGCTTCAGACTAACAGAGTTCAGCTGCCAATGCCACTCACATACTATATCAACAGTCATTCCAACTCCAGCAGCTATCATATGGAAAGGGTTGGAAAAGGAGCAGGAGGTCCCCCACTATACGGGAAAGCAAAATAACAGACAAAAAAAAATACAAACTGGTCAATTGCTACTTGCCCAAGTTATGTTATGTGCTGAAAATGAGAAATGTCTCTCCCAAATGTTTAAGAATGATAGTTTTGGAGACATAAGTCTAAAGCCTGTATGGGCTGTTATGTTGCTGTGCTTATGCAAGTTACCATGTGTACCAATAGTGATGAGCTGATATTTCACATTTGTATTATTTTGCACCGTAATTTGCAATTACGTCATTTGTAATTTTCAGAATATTGGTAATTCATTTTGTAGTAATTCATAATGTCACATTGTAATTTTGCATATCATTGCACTTATGTGCCTCATTTCCTTTTACTCGCAACTTCGTAACATGAAAATTGTGCATAATTACAAATTACAATTCTGCGGAAAGCGGTGACTATCCCTGAGAGAGAGAGAGAGAGAGAGAGAGAGAGAGAGAGAGAGAGAGAGGAGGGAGAGAGAGAGAGAGAGAGAGAGAGAGAGGGAGAGAGAGAGAGAGAGAGAGAGAGATATGAATCTACCTGGCTATCTGGGGTTCTCTTTGGACAACTGTTGAACACAAAAGGCAAGGCCATGTCTGGCTACATATCCATATGCAGTGGCTGCATGGTGTAATGTTTATGGGCTCTGCCTCTGACACAGGAGACCGGGGTTTGAATCTCGTCTCTGACTGTTCAGTAAGCCAGCACCTATTCAGTAGGAGACCTTAGGCAAGTCTTCCTAACACTGCTACTGCCTATAGAGTGTGTCCTAGTGGCTGCAGCTCTGGTGCTTTGAGTCTGCCAGGAGAAAAGTGTGATATAAATGTTATTTGTCTTGTCTAATTTTTCTCTTGCATTGAGAAAAAAATGGTACATGCTAGGCTACTTTCAGCTACTCTCAGCTACTCTCAGCTACTCTCAGCTAGTAGTATTGGTGGTATAATGGATATGTTAGTTACCTACCATACACTGAGACCAGGGTTCAAATCCCCATCACAGTACGTAAGCTGTTTTTTGAAATACTGGAATTCCCTGGTAGATGAGACCCGGAGGAGGGACCCACAAGAGGCTAATTAAAATCTCCCTAGCAGAGTGTGTAGCAGCTGTCTCTTAACTAATTAGTGTAGGCAGACAAGTGAGTCAAATGGTATAAGGACCTTGCTTGGAGGAGGGGGGGCCTCCAGCATTGAGAGCAATGTGTCTGCTGACTGTGATGGAGAGCGTCAAAGTTTTGCTCAATAGAGCATTATGGGACGAATCGAACTTCCGGGAAAGTTCACCTTTGGTAGGCGAACGCGAACCACCGAAGTTCGCCTGGAACCGTTTGCGACATCTCTAGCCACAGGTCCCCACTCTAATGTAATTACACAGTGAGCAGTGGTGTATATATTATTTCTCTTGTGGCATGTTCGGTGGATTCGTGGAAAGGCTTGAGCTATTTGCTCACCACAATTTGTTTCATCTGATTTGTCTCTACAGTGGGGGTCACCATCACAACGCCAGATGCTGGGAATACACATTCGGTCACCACATTGGAATCTGTCGGGAGGGCATGTTGGAGGTCCTGCAAGAAGCATCAGGCATAGAATATAAGATTACATTCATTGATTCATGTGTGCACCTTTCCCTATTCATCACCATGGATGACATTAAGTTGGCCTGACCACCACATGCTGCAATACTAATCCTGCAAGCTTTTTGAATAAGACTGCTAGTGCTTTTTTGCTGCATGGCCATAACTAACGCTTTGGCATCAGAGCTGGGACAAGGTCCTCCAGCACCGAAGGCTGAGACACCAAAGTGCGCCCCTCCATCCCTCCCACCCCAGCCGTCACTAACTGATTTCTATTAGACTAAGAGGTATCCCAGTGCCCCCAACCCCACCAATCCCTTAATCTCTAGTTATCTTGCTTGCAGTCACTGCCATGTATGTCCTTTTCTTATTTCTCTTTGCTACAAACACAATTAGGAATGACAGCTGCATGAGTTGTGCGCCCCCTCCTACACTGTGCCCTGAGGCTGGAGCATCTCTCGCCTCTGCCTCGACCCGGCCCTGTTTGGCATACACACTGCAAACCAAAGTTGGAACTGCTAATCGCTTAGTGTTTCATGTCTTGTCTCTGATAAATCACTACCTTATTGAAGGAATCCATGCCTGCTTAAAGCAACTGCTTTGGACTGTAGACATACTGGCCGGGCACTTGTTACACTTATAGCTGATCAGTTCCTCTGGATTTATAAGGCTGTTATACCATGGTCAAAGCTTAGAAAGTTTAAAAAGCTTAGCATGCAGGCTAGCTGCAGCTTTATATAGGCAGTACTCAGCAAAATGTATTCATAGGATGTATGTAAGTGTGGGTGTGAGTGTGGCTTGGAACCCCTTGGATGGATGATGGGAAGTTTGTGAAGTCCTACATGTGTGTGTTTTTAAAGGGACTCCGAGCAGTGCAGAAACTACGGAAAGATGCACATCATTTTAAAGCTCTCTTTCTCCTCTTTCCAATGATATATAAACCGCCACCCTACGCCTTTTAGTTTTCGCTATTTTCGCGATTGAAATTGCCGCGGACGCGATTTCGATCGCGAAAATAGAGAAAACTAAAAGGCGTAGGGCAACGATGTAGGTGTCTTCAGAAAGAGGAGAAAGAGAGCTTTAAAATGATATCCATCTTTCCATAGTTACATTGTATTACACAGGGCGACTTTTTGTCAAAGTCAGCAGCTGCATTCAGCATAATGGGGAAAGTGTCGTCCTGTGTAATACAATATAACTATGGCTTGATGGATATCATTTTAAATCTCTCTTTCTCCTCTTTCTGACGACACCTAAATCGTTGCCCTACACCTTTTGGTTTTCTCTATTTTCGCGATCGAAATCGCGGTCGCGGCAATTTCAATCGCGAAAATAGCGAAAACGAAAAGACGTAGGGTGGTGGTTTATATATCATTGGAAAGAGGAGAAAGAGAGCTTTAAAATGATATGCATCTTTCCATAGTTTCTGCACTGCTCGGAGTCCCTTTAATGCTTACAGTTTAACTATTGTGTTGATCATGTGTCACATTGATGGCTACTAATAAAGGTTTTTTGTACTTTTGGAAAAATTAGGTCTAAAATTATCTTTTCTGTCCAAACATTTCTGACCACCACATCATTCATCAAATAAAATGTAGATACAGTTCAGCCAGAAAACCACAGTTCAGTCTGAAGCCAATGTAAATACTTGTTTGGCCAGTGCTAAAATGCAGCATTCTCGTACCAGAACAAAGGCTTTATACCCCCCCCAAAATTGGGGCAAAAATCTGGGAGCACTTCCTGTAGAGGCAGAGCTTTGCGCTGCAGCTCTGCCCCTACTTGCGTCCATCTCTGCCGATGGCCGCCTCTCCCCACCCCTCTCAGTCTTCTTTCACAGAGAAGGGCAAGGAGAGGCGGCGATCAGCACAGATTGATGCTAATGGAGGCAGCTCTGCCTCCCCGGGCAGCAAAATCCACAACCTGGTAAATTGTGGATTTTTGCTCAGGGATTTGGGGGGTATAAAGACCTTATTCTGCCGCCAAAATACTGCATTTTAGCACTGGCCATAATCCTTAACATAAATAACAGGTAAAAACAAGTATTTAAATTGGCTTCAGACTCTCTTTAAAGTAAATCTGAAGCAACATGTGACATGAAGGGATAAACATATTCATATATGATACTAGACCCTTTCTGTTTTTCAGTATAGGAAGAGTAGAAACACTTGAGTTGTTATCGATGCAAAAGAGCTTCTCTGAGCTAGTTGAACAACTTGATCAAGCTTATCTGAAGAGCCTAAACAGCCAAGAAAAAGTGAGAGACAGCTTGAGATAAGGTTTTACTGCAGGAAAGTTCAAATAGTCACTACTTCTGCTCTGCTTTACAGTTTAAAAGACAGAGGACTGCTTATAATTAACTTTTTGTTTTAAGTTTTCTCCCAGGAGATACATTTTCATCTACTACTTAAACTATCTTTTTAGATTATGCAATTGAAAAAGTACCAAAAAGTTGTTGAAAATGTACTATCAAAATTGTTTTAAGCGTTTTCTTGCTTGCTGGTGGTTTTAAAGGCATTTTATTGACAAGTTTAAAAATATCACTGAATAATTGAATATGGGCCAGAGGCTCTTATTGAATTCACTTTTTCTTTGTGAAGTTTTATCCTAGAAGATAATTTTCTATCGACTAAGTTTAAAATATTTTTTTTTGCAATCTGCAATTGAAAAAATATTAAGAAAGTGAAAAACAATGTCACAACTATTTTGATAATACTCTCGTTTGCTGATAGTGTAAAAGGGATTTTATTGATTAGGTGTGAAAATATCACCTAGGAGAAAACTGGGTGATAGGCAAAAAAGTGAACTGAATAAGGGCCAGAGTGTGAATTCTAAACTGCAACTGTGACAGTCTGATGCAATGTTATAAATAAAGCTATATAACTGAAAACAAAATAAACACTATTCTTTTCTACTAATGCTAAGTTGTTACTGAGAATTCGGGTCCAGGTTAATACACCTACAGGAAGCCTCATTGGTACATTCAAAAACATCAGTGTTGGGGCTTCTGGTGTGAGGCAAAGATACAGCAAGTACAAACCACAGGGGTGGTGTTCTACAATGAAACCAGAAGAGATACAGGAGGTCCCTGGTTAAAATTTTTTCGACATACGAACAATACGTTGTTAGCAACATGGCGCTAGGTGTGAACACATCATTTTTGCAACAAAGGCAACATGGACAGAGAGCATGAAATGTTTGCTTGCTTGCTGACTGGTACAGGAGGAATAGACACCCTCTCTGGGGAGGGAACCTCAATGTTGGTGAAAGGGTCCAGCACAGACTTTTGTTGCATGCTATACATTTTAAAAGGTAGTATTCTCAATGTTTGCAACCAAATACGATTTTGCAACTAAGTAGTTTTTATCACTGTTAGAGTTTCAGCTTGCTGGGAGTGTTTTGAGGGCAGAGGATCAATAATTGTATATCTGTGTACTCTGTAAAATTCCTTTTGTTGCTTTCCATTTGTAAATCTCTCTTTTGGTGCCTATGTTCCTGAATTCAGTGTCTTGCTCTCAATGTCTTGCTCTAAATGTACCCATCCCTGAATATTTATATAAATACATGTAGTTGTACATTATTGATTTTCAGAGAAACCGAGAGCCCGATATAGTGTAGTATGTATTGGATCAAGGAGGAACAATGACAACAGATAACATTACACAACATTTGACAGCAGATAACATTATACCATAATGGTATATTTTGCTCTCTCTTAGAGTATGCATTTTTATTATACTCCACTGGAGGTACACTGTAAATGTGGAACTCCGCTCACACCTCCGTTCACCGACAGTGCAGGAAAGCAGGCTGCCAAGACCTCAGATCCAAGACCGTAGAAAGTGAAGTCCGCACGATGTCGGTAGAATCAATATGGCTTTATTCAATCGTTACACATAACAAGCTAAAAGCCAGCACCACATGCTGACATGTTTCGGGCGTTACACGCCCTTAATCATAGCAGGCTATGATTAAGGGCGTGTAACGCCCGAAACATGTCAGCATGTGGTGCTGGCTTTTAGCTTGTTATGTGTAACGATTGAATAAAGCCATATTGATTCTACCGACATCGTGCGGACTTCACTTTCTACACTCCACTGGAGGGCAGCAGCCCACTTGTATATACCACATAACTATCTTCATTTTATATTTTCATTTTGTTACAATTTTACAGTGTGGTACCAACAGCCCATATACACGTTCTTATTGTATGCCACCTTGAGCTGCTTAGTTGCACTATGTTCATATACAGTACTCTCCTGCTGAATTACACACAACTGAAGTAGTTCAAGCCTTTTATTGTTTTAATATTGATGATTTTGGCATACAGCTCATGAAAACCCAAATTTCCTATCTCAAAAAATTAGCATATTTCATCCGACCAATAAAAGAAAAGTGTTTTTAAAACAAAAAAAGTCAACCTTCAAATAATTATGTTCAGTTATGCACTCAATACTTGGTCAGGAATTATTTTGCAGAAATGACTGCTTCAATGCGGCGTGGTATGGAGGCAATCAGCCTGTGGCACTACTCAGGTGTTATGGAGGCCCAGGATGCTTCGATTGTAGCCTTAAGCTCATCCAGAGTGTTGGGTCTTGCATCTCTCAACTTTCTCTTCACAATATCCCACAGATTCTCTATGGGGTTCAGGTCAGGAGAGTTGGCAGGCCCATTGAGCACAGTAATACTATGGTCAGTAAACCATTTACCAGTGGTTTTGGCACTGTGAGCAGGTGCCAGGTCGTGCTGAAAAATGAAATCTTCATCTCCATAAAGCTTTTCAGCAGATGGAAGCATGAAGTGCTCCAAAATCTCCTGATAGCTAGCTGAATTTACCCTGCCCTTGATAAAACACAGTGGACCAACACCAGCAGCTGACATGGCACCCCAGACCATCACTGACTGTGGGTACTTGACACTGGACTTCAGGCATTTTGGCATTTCCCTCTCCCCAGTCTTCCTCCAGACACTGGCACCTTGATTTCTGAATGACATGCAAAAGTTGCTTTCATCCGAAAAAAGTACTTTGGACCACTGAGCAACAGTCCGGTGCTGCTTCTCTGTAGTCCAGGTCAGGCGCTTCCGCCGCTGTTTCTGGTTCAAAAGTGGGTTCATGCTTCCATCTGCTGAAACGCTTTATGGAGATGAAGATTTCATTTTTCAGCACGACCTGGCACCTGCTCACAGTGCCAAAACCACTGGTAAATGGTTTACTGACCATGGTATTACTGTGCTCAATTGGCCTGCCAACTCTCCTGACCTGAACTCCATAGAGAATCTGTGGGATATTGTGAAGAGAAAGTTGAGAGACGCAAGACCCAACACTCTGGATGAGCTTAAGGCCGCTATCGAAGCATCCTGGGCCTCCATAACACCTGAGCAGTGCCACAGGCTGATTGCCTCCATGCCACGCCGCATTGAAGCAGTCATTTCTGCAAAAGGATTCCCGACCAAGTATTGAGTGCATAACTGAACATAATTATTTGAAGGTTGACCTTTTTTGTTATAAAAACACTTTTCTTTTATTGGTCGGATGAAATATGCTAATTTTTTGAGATAGGAAATTTGGGTTTTCATGAGCTGTATGCCAAAATCATCAATAAGAAAAACATTAAAAGGCTTGAACTACTTCAGTTGTGTGTATTTGAATCTAAAATATATGAAAGTCTAATGTTTATCAGTACATTACAGAAAATAATGAACTTTATCACAATATGCACATTTTTTGAGAAGATCCTGTATATATATATATTACCATTTGATGTGATTTTTTTTTTCACTGTTATATATTATTATTATTTACTGTATTTTATGTATAAAGTGCCAATTTATTACATAGCGATGGACAATAAAAAAGGTTACAGATACTGTATGTTTGCACAAAGACACATTTGTTCTTTCTGCACTGGAATCTCGTAGCCTGCAGATGGCAAAGTCTGCTCACCTGTGTACAGCTGTACCGCCTGCATAAACAAGAATCTTCACACACTCACCGCAGTCCTGTTCATCAGATCTGTCCCCGCAGTCATCTGAGCCATCACACTTCTTTCTTAGAGGAATGCACCTTTGATTTGCACAGGTGAATTTTTTCGTTGGATCACATTTTATTTTCTCTGCAAATTCAAATCGTACAGGTTCAGGGATTGCTGGCCAGGCCATCAAACTGATTGGGCAACATTGAGGTGTAATTCTATATCTTTTAAACGCGTACGTTAAAAAGGGGCGCTGGGAAAAAAGGGCGCCGGGTTTTTAACGATAAGCATGGATAACGTTTAAAAATGTATTGTACTGTATTTCGTTTAAAATGAATGTTTTATAAAGTTATAAATCATTAAATAATGTGCATTAAATCGGCAATTGTAAAAACGTTAATCTTTCGTTTAAATAGTGAAACGTATAATAACGTTTAAAAAAAAAATTACTAAGTAACCCTCCCTGTACCTACCCCTAACCCCTAGACCCCCCTGTTGATGCCTAAACCTAAGACCCCCCCTGTTGGTGCCTAAGTAACCCTCCCTGTACCTACCCCTAACCCCTAGACCCCCCTGTTAGTGCCTAAACCTAAGACCCCACTGTTGGTGCCTAAACCTAAGACCCCCCTGTTAGTGCCTAAACCTAAGACCCCCCTGTTGGTGCCTAAACCTAAGACCCCCCTGTTGGTGCCTAAACCTAAGACCCCCTGTTGGTGCCTAAACCTAAGACCCCCCTGTTGGTGCCTAAACCTAAGACCCCCCTTTTGGTGCCTAAACCTAAGACCCCCTGTTGGTGCCTAAACCTAAGACCCCCCTGTTGGTGCCTAAACCTAAGACTGCCCTGTTGGTGCCTAAACCTAAGACCCCCCTGTTAGTTTTTTCGTTTAAAAATAATGTTAAAAAAAAAAATGTACTGTTTTTCGTTTAAAAATAATGTTTTAAAAAATATTGTACTGTTTTTCGTTTAAAAATAAAATTTAAAAATGTATAAATCATTAAATAATGTGTAATCATGAGAAACAGTAATAAAACATTAAGTCTCCGGGCGCCGCTTTTAAAACGTTATTTTTCTCCGGCGCCCTTTTTTCCTATCGGGCGCCCATTAAACGATATTTATTATAAGAGTGAATGGCGGCGCCCGATTTGTCCACTAGCCTCAGGCGCCCGAATTTACTGTTCCCCTTTTAAACATTATTGACACACAACCTCACCAAAAAATGTAATGACGATTGTCTGTAAGAGTAACTCCTTACCTCTTCACATCAGGTTTTTACTCAAGTTATTAGTTAGTTGGGAAAAGTATGTCTCCCAAAGGTTCAAGAATTCAGTTATGATCATAATCAGTTAATTAAGATTACGCATAATTTTGCATACATTTTCACAAGTATGCCTATACGTAATTAACTCAATTGATTTTGATAATCATTTGTAATTTTGCAATTATTTACGCATAATTTTGTGTCGACTTTGGGCGTGAATAGCAAAGCCCCCATGCATGCTATTGTCACCAAAATTGCTACATATGTTAAAGAGAACCTGTAACGAAAAAAGTTCCCCTGGGGGGTACTCACCTCAGGAGTGGGAAGCCTCAGTGTCCCAATGAGACTTCCCACTCCCCTTTAGCTGCAGGCAATCCAGCGCTGGGTCCCCCGAAGTGTCCGGCAATCCTCCCTTGACAAACCTGACAACAGCGCTGATTTATTTACATTTCCTGGCTCCAGATCTCTGTCGGGTCCACTCTACCGCGCAGGCTCAGGAGACATGCGCCTGTGCAGTAGAGCGGGCCGACTGCGATTGGATATCTCTGCCTATCTCCGAGCAGATAGCCGATACTGCGCATGCGTTGGAGCCAGGAAGGTAAATATTTACATCCCCGCTACTCGGGGAGATTTATCTCTGCCGCCGTGGGACCAAGGAGGATGGGGGAAGCCTCAATAGGATCTGGAGTCGTCCCCCACCCCAGGTGAGTACCCCCCAGGGGAGGTTTGTCTCATTACAGTTTTCTTTAAGGAGAATAGTGGGTACAAGACAAAAAAATTTTTTTTCAAAAGTACCTTGTAGTTTTTGAGAACATCGATTGAAAAATGCAAAAAAAAAAAATATTTTTAAATTCAGAGAAATTACAGTTTAGAAACCATTTTCTTTGCATTTTTAGTAATCAGTTTTCTCTTAACTCCAAGGGATTTTTGAAAAATTATTATTTTTTTTGACTTGTACCCACTCTTTTCCTTAACATATGTAGCAATTCTGGCAGCAATAGCATGTATGAAGTCTTTGCTATTAACTGCTTAAATCAGTACAAAATTAAGTGAATATTATGCAAAAAATTATGTGACATTATGAATGATTGCAATTACATACAAAATTCATTATGATTTTCCCCGAAATTCCGCATTACGATTCTGATGCGTAATTGCGTATTATGATGCTTAATTACTCATAGGCGTAATTTCTGCTCATTACTACAAAAATTATAGTTTTAGAAGACATCAATCTAAAACCTCCCTTGATGTTCCTGAGCCATTATGAGCCATAATTTTGCAATTATGACACAAAATCTTAATTTGCAATTTTACCACAATTCATAATTAAAGGGACTCCGAGCAGTGCAGAAACTATGGAAAGATGCATATCATTTTAAAGCTCTCTTTCTCCTCTTTCCAATGATATATAAACCGCTGCCCTACACCTTTTAGTTTTCGCTATTTTCGCGATTTAGGTGTCGCCAGAAAGAGGAGAAAGAGAGCTTTAAATGATATCCATATTTCCATAGTTACATTGTATTACACAGGCCGACTTTTTCTGCTGAATGGAGCTGCTGAAACTGGGGAAAAGTGTCATCCTGTGTAATACAAGTAACTACGGAAAGATGGATATCATTTTAAAGCTTTCTTTCTCCTCTTTCTGGCGACACCTAAATCGTCGCTCTACGCCTTTTAGTTTTCTTTATTTTCGCGATTGAAATCGTGCCCGCGGCAATTTCAATCGCGAAAATACCGAAAACTAAAAGGCGTAGGGCAGCGGTTTATATATCATTGGAAAGAGGAGAAAGAGATCTTTCCATAGTTTCTGCACTGCTCGGAGTCCCTTTAATGTTGTAATTCATAATGTTGCATCATAATTTTGCGTTAAATCATAGTTACATCCTTAATTTCCTGTTACTCATAATTTTAAAAGTAATCATTATTTTTTTTTTAATTAAGTGAAAATTGTACATAATTACAAATTGGCTATCATGAAAAATAATTATAATTACAGAAATCATTGTGACTATAAATCATATGTTTATAGTGGAAATTACGCAACATTCTGTGTCATTTTTCATGATTACGTGAGAGTATATGATTAATTTTTAATTATTATCGTAATTACAAAAATTGTACAACATTTTTGTAAAATCATAATTAGCATATTATGATCATTATTATAATTTAATTAGAATTTAAACACCCCTCCCTCCTCCCCTTTTTTGTTGAGAAAATGTGAAAAATTGGTTGTCTCTAACAAACTGAGAGAACATTTTCTTCCCCATTATTTCTCCCTCTGACACGCTGATTTCCTCATCAGTTCCGTCACCTCTCTTGTCCCCTCCCATTGCCCGCAGCCACAGGTCCCCATTCTAATATAATTACACAGTGAGGAATGGTGCATATGTCATTTCTCTTGTGGGATGTTCATTGGATTCATGGAAAGGCTTATGCCATTTACACACCACAATATTTTTCATCTGAGTCGTCTCTACAGTCGGATTCACCATCACAGCGCCAGACTTTGGGAATGCATGTTAAGTCATTACATTGGAATTCTTGGTAAGCGCAAGCTGAAGATCCTACAAGAAGCATCAGACATAGAATATAAGGATACATTCACTGATTCATGTGTGCACCTGTCCCTATTCATCATCATGGATGCAGAAGCGTAACAATAGACACTGCAAGGGATTCAGCCGCAGGGGGACCCAGAGGCCGCAGGGGGCCCCAAGGGGTAAGAAGTTTATTTTCCCTGTCCTGAGAAACTGACAACTAAGGGCACGGAGAGAAAAAGCTTTCTGCTCTTTGCACAATTGTTGTAATGACTGCATCTGCTCAGCCTCAAGTTTTGCAGACAAAGATTTGTAGACAGTCCCTACTCAGTGTTCATCAGGGTCTTGTGTACAGCACCCTGCCCCAGCCTCTCTACCTCCCTCCCCAAGTGCTCTGTACCGTAGTGATGCTTGAGGAGTCTGCAGAGCCAGTTCTGCTCCATCAGAGAAGGACAGAGTGAGTGGAATAAGCTGAGGCTGGGAGCACACTTGTCTGTCTTCTTTTCAAGTTTTCTGTGTGCATTTTTCTGTTTTCTGCGCACCGTGGGGTTGATTCACTAAACCGTGCTATGATAAATATCACACCTTATCAAAGATAACACACCTTATCAAAGATATCACACCTCAGGGGAGGACGATTGTGTCATTGCCAATTAGCAGGCATAAGTTCATAGCGCTCGCTATGCTACTCTGAAAAGGCGTGTTAACTTTGATAAGGTGTGATATCTTTAATAAGGAGTGATATCTGTCATAGCACGGTTTAGTGAATCAACCCCTATGTGTGTCTGTATGTGTGAAAACATGCACACTTATCACAGAAGCTAATGCAATTGATAGAGAAAATGCCTGCAGTGCTTGACTGCTGTCTGTTTTTCGCTGGGTTCACATATAACATGACGTTTTTTTCTGGTGTTTTCCACAGGTGCATTTGCGTTTCGGTCAAGCGTTTTTCATGCGTTTTGCGCTTCGCAGTTGTGAATTGCAATTGCGATTTTCCAGCATTTCTATGTGTTTTTACATGTTTGCAGTTTGCTAATAGAAAATGCATATGCGTTTTCTATGTGTTTTTTAAATTAAATATATGCAAATCATTAGGAAGACAGCAGGAAGCAGAAACACATCAGAGATCTTTACTTTTAAATTAAAAATGCATGGAAAATACAATGCATATGCGCTTCCATAGACTTTCATTATGTGCGTTTTGGCAGCCAGCCTGCATATTACGAAACACTGCAAGCATCTGCAGAACACTTACTGTAAATCACAGGTGGAACGCTGATCCTTCTGCGTCCCATAGACTAACATTGCTGCATAAAATGCAGCATTTTGCGCTCCGCAAGCGTTTCTGCCATGTGTACACCCAGCCTGAATCTGCATGGGGAAAACACATTCAAGTGTGCACTAGCCAACTGAATAACATTGGTTCTCAGTTTACCTATGCAGAAAAAGAGAGGGGGCCAGGGGGGGCCCATCCAAAGTTTTGCAGGGGGGAGGGCCCAGAGATTTCAAGTTATGCCCCTGCATGGATGACTTCAAGTTGACCTGACTACCGCATCCTTTATCAAATAAATGATGACTCCTCCGTGGAAAATTAAGATACATTCCAGCCAGAAACCCAAATTCTTTAAAACCCCTTCAGGTTCTGGGGTTTTTACCCCTTAAAGAGAAACTCCGACCAAGAATTGAACTTTATCCCAATCAGTAGCTGATACCCCCTTTTACATGAGAAATCTATTCCTTTTTACAAACAGACCATCAGGGGGCGCCGTATGACTGATATTGTGGTGAAACCCCTCCCACAAGAAACTCTGAGGATCGTGGTACTCCTGGCAGCTTCCTGTCTGTGAACTTTGTTGCATTGTGGGAAATAGCAGTTTACAGCTGTTTCCAACTGCCAAAAAAGCACGCAGCAGCTACATCACCTGCCAACAGTAAAAATGTCACCATGTAATAAATGTCAGAATGTAAATCAGGGATTTAACATTTTTTACAATGGGCAAACACTGACTAAATCATTTATACATAATTATTGTAAAAATGAAGCACTATTTTATTATATTATTTTCACTGGAGTTCCTCTTTAAGGGTAGGAACACACTAGGCAGAATCACATAGTGGAAAATGCATATGCAATTCTGCCTAGTGTGTTCCTACCCTAAGGTTTCCAATAAGTTTGGTATATCAGCTGTATCAGTATTGATACAGCAATCACTTTTTATTACCTATGCCATCAAACTGGTGCATGCATTGTATTTTTTATTTTTATTATTTTATTATTTTTAATCATCATTCAGCCCCTGATGAGTCATAACGATGAAACCGGAAGGGCAGAGCCTGGAACGCAGTGTGAGACACTGACTCCACGTGGATTTTTTCTATGTGCATTAACTGCTGTCTTTGTGAGTGGCATTTTTAATATATATTTTTTAAATAAAACAGTATTATGCTGTGGGAACCCTGTTTTTGAGTTTTTAAACGCTCTTTGCTGGTTCCATAGAGGGTCAGCCATTGCAGCTCTGCAGTAGAAAGTGCTTTGTCATTGTGTGACTCTGGGAGGGGAAAACAGGAGGAAAAGAGGCTTCGGCCAATCAGGCTGCATTAGTTATGCCTGACGGCAGGGCCGGGACGAAGCAGAGGCAGGAGAGGCTCCAGCCTCAGGGCGCAGTGTGGGAGGGGGCGCACAACTCACGCAGCTATCATTCCCCTATTGTATTTGAAGAGGGAAATAAGAAAAGGCAATACATGGCAGTGACTGTAAGCCAGATAACTAGAGAATAAGGTGTTGGGGGCCTCTAATAGCAATCAGTGCGTGATGGCTGGGGTGGGAGGGATGGAGGGGTGAGGGGCGCATGTGGGTGTCTCAGCCTTGGGTGTGGGAGGACCTTGTCCCGGCTCTGCCTGACGGGAAAGTAAAGAAGAAAAAAATAAAAACCTGCATGCCCTGCAACTTCCTTTGTGTGGCAGATATACCAAATAAGAGCCAGGAAAACTGGAGAATGATCTTTTATGGTGAAGAAAAGTAATGGTGCCCATAGATGGTACAATTGTTTTCATCCAATCTTACCATTTCTATGTAATATAAGGGAACTGTCTAAATTATCCTTTCAGTATATTCACTTAATTTACGCTTATACTACATAGAAATAGTAAGAATAGATCAAAAAAATTATACCATTTATGGGCATCATAAGAGTGATTTTTAACTATTGGATTGCCTAGTTAGCATCCTTATTACTACTTGTTTACCAGATAAAAATAAAGAATTGATTTTTGATCTTATGCCCAACAGTTACACTTAAACAACTTTTGTTGTTATATCTTAATATTTTCTCTATGACTAATACCGGACCGCACGCAACGCTTTTTTTTTGGGGGGGGGGGTCATTTTTTTGCATTCCCTGATTGGCCACATACTTCCGAGCTGACTCTGCGTGCTCTCATTGGTCCAATGTATAAAATCACATCTTTTCTGCCTGCCCCACTCCTGGGATGATGCGTTGTCACCCCCATTACCGAGAGTGCTGTACCATGTGGCATGTGTGTGGTGCTACGTGGCAGTGATGTACCTAGGGTATTTGACACCCGGTGCCGATTATCCACAGACCAACCCCCCCCCCCCCCGCCCAAAAAAAAAGTGACAGCTGTCTAAAGGTGGCCACTAATGATCCAATCTTTTTCATCCAATCTTACCATTTCTAGGTAATATAAGGTAACTGCCTAAATTGTCCATTCAATATATTAACTCCATATACCCTTGTACTACATAAATTTGGTAAAATTGGATGAAAAAGATTGGATCATTAGTGGCCACCTTAATACGTCTATAGTAGGGATTACATTGACTCCTATGAGGGAATCGGCTATGTACTCGTATAGCTCTGTGGAAGATGTCAGGGCTCTGTAGATACATAATATAATATGGTAGGGCAGGGGTGAGCCTGGGGTGCCTGGCACCTGGGTGCAAGATTTCCTCTAGCGCCTATGGGAGTGGTTAAATTAACCGCGCCCAACCACATAACCACACCCATGTCCTGCCTAATCACACCCACACCTTCCACCTCTTTACGCATGCATGTGATACCCCATTCCTACCCCTCTTCCATGGGCTTGCTCCTGGCTGGCTTTGGCTTCCTGCGAGTCTGCTAGTCTCTGGACTGACTCAGGCTGAGAGGCTCTGCGAGTGCGACGCAGTCACACACTGCGTATTTATGGCTGCCTGCTGCCACCCTACTCTCGCTCGCTGACGTCGGCTCCTCCCCCCTGCCAAGCCCAAGGTGGGCTGCCTGTATCTTTCCCGTTGTGCCACGCAGCCTGCCAGTGTTGCCACCCTTTCACGTTATTTTTACTGACAAATACCTAAAAATTTACTGAAAGATTTTTACTGACAAAATTCCCCCACTAAATGCACATAAGAGACAGCTTTTCCCCATGTAAATGCACGTAACAAGAGACCGCTTTTCACCAGTAAATGCACATAAGAGACCGCTTTTCCCCATGTAAATGCACATAACAAGAGACCACTTTTCCCCATGTAAATGCACATAACAAGAGACCGCTTTTCCCCATGTAAATGCACATAACAAGAGACCGCTTTTCCCCATGTAAATGCACATAACAAGAGACCGCTTTTCACCAGTAAATGCACATAACAAGAGACCGCTTTTCACCAGTAAGTGCACATAACAAGAGACCGCTTTTCACCAGCAAATGCACAGAAGAGACAGCTTTTCACCAGCAAATGCACAGAAGAGACAGCTTTTCACCAGCAAATGCACAGAAGAGACAGCTTTTCACCAGCAAATGCACATAATAAGAGACAGATTTTCACCAGTAAATGCACATAATGACAAACAGCCAGTGTCCCCAGAATATATAGCCAGGGATATATGTCCCCAGTATATGTAGGCAGGGGTATATGTCCCCAGTATATGTAGGCAGGGGTATATGTCCCCAGTATATGTAGGCAGGGGTATATGTCCCCAGTATATGTGGGCAGGGGTATATGTCCCAGCATATGAAGGCAGGGGTATATGTGCCCAGCATATGTAGCCAGGGGGTATATGTGCCCAGCATATGTAGCCAGGGGGTATATGTGCCCAGCATATGTAGCCAGGGGGTATATGTGCCCAGCATATGTAGCCAGGGGGTCTATGTGCCCAGCATATGTAGCCAGGGGGTATATGTGCCCAGCATATGTAGCCAGGGGGTATATGTGCCCAGCATATATAGCCAGGGGGTATATGTGCCCAGCATATGTAGCCAGGGGGTATATGTGCCCAGCATATGTAGCCAGGGGGTATATGTGCCCAGTCTAGGTAGCCAGGGGGTATAAGTGCCAAGTCTAGGTAGCCAGGGGGTATATGTGCCCAGCATATGTAGCCAGTGGGTATATGTGCCCAGCATATGTAGCCAGGGGGTATATGTGCCCAGCATATGTAGCCAGGGGGTATATGTGCCCAGTCTAGGTAGCCAGGGGGTATATGTGCCCAGTCTAGGTAGCCAGGGGGTATATGTGCCCAGTCTAGGTAGCCAGGGGGTATATGTGCCCAGTCTAGGTAGCCAGGGGGGTATATGTGCCCAGTCTAGGTAGCCAGGGGGGTATATGTGCCCAGTCTAGGTAGCCAGGGGGGTATATGTGCCCAGTCTAGGTAGCCATGTTCCCAGTCTAGGTAGCCAGGGGGGTATATGTGCCCAGTCTAGGTAGCCATGTGCCCAGTCTAGGTAGCCAGGGGGTATATGTGCCCAGTCTAGGTAGCCATGTGCCCAGTCTAGGTAGCCAGGGGGTATATGTGCCCAGTCTAGGTAGCCATGTGCCCAGTCTAGGTAGCCAGGGGGGTATATGTGCCCAGTCTAGGTAGCCATGTGCCCAGTCTAGGTAGCCAGGGGGGTATATGTGCCCAGTCTAGGTAGCCAGGGGGTATAGGGTCCCCGTTTAGGTAGGGTAGGTATAGGGTCCCCTCTAGCCGCCACCACCACCGCCGCCGCCGCCCCCCCTCCCCCTCACCTTTCCGCAGCTTCAGACCTCAATCAGCGGGCGACCCGACCAGTGAGAGGGCGCTGGACGCACCCGCTCTATATGCGGAAGTGATGTCACTTCCGCATATCAGTGCGGCGTGCTAGGTCCTAGCGCCCGCCCGCCTGATCGAGGTCTGACGCGGCGGCGCCGGTGGCTAGAGGGAGCGAGCAAGCTTCGGCCACAGGGGGAGAGCAGCGGCCGGGCGGCGCCTCTCAGAGGCAGGCGCCTGGGTGCCTTGCACCCGCAGCACCCGCCCAGGCTCGGCCCTGTGGTAGGGCATTAGACTAAAGGTGGGTACACATGTCAGATAAGTCTTTGGAAAATGAAAGATCACAGACCAATTTTCCCCCCTTCCACATAGTATGTGGTGAGCCATACCTACACAGTCTATTCTATGGAGCTGAACTCATCAGATAAAAATCTTTGCAGGATGATCTACACAAAGATGCTGTACACATTCATCCGTTCCTGCAAAATGCATTCATAGTCTATGATATCTGCAGATCATCATACACACCTTGTTTAACAGACATTCATCTGCAGATCAGATCCACCAGGATGGATCTTCAGATCGGCAGATAATTGTCTGATCTGCAGATGATTGTCCGTTAAACAAGGTGTGTATGATGATCTGCAGATATCATAGACTATCAATGCATTTTGCAGGAATGGATCTTTTGCTGGAACTGATCTTTTGCAGATACTGATCTTTTGTGTCTGTACAGCATCTTTGTGTGCAGCATCTTGCAAAGATTTCTATCTGATGGGGAGTTCAGCTCAATAGAATAGACTGTGTAGAGTATGGCTCTCATACTACATGGAAGGGGGTAAAATTGGTCTGTGATCTTTCATTTTCCAAAGACTTATCTTATGTGTGTACCCACCTTATGACTATGGTAGGATTACATTGTGAACTCCTCTGAGGACAGTCAGTGACATGACTATGTACTCTGTAAAGTGCAGCAGAAGATGTCATTGCTATATAAATACACAATATGGCAGGACATTAGACATTGGCTATGGTAGGGATTAGAGTGTGAGCTTCTTGAACTGTCTCCAGGACATTAGACATTGAGAGCTCCTCTGAATGTCTCCAGTCGAGACAGTGCCTGTTGACTGAGACTCCCCTTTTGCCTCTTGCCCTGCTCACTCTGTCTGTGTTGAAGGAAATGGTGGAATAGCGGCAGGTTGTGAGAGAAATGGTGAAATAACGGCAAAATGCCGTGACAGTGCTCACACATGAGGCCAAGAGGGAGTGTGTGAGAGAGTGTGTGAGAGAGTGTGTGAGAGAGTGTGTGTGTGTGTGTGTGTGTGTGTGTGTGTGTGTGTGTGTGTGTGTGTGTGTGTGTGTGTGTGTGTGTGTGTGTGTGTGTGTGTGTGTGTGTGTGTGTGTGTGTGTGTGTGTGTGTGTGTGTGTGAAAGAGTGTGTGTGAGTGAGTGAGAGTGTGTGTGAGTGTGTGTGTGAGAGTGTGTGTGTGTGTGAAAGTGTGTGTGTGTAAAAGTGTGTGTGTGTAAAAGTGTAAATGTGTGAGTGTGAGAGAGAGTGTGTGTGTGACGTTACCGCCACCGAGTACCACTGTTGCTGCCGCTATTCCACACTGTCCCAGGTGGCCAGGTCGGGCATCCATTCACTGCTTCCAGCGATGGCTCCCAGCATGCAACACAGGAAAAGGCTGGAATTTAACTGTGTCATGAACCGATGTGACTAATGGCGGGGGTCTGAGCAATGCCAATGATGCAGGTGGAGTAGATACTGTGCTGGCTGTAGCTCAGCCTCAGGCAGAAGCTGCATAATTTATTGACTTCCATCAGCAGTCCAGTCTCCAGCCAGAAAGGTATATAATGCAGGGCTGCCAACCTAATTTCTAATTTTTCACAGACAAAAAGCCCAAAAAATAAGGACACCCCAAATTTTAGATGGACAGGGGGCAGAGTCAGCAGCGTACTTTTAAGGAGAGCTGTGGGTGGGTCTAAACTGGCACCTTTATTCATTTTTTAGTATTTAAATAGTGCTGTCATCTTCAGGGCTGTGGAGTCGGAGTCGTGGTTTCATAAACTGAGGAGTCGGAGTCTGATGATTTTTGTACAAAATCCACAGCTCTGGTAAGTATTAGACTAAGGAGTCGGAGTCGAGGAGTCGGAGCAATTTTGGGTACCCGGAGTCGGAGTCGAGGTTTCATAAACTGAGGAGTCGGAGTTGGAGTCGGAAGATTTTTGTACCGACTCCACAGCCCTGGTCATCTTCCACAGTGCTTTACAGTCATGTCACTATCCTCAGAGGTGCTCACAGTCACCTGCCAGCGTGCAAATAGTTCAGTGGGGGATGCTTAATCATTTGTTTAGTTTAGAAACAATATACACTGGATTCACAGTCTGTGGCTCAGCATATCCTGTCAGATCATCCAGAGGAGGTACAGCTCATAAGGTTATAAATATTACCTGTACTCCTGGTTACTACAAGTCTCAGCATGCTCTGACAGGACTTGCTGGCCCATGTTTCCAGAGGTGTATAAGTATTTGCCTCTAAAGGGTTAAGCCATAGAAAAAACAAGTGGCAGGAGCCAGGAGGAGACCCGAGTGATTAGTAACACAGAGGGGGTCAGAGAGATATCTGCAGATCAGCAGACCTCCTTCCATGCATGTTTCCTGCCTGTGTTGTCTATCAGCAGCCCCCACCCTACACACCTAAGCAAGCTGATAATAATGCTAGTCTCACACAGACAAGCTGTCCTGGAGGGCGCTTTGCAAATACAAAGTGCAGTGCCCTGGGGAAAAATCACCTCTCCTGCTCTATCTCTCCTCCCAGGACATAATTCACACAGTGATACCAGCTGGGGAGTGGGGAGAACAAGGAGCCTCACTAAGCTGCAGAACTCTCAGTCCCCGGGATTTTTCTACTCTTCTCCCCTCAGTCTTGCCCTAAAGTCCATCTACAGAGCTGTATACAGCAAAGCAATAGTGTTGTCCGAATCATGAACGATTCGGATCTTTGATCCGAATCTATTTTGTGAGTCGAATCATCCGAATCATCAAAATGAGTGATTCAGGTCGCAAAAGGGGCGGGGCCAGGAGTGACACGCCCCCTCTCAGCGGGCAGCGGGGTCCTGGAAGCAGAGCAGAGATGGATCGCTCTGTTGGAGGGGACTCAGAGGAGCCAGCCTTGCAGGGACAGGTAGAGGGGACATCAGTGCCACTGCCAGATATGTGTAGAGAACACATACTGGCTATAACGTGCTGCTCATTATAGGCTGTCTGTTCCGTAGTTGTGCACAGTGAACACATTGGAAGCTTTTAGCACAGCTCAGTAACTTTGCAGGCACTGTGATTGCAGGGCAATATGATCCTCCTGCGCTCGCTCTATACAGCTGCACTTCACTTCTGGGAATGCTTTGGGGGAATGCTTTCTTTCACTGTGCGACGTTTCCATTCAAGGTACACAGATGAACATGTAGGTGAAATACATGTAAAGCATATGATTGCAGCATGTGGGTATTGTGTGCAAACAAACATTTCTGCTCTCTGCTCGTCCCTCCTCCCTTCTCTGTCCACTCCCTGCTAGTCATTTACCCCCCACCCCACCCCATGCTTCCCTTGTAAAATGATCCGGATCTTTTCAATGATCCGATTCGAATCATCCGGATCATTGAAAAGATCCGAACTTCCCATCTCTACAAAGCAACTCACAAGCCACGCTGCTCTCTCAGTCCCCTGCACGCTGTTGCTTCCTGGTCAGATGTGTGTGGGCGGCTCCCTCTCTGTTTTCATTGGAGGGAGAGAGGAGCCAGCACCAAAGCCTATCACTAATTGGAGGGAGGAACAAAGGAGGTACGGACTGCGGAGGCTCTATTGACTTCTGCAGCTACACGGGATCAGCCAGTGCCACCACAGATTGCACGGTTTGGCAACCATGATATAATTAAAGTACAGTACTGGGCTGGCCTTTTTGACACCCCCTTTTGCATGTGACACCCGGTGCACCACGCCCCACTGCGCCCAATTAACGGTACGCCACTGCTACGTGGTACATGCACTCTGTAAAGGGGGTGACAGCAGATGGCGCTTGTAGTTGCGCCAGCGGGATAGCTGAGAATTTAAACAGCACAGGCACTGATCAATCATGTCAGACCAAGATACTCAATCGATGCATTCAACCAATTTCAGCCCATAATTAATCAAATAATCAGGCGGACATGTTGCAGCACTGATTTTAGTCCGATTTTCAGGGGTGTAACAATGGCCCCTGCAAGGGGTGCTGCCACAAGGGGGGCCTTAAGTGGAGAAGCCTGAGGGGGGGGGGGGGCTGGCTCTGGGGCCCTCCAGGGCCATTTTTAGTGGCAAGAGGGGGCGCAGTGCAGGAAGGGGGAGCAGCAGGCACAAACAGAGGCGAGGAGGGAGGGGACCCTCCTCCCCAAACTCAGACTACTATCAGCGCCCCCCCCTCCAATAACCAAACCTGGGGGGCCCATCCAAAGTTTTGCAGGGGGCCCAGTGGTAGTTAGGCCCTTGCCGATTTGATAGAATTAAGGCATGAGATGGTTGAGCAATCTGCAAAATTGCCATATGTATGGGCACCTTTACACTCCGGAGCTCTCTAAGTATTTATATAGATATACTAGCTGATTGCCCGGCGTTGCCCGGGTATGTATTTGGCTAGTGTTGGCTCCGCCCACTTTTTCTAACCCTAACACACAATTACTCAATAACCAAGTTTGTGGGCTTTGCAGTCTTTGGAATCAATAATTTGCATTGAAAATGAAAAAAATCTGATTGGCTGTTTGTGGCTCCACCCTCTTTTCTGAATTTGAACCCCAGTCACCCAATGACCAACTGTAGCAGGTTTAAGGCCTGTGTCATTAACAGTGCAAGAATGGCAGCAATTAAATATTCCCCTCAGTGGCGTCCCTTTAATAGGGCGCAGGGGAGCGTCCCGCACCGGGTGACACAGCTGAGGGGGGTGTCAAAAACGTCAGCCAGCCTAATAGCCAAATAATTTAAAACACCTGGCTGGCTGACTAATTACACGGAGCGGAGCCGGAGCCTTGCTGCAGGCAGCCTCTCTTCATGTTAATTAGGCAGGGGGGCAGGGCAGCAGGCACACGCTCCCTCCCCTCCTGCAATAGGCTTCTGGGCTTGCTTGCTAGAGTGTCGGAGACTCGGCCCCGCCTCCGCATCGGGACTTCCGCTTAAATTCCGGCTTCCAGCCCCTGTTGCATGCTGGGGCTGCCGGAGCGGAAGTGGAGTGCGCGGGGCCGTCCGCGGTGAGCAGCGTGTTGTGGACAGGGCAGGCCTGGGCTGGCTGGCACAGCATGGATGGAGGAGCAGAGGCGGCATGAAAGGCCAGGCACGGAGCGTGGTACTCGGCGGCCATCCGGCAGTCAGGGGGCACACAATGGACGCTGCACAGCAGCAGCACACACAGCTTGCTGCACTGCATGACGCTGGCCGGTGACCTGCCGCCAAGTACCACGCTTCTTCTGCTATGCGCCTTTCCTGCTCCTCTTCACACAGACTGCTGCAGCTGGAGACTGAGTGAGCGCCTCGGTGGGCATTGGGCAGTTTGAGAGGGGGCAAAAATGCGGGCCACACCAGGAGGAAAGCACCTGACCTTGCCTGGCGCCATCATGTCTGAGGTGCCTGAACTGAAGACTGACACTGAGTCTGACTCACCACCAATCAGCATCCATCACCCCTGTGTGACCCCACAAGTAAGTAATGTAGTGTGTTTACTACTGTGATTGTCTGCCAGATTTTGTGGTGCTCAGCTCAGCTAGCTGGCACTAAATGTGGTGTGTGTTCACTGTGTTGTGTATATGTAATGCCATGTGCACTGCAGGCAGCCAGCCAGATGACCAAGTGCTACTGCAGTCCAGAGAGCAGATCAGACAGAGTAGCAGTGGATAGAGCCAGTCCAGAGGTTGCCAGTGCCAGGTTGGTATGAGGTGGGGACTGGGGATGTGCTGGGGGCTGGGGCTGCCTGTGCCAGAAAATGGTGTGTTTACTATTGTGATTGTCAGACTTTGGTGCTCAGCTAGCAGGCACTAAATGTGGTGTGTGTGTGTGTGTGTGTGTGTATATAATTCCATGTGCACTGCAGCCATTGAGCCAGATGACCAAGTGCTACTGCAGTGCAGAGAACAGACCAGACAGAGTAGCAGTGGATAGAGCCAGTCCAGAGGGTGTGTGTGTGTGTGTGTGTCCCTGCTTGCAGATGGATGATAATCGATGATTACATCCAACCTGACTAGCAGTGTAAAGCAGCCCATACACTCAGCCGATTTTCTGGCCAACCGATCGATCCCGATCGACCGATCGATTGCAAATCGGTTGGCCAATCGACCGATCGACGGCCGATTTCGATCGATTTCGATGGATTTCCATCGAACTTGCAGGGTGGAAAATTTAGGTCGAGTGTATGGGCACCTTTAGTCCAGAGTCTGCCAGTGGCTGGTTGGGAGCTGGGGCTTACCAAACTTGCATGAATGGATGATTGAATACTGTATGTCCTGTCTCAGTCACCTCCAGAGCATTGGTTAGAGCCAGAGGAGGCTGACTAAAGGTGCCCATACACTCGTCAGATTGGCAGCAGATAGATAAGAAATGCATCTGATGATCTATCTGATGCGTTTTTAGAACATTTTTTACCAGGATAGAATTCCAATAGATTTCAGTTTGAAATCTGTTGAAATTCGATCTGATGGCATTTTTTTGCCATCAGATTTCCATTAAGGCCAATGCAAACTGATAAGCAATCTCATCAGATCGACCTAAATTTTCCACCCTGCAAGTTCGATGGAAATCCATCGAAATCGATCGAAATCGGCGGTCGATTGGCCAACCGATTTGCAATCGATCGATCGAATCGGGATCGATCGGTCGGCCAGAAAATCGGCTGAGTGTATGGGCTGCTTTAGGCTAATGGTATGAGGGGGGGCTAGCTGAGCATGAGCAAGCCAGGCATGAATGGATGCTTGATTCTTTTAATGGCTAATCTTGGTGAGAATGAGATCACTTGCTTGTGTGCAATGCAGCATTGTCACTTTCATCTCAATCACTGATCTCAATGTAATGGTAAGCCCTGCCATGGTTATAACTTATAGTGATATAAAATATGCCCTAACCTAATGTAGAGCAGCACTGACAAATCTTCAGGGCTTTAGAGTCGAATTAAGGTGCATACATGTCAGATTTTTTAAAACTACAGGTGGTCGTTCTGATAGTTTCCACGCGAGTACAGGCTGTGACCGAATCAGTTGAGATCAGTCTGACAGCCTGTACTCACTTGGAACTGCTGTCAGAATGGCCGCACCGCGGGCAGGTGTGATAAACCGTAGTTTGAAAGTCTTGCGTGTGTACGTGCATTTAGTAGCAAAATCCTGACTCCTCAATTTAGGATTCCACAGACTGCTCTAATTTGCAAGTTACTGTTGATTAACTTAAAAGTGAACCTTAAGTCAAAATAAGACTTGCTCACCTGGGGCTTCCCTCAGCCCCTGCAGCTGTCCGGTGCCCTCGCAGACACTCACTAATCCTCTGGTACCCTGCTGCCAGCTAGTTTCATTTTTCCTGTCAGGACTGGCCACGCGTAGCTTTCTCTGCATTCCCAACTGTAATTAGCGCTGTTGCGGCCACAATGCGTACAAAATAAACACATTGCCGCATATCTACGCGTAGGTAATGCGGCAACGTGTATCTTTGTATGCGTTTCGGCCCACAATAGCGTTAATTAGTCGGGAATGCGGAGAAAGCTACGCATGGCCAGTCCTGACGGCAAAAACGAAACTAGCTGACAGCGGGGGACCGAGGATTAGTGAGTGGCTGCAAGGGCACCGGACAGCTGCAGGGGGCTGAGGGAAGCCCCAGGTGAGTAATTTTTTTTTGTGTTTGTTTGACTTGAGGTTCACTTTATGGTATATAACATAAAAATCATCCCTTCACTGCCACCGTAACCAGTAATTTTAAATGGAAACTGAAGTGAGGCTTCCAAATGTGTTCACTTTTAAACAGTACCAGTTACCTATAGACCTTGACCAAGCATGCAGATCAGGTGTTTCAAGTATGACATTATTATCAAATCTGAACAGATTACCAAAATGTTTGTTGCTGGTATGTGCATCAGACATTACTGCAGCCAAATAGATCAGCAGGGCTGGCAGGCAACTGGTATTTAGAAGAAAATAAATATGGTATCCTCTTCCTTTTGTTTAATTTTTTTTAGTTGTCCTGAGGAGTTTCACCGTGAACTATGTCCTCTTTGCTGTAAAGGGTACACAACAGTATAATTTAAAGGGAACCTTAACAGAGGGATATTGGTGTATCCTTATAAACAATGCTGGTTGCTTGGCAGTCCTGCTGATCTCTTTGGTTGTAGTAGTGCCTGAATCGCACACCTGAAACAAGCATGCAGCTAATCCAGTCTGACTTCAGTCAGAGAACCTGCTCTGCATGCTTGTTGAGGGGCTGTAACTGAAAGTATTAGCCTGTTTCCACTACATGCAGATTCTGCTTTCAGAAAACTGACTCCAATGAATGCCTATGGGAAATCTGCATCAGAAAAATCACGTTCAGTGGAAACAGGCCCATAGGCATTCATTGGAGTCAGTTTTCTGCATGCAGAATCTGCGTGTAGAGGAAACAGGCCCTAGAGACACAGGATCAGCAGAAGAGTCAGGCAACTGGTGGTATTTTAAAAGGAAAGATCCATATCCTTCTCAGTTAGGCTCACTTTAAACAAACATTTCTTTGTTATAGCTGATACAAATCCTACAATCTGCACGGTTTCTAGTACTTCCGAATTCATGAAAGCAGACATTTTAACATCCCATGGTTTTGAATGAGTTTATCTGCCATCTCTGCAATGGCATGGGACACAGACAGCTGGCAATGTAATGTGACACAGGAGAGCTCAAATTACAACATGTGATTAGACCCAACTGGGGGGGAATTAAACTGGCTAAACATTTGTTTTCCTTATGTTCTGTGCAAGAGTTCAGGTCCACTTGAAGGACAGAGGAATGTACACTCACCTAAAAGATTATTAGGAACACCATAGTAATAGTGTTTGACCCCCTTTTGCCTTCAGAGCTGCCTTATTCTACATGGCATTGATTCAACAAGGTGCTGATGTTTTTTTTTTTTGTTTTTGTTTTTTTTTTTTTAGAAATGTTGGCCCATATTGATAGCATCTTGCAGTTGATGGAGATTTGTGGGATGCACATCCAGGGCACGAAGCTCCCATTCTATCACATCCCAAAGATGCTCTATTGGGTTGAGATCTGGTGACTGTGGGGGCCATTTTAGTACAGTGACCTCATTGTCATGTTCAAGAAACCAATTTGAAATGATTCGAGCTTTGTGACATGGTGCATTATCCTGCTGGAAGTAGCCATCAGAGGATGGTTACATGGTGGTCATGAGGGGATGGACATGGACAGAAACAATGCTCAGGTAGCCTGTGGCATTTAAACAATGCCCAAATGGCACTAAGGGGCCTTAAGTGTGCCAAGAAAACAGCCACAGTGGTAACAAGGCATGATGTATCCATGTTCTCATTCTGTTTATGCCAAATTCTGACTCTATCGAGACTCATCAGACCAGGCAACATTTTACCAGTCTTTAACTGGCCAATTTTGGTGAGCTTGTGCAAATTGTATTTTTTTTTTCTTTTCTATTTTGTAGTGGAGATGAGTGGTACCCGGTGGGGTGTTCTGCTGTTGTAGCCCATCCGCCTCAAGGTTGTGCATGTTGTGGCTTCACAATTGCTTTGTTGCATACCTCAGTTGTAACGACTTGATATTTCAGTCAACGTTGTTCTATCAGCTTGAATCAGTCGGGCCATTCTCCTCTGACCTCTAGCATCAAGTCATTTTCACCCATAGGACTGTGTCCAACAGTTTGCCTGTATGTGTAACCCTCTCAATTACCTACACTTTTTTTTTTTGGGGGGGGGGGGGTGTCTACCAATGATGAGCACCGGGTGCAAAATACCCTAGGTACGCCACTGATTCCCCTTGAGAAGCAATAGGTGAAGTTTGATTCACTTTTGTAGGCTCCACCCACTTTTCTGAATATTTAACCCAGTCACCCAGTGACCAACTGTGCAAAGTTTGAGAACCCTGCCATTAACAGTGTAAGAATGGCTGCAATAGACATTTTCCCAGTGAAATTTGTATTTGTCTCCACCCACTAATGACCTGGAACTGCCCGCCCGTGTATGTATTTGACCGGTTTTGGCTCCGCCCACTTTTACTAACCCTAATGCACAAACACTCAATGACCAAGTTTGTGAGCTTTGGGGTCTTTGGCATCAATAATTTGTATATTCCCATAGAAATTAAACAAATCAGATTGGCTGTTAGCGGCTGCGCCACTCTCCAACATTTGAACCCCAGTCACCCAATGACCAACTATAGCAGGTTTGAGGCATCTGCTACAGCCCTGTTTCTATGGGCGTGCGATACGTGCAATCGCCCGGGGCGCTTTATTGTGCTGCAGGAGGGGGGGGGGGCGCCGGAGCGGGGGAACGGCCATAATAGTTATAACTCACCTTCTTCATACGTTCCCCCACAGTTTCAATATCTTTCCTCTCCCGGCGTCTGTCGCCTGGTAACAACACCCCCTGTGATGACGTACCGCATGTCATCACAGGAAGCGCTGTTACTAATTAGATAGATGCCGGGAAAGGAAGGACATTGAAGCAGCGCGGGTTCGGCGGAAGCAGGTGAGTTATTACTATTATGTCCGCTCCCCCCGCTCCTGCGCCCAACTCATGCCGCCCATACCTAACTAACCTAAACTGCGGGATCCTACCTAACACCTATATTGCGGGGCACCTACCTAACTAACCTAAACTGCAGGAACCTACCTAGCTAATCTAAACTGCAGGAACCTACCTATTTAACCTAAACTGCACGAACCTACCTACCTAACAAACCTATACTGCGGGAACCTACCTAACTAACCTATACTGCGGGAACCTACCTAACTAACCTATACTGCGGGAACCTACCTAACTAACCTATACTACGGGAACCTACCTAGCCAAGCTATACGCCGGGAACCTACCTAACTATCCTATACTGCCGGAACCTACCTATATAACCCATACTGGGGGAACCTACCTATCGAACCCATACTGGGGGAACCTACCTATCAAACCTATACTGCGGGAACCTACCTATCTAAACTATACTGCGGGAACCTACCTATCGAACCTATACTGCGGGAACCTACCTATCGAACCTATACTGCGGGCACCTACCTATCTAAACTATACTGGGAGCACCTACCTATCTAACCCACACTGGTGGCAACTATACAGGCTACCCTATACTGGAGGCACCTACGTAGCTAACCTGTACAACCTGTACTGTGGGCACCTATGCCTGGCTCCATGGGGGGGGATTTTCCCTTTGAAAATCAACAGGTGAATTTTGATTGGCTATTATAGGCTCCACCCACTTCCCTGAATATTAATCTCAGTCACCCAGTGACCATCTTGGCAAAGTTTGAGATCCCTGCCATTAACAGTGAAGAAGGGCTGCAGTTTACATTTTCCCAGTGAAATTTGTTTTTGGCTCTGCCCACTTTTTGTAAACTGGACACACAGTCACTCAATGACCATGTTTGTGAGCTTTGGGTCCTTGGCATCAATAATTTGTATTTTCCCAGTGAAATGAAACACATCTGATTGGCTGTTTGTGGCTCTATCCCAGGCATGGGCAAACTTGGCCCTCCAGCTGTTAAGGAACTACAAATCCCACAATGCATTTGCCTTTATGAGCCATGACTGTGGCTGTCAGACTCCTGCAATGCATTGTGGGACTTGTAGTTCCTCAACAGCTGGAGGGCCAAGTTTGCCCATGCCTGCTCTATCCCCTTTTCTGAATTTGAATCCCAGTGACCCAATGACCAACTGTATCAGGTTTGAGGATTGTGCCATTAATAGTGCAAGAATGGCAGCAATTTTAATATTCCCTTTGAAAATCAACAGGTGAATTTTGATTGGCTGTTGTAGGCTCCACCCACTTTCCAAAATCTTAATCTCATTCACCCAATGACCAACTGTGCAAAGTTTGACAACCCTGCCATTAACAGTGTAAGAATGGCTGCAGTTTATATTTTCCCTGTAAAATTTGTTTTTGGCTCCACCCACTTTGTGTAACCTTGTCACACAGTCACTCAATGACCAATTTTGTGAGCTTTCAGGTTCCTGGCATCAAAAATGTGTGAATGGAAGCAGTTTATCCAGCAAAGAAATCTGATTGGCTGTTTGTGGCCCCGCCCCTTTAGTGAATTTGGACCCCAGTCACCCAATGACTGACTGCAGCAAGTCTGAAGCCTCTGTCATAAACAGTGTAAGAATGGCAGCAGTTTAAATATTCCCTTTTAAATGCAATAGGTGAATTTTGATTGGCTGTTGTAGGCTCCACCCACTTTCCAAAATCTTAATCTCATTCACCCAGTGACCAAGTGTGGCAAGTTTGAGAACCCTGCGATTAACAGTGTAAGAATGGCTGCAGTTTACATTTTCCCATTTAAAATGAATGGCTGAATTTTGATTGGCTGTTTTATGCTCCGCCCGCTTTTCCTGGATTTGTAACCTCAGTCACCAAGTGACCAACTGTGCCAAGTGTGGGGACTCTGGCTTGATTACTGTGAGAATGGCAGCCTTTTACATTTTTTCCATTAGCTTGAATAGGTGAAATCTGATTTGCTGTTTGTAGCTCCGCCCAGGTGTGCAGGGGGGACGCGAGACCCCCAGAACATATCATCCCAGGTAGTAAGGGATCTGCATACCAAGTTTCGTTCAAATCGGTCAAGGGGTTTTCGAGTGATCGCGGCACATACACACACACACACACACACACATACACACACACACATACATACATACATACATCCGATTTTATATATATAGATTTAGTTGTACATTATTGATTCACATACTGAATGTTGTAACATACTGTTTGTTGTTTGCTGTGTGGTTTGTTGGTCAAATCTTAGTTTTGTAACTTTTTTTCACCATTTGTTGTGATTTTTTTCACTGTTATATACAGTATATTGTATATTGAATGTTCACCGAATAAACGTGTTCTTTCTACACTTAAGTCTCACATCCTAAATATGGCAAAGTCTGGTCAGCTGTGTACAGCAGTAACACCTGCAGCAGGAACTAGAATCTTCACACACTCACCACAGTCCTGTTCATCAGACATGTCCCCGCAGTCATCAGAGCCATCACACTTCTTGCTTAGAGGAACACAACTTAGATTTTTACAGGTAAATTCTTTCTCTGGATCACATTTTGTTTGTTCTGCAAATTCAAATCATGCAGGTTTAGGAACTCACAGAATTCAAATGCTATCCTCATCAGAGGTGGTGACTTAAACCCATTCAGGCTCCGTCGTTTTCACGTGAGAAATGTTCACCTCCCATTCATTAGCCTATAACTTTATCACTACTTATCACAATGCACTGATCTATATCTTGTTTTTTCCGCCACCAATTAGACTTTCTTTGGGGGGTACATTTTGTTAAGAGCCACTTTACTGTAAATGCATTTTAACAGGAAGAATAAGAAAAAAATGGAAAAATTCATTATTTCTCAGTTTTCAGCCATTATAGTTTTAAAATAATACATGCCTCCATAATTAAAACTCACGTATTGTATTTGCCCATATATCCCGGTTATTACACCGTTAAAATTATGTCCCTATCACAATGTATGGCGACAATATTTTATTTGGAAATAAAGGTGCATTTTTTCCATTTTGCATCTATCACTATTTACAAGTTTAAAATAAAAAAAATATAGAAATATTTCATCTTTACATTGATATTTAAAAAGTTTAGACCCTTAGGTACATATTTACATGTTTTTTTTTTTTTTTTATTGTAATGGGTTTTTTTTTTTATACTAAACATTTTATTTGGGTACTTTTGGGAGGGTGGGACGTAAACAATAGATTTATAATGTAAATGTGTGTTAATTCTGTTTTTTTTTGTTTTTTTTTCAGGTGTAGTATTACTTTTTGGCCACAAGATGGCGGCCATGAGTTTGTTTACATGACGTCACTCTAAGCGTAGCACGCGCTTAGAGTGACGCATCAGGAAGAAGACGGCCAGAAAAAGCTCAGCTTCCGAGAGAAGCTGTCGCTTTTTCAGCGGGGGAGAGGAATCAATGATCGGGCTCCGTAGCCCGATACATTGATTCCTTGGCTACCGAATCCGCGGCCGGGAGTGCGCGTGCACGCGCACGATCAGCCGTGGGGGCGCGCGGTAGCGCGCATGGTTCCTGGACGTAGAAACTACGTCCAGGAACCAAAATAGGTTAAAGAGACACTGAAGCGAAAAAATAATTATGACATAATAATTTGTATGTGTAGTACAGCTAAGAAATAAAACATTAGAAGCAGAGGCATGAGTCTAATATTGTTTCCAGTACAGGAAGAGTTAAGAAACTCCAGTTATCTATGCCAAAGAGCCAATGAGCTTTCAAACTCGCAGAGAGCTCTGTCTTCTGAAGCTTATTATCTCAAGTGTCAGTCACTGTATTGTTTTTTTTTCTCTGCAGAGGACAGTTCAAAAGTTCACTGGCCTGCTCTGTAAAATCATTTTGAATTTTGAGTAGTGTGTAAACTGCAAATATTAGAGAATCATGCATTGTTATAAAAAACACTATATAACTGAAAATAAAAATATGAGAATATTTTCTTTGCTACTAATGTTCTAGTAATTATCCGTACTACACAATAAATTCATTATATCATTTTTTTATTTGTTATTTTGCTTCAGTGTCTCTTTAACCATCTAACCATTCTCTCTCCCCCGACCTGCCCGCTACCCCTCCGGCTCGGCAGCCGCCCCTAGAAGTTTGCCGCCTGAGGCAAATGTTTCACCCCGCCTCATGAGCGGGCCGGCCCTGATCATAGGTGTGAGACTGTGAAATAAAATGCCAGCCATGACTATAGTAGTAAAGGTAATGATTAAGTGAGGGTGTGTACGTGTGGCTCCTTCAAAATATAGGCATGCAGATTGGGTAATATGAAAACTATCAAGCACAGAAAGTTTGTTGGTACTGCAGTAATAGTGAGAGAGGATGAGGGGGGGGGGGAGGTGCCATCTGGCTGCATCCATAAAATTTCAGAGTGTGCTCTGACCTGGATCAGTGTGATGGTGCAGCAATGAAGGAAGAGAGAGGTCCGCACTGCTCAAGTGAACTTTATTGCTTACTGATGAGATACAAACACAATATTGCACCTACTGGTGGCAGCAATCCAACAGCATGGGTGGGTGCACAGTGCTAGAGTCTATCAGTTAAGTGAATGGTTTTCAAACTTTTTTGGGTAAGGGGCCCTTGGTGGCTTTTCACCCCAAAATGCCGTTATGATCCTTATTAGGCAGCACCCCAATCCAAATAGTCAATGATCACCACGGTAGACAGCATCCCCCACTCCAATTAGTCAGTGAGGCAGCAGTCCCTCTATTATGCAGCATCCCCTTGAATGAACATAAGAAAAGAGTCAATTTTCTAGCGCACATAGACATTTCCCCACATGGGGACTGCAGTTAGTAACACCCCCTTTAATTATGCAGCATCACCTCAGCACCAACTCTAGAGTGTAAGTGACCCCCATTAGCTGGACAAACATTTCCTTACCTATCCAGGCCAAGGAACACTGATTCATCATTCCACCTCAATTCCTCTGTTGTCCAACTAAAGGCTAACTGTCAGGTAATGCAACCGCATTGTATATCAATGTGGGGTTATGTTACCTCATGGGAACGCACAAAGGATGGGGGTGAATGCTGAGGCACCCCTGGTAGGAGCTCGAGGTGCACCAGGGTGCTGCAGCTCCCAGTTTGAGAACCCCTGACTGAGGCTCTAGACTCTTGCACTCTGAACTAGAGTGGGGCCGAACCTCCGAATTTAGGTTCGCGAACCAGGTTCGCGAACTTCCGCGTAAGGTTCGGTTCGCGGAAAAGTTCGCGAACCGCAATAGACTTCAATGGGGATGCGAACTTTGAAAAAAAAAAAATTATGCTGGCCACAAAAGTGATGGAAAAGATGTTTCAAGGGGTCTAACACCTGGACCCCCAGGTGGAGGAGTGGGATACATGCCAAAAGTCCCCGGGAAAAATCTGGATTTGACGCAAAACAGCGTTTTAAGGGCAGAAATCACATTGAATGCTAAATGACAGGCCTAAAGTGCTTTAAAACATCTTGCATGTGTATACATCAATCAGGTAGTGTAATTAGAGTAATGCTTCACACTGACACACCAAACTCACCGTGTAATGCACCGCAAACAGCTGTTTGTGTAGTGACGGCCGTGCTGGACTGGTGCGCACCATGGCGAGAGTGCAGGTTTTGGTGGCTTTACAGCCCATATGGTCGCCTGGCTGATGTAGCTGAATGACAGAACAGTGACTGTCCAGCTGATCAAATTTGGTCTGACCACAATGAGGCAACGACCTTATTATCGTGGGTGTGCCCCCGAGACACTCATCTAGGCGCCGGTCATTGCTTCATTGTGATACGCAAGACCCTTCACCACGGGAAGGTAATGATCACGAAGGGGAATGGGCGCATGTACATGCCTTTTCTTTTGTTGTTGCAGCTGCCCGCAGTGCAGCCAGAAAAATTAGGCAGTCATGTACACGCACCAGAAAAATTATTACAGCGGCCGCTGCTAGCAGCGGCCTAAAAAATTCAGCAATCCGCCTGGAGTCCCGGACCCTGTTGGTGGTGGCGGAGAAGGTAGTCAAGCAGCCTGCAGGCAGACATGCTGTGTGGAGGGACTGGGAGCGACTTAGTCTTCTTGGGGCAGGCCAGACAGCCAGTCACACGGCGTGCAGGCAGAGATGCTGTGTGTGCGGGGACTGACTTAGTCTTGGGGCGGGCAGCAGCCCTCCGGGATCCATGCCTCTTTCATTTTGATAAAGGTGAGGTACTTAACAGTTTTGTGACTTAGGCGACTTCTCTTCTCAGTGACAATGCTTCCAGCTGCGCTGAAGGTCCTTTCTGACAGGACGCTTGCGGCAGGGCAGGAGAGAAGTTGGATGGCAAATTGGGACAGCTCTGGCCACAGGTCAAACCTGCGCACCCAGTAGTTCAAGGGTTCCTCATCGCTGTTCACAGCAGTGTCTACATCCACACTTAAGGCCAGGTAGTCGGCTACCTGCCGTTCCAGGCGTTGGTGGAGGGTGGATCCGGAAGGGCTACGGCGAGGCGTTGGACTAAAGAACGTCCACATGTCCGACATCACCATGAGATCGCTGGAGCGTCCTGTCTTTGACTGCGTGGACACGGGAGGAGGATTAGTGGCAGTGGTACCTTGCTGGCGTTGTGCTGTCACATCACCCTTAAAGGCATTGTAAAGCATAGTTCACAGCTTGTTCTGCATGTGCTGCATCCTTTCCACCTTCAGGTGAGTTGGTAACAGGTCCGCCACTTTGTGCCTGTACCGAGGGTCTAGTAGTGAGGCCACCCAGTACAGCTCATTCCCCTTGAGGTTTTTTATACGGGGGTCCCTCAACAGGCAGGACAGCATAAAAGACGACATCTGCACAAAGTCGGATGTAGATGTACCATCCATCTCCTCTTGCTCTTCCTCAGTGACGTCACGTAAGTCAACCTCCTCCCCCCAGCCGCGAACAATATCACGGGAAGGTTGAGCAGCACAAGCCCCCTGCGACGCCTGCTGCGGTTGTTCTCCTGCCGCCGTCCCCTCCTCCTCCTCCCCCAAAGAAACACCTTGCTCATCATCCTCTGAGTCTGACTCGTCTTCTGCACACGACTTCTCTTCTTCCTCCTCCTCCCCCCTCTGTGCTGCCGCAGGTGTTGAGGAAACAGCTGGGTCTGATGAAAATTGGTCCCATGCCTGTTCCTGCCGTAACTGTTCCTGGTCACGCTCATTCGCAGCTTCATCCGCCACTCTACGAACAGCACGCTCCAAGAAGTAAGCGTAGGGAATCAAGTCGCTGATGGTGCCTTCACTGCGGCTCACCAGGTTGGTCACCTCCTCAAACGGCCGCATGAGCCTGCATGCATTTCTCATCAGTGTCCAGTTGTCGGGCCAGAACATCCCCATCTTCCCAGACTGTTTCATTCTACTGTAGTTGTAGAGGTACTGGGTGACGGCTTTCTTCTGTTCTAGCAGGCGGGAGAACATGAGCAGGGTCGAATTCCAGCGAGTCGGGCTATCGCAAATCAGGCGTCTCACCGGCAAGTTGTTTTTCCGCTGAATTTCCGCAAAGCGTGCCTTGGCTGTGTAAGACCGCCTCAAATGCCCACAGAACATCCTGGCCTGCTTCAGGACATCCGCTAAGCCAGGGTACTTTGACACAAATCTTTGTCAGTTTCCCCATATGCGAAGCGGCAAGCAGATTGCTGCCGTTGTCGCACACCACGTTGCCTATCTCCAGGTGGTGCGGGGTCAGCCACTCATCCACCTGTTTCTTAAGAGCAGCCAGGAGAGCTGCTCCAGTGTGACTCTCCGCTTTGAGGCAAGACATGTCTAAGATGGCGTGACACCGTCGTACCTGGCATGCAGCATAGGCCCTGCGGAGCTGGGGCTGTGTAGCTGGAGAGGAGAACTGCCACTCAGCCAAGGAGGAGGAGGACAGCGAAGAGCATGTAGCAGGAGGAGAGGAGGTGGCAGGAGGCCTACCTGCAAGCCGTGGAGGTGTCACAATTTGGTCCGCTGCGCCCTGCTTGCCATCGTTCACCAGGTTGACCCAATGGGCTGTGTACGTAATGTAGCGGCCCTGCCCGTGCTTGGCAGACTAGGCATCCGTGGTCAGGTGTACCCTTGACCCAACGCTCTTCGCAAGAGATGACACCACTTGCCTCTCAACTTCACGGTGCAGTTGGGGTATGGCCTTTCTAGAAAAATAAGTGCGGCCTGGCATCTTCCACTGCGATGTCCCGATGACCACAAATTTACGGAAGGCCTCAGAGTCCACCAGCCGGTATACAGTGGCAGGTTCACTGAACAGAACAGGTATACAGTGGCGGGTTCACTGAACACAACAGGTATACAGTGGCGGGTTCACTGAACACAACAGGTATGCAGTGGCGGGTTAACTGAACAGAACAGGTATGCAGTGGCGGGTTCACTGAACAGAACAGGTATGCAGTGGCGTGTTCACTGAACAGAACAGGTATGCAGTGGTGGGTTCACAGAACAGGTATGCAGTGGCAGGTTCACAGAACAGGTATACAGTGGCGGGTTCACTGAACACAACAGGTATGCAGTGGCGGGTTCACAGAACAGGTATGCAGTGGCGGGTTCACTTAACAGAACAGGTATACAGTGGCAGGTTCACTGAACAGAACAGGTATACAGTGGCGGGTTCACTGAACACAACAGGTATGCAGTGGCGGGTTAACTGAACAGGTATACAGTGGTGGGTTCACTGAACAGAACAGGTATGCAGTGGCGGGTTCACTGAACAGAACAGGTATGCAGTGACGGGTTCACTGAACAGAACAGGTATGCAGTGATGGGTTCACAGAACAGTTATGCAGTGGCAGGTTCACAGAACAGGTATACAGTGGCGGGTTCACTGAACAGAACAGGTATATAGTGGCAGGTTCACTGAACAGAACAGGTATACAGTGGCGGGTTCACTGAACACAACACTTATGCAGTGGCGGGTTCACTGAACAGAACAGGTATGCAGTGGTGGGTTCACTGAACAGGAATACAGTGGCGGGTTCACTGAACAGAACAGGTATGCAGTGGCGGGTGCACTGAACAGAACAGGTATACAGTGGCAGGTTCACTGAACAGAACAGGTATGCAGTGGCAGGTTCACTGAACAGTATGCAGTGGTGGGTTCACTGAACAGGTATGCAGTGGTGGGTTCACTGAACAGGTATGCAGTGGCAGGTTCACTGAACAGGTATACAGTGGCGGGTTCACTGAACAGAACAGGTATGCAGTGGCGGGTTCACTGAACAGAACAGGTATGCAGTGGTGGGTTCACAGAACAGGTATGCAGTGGCAGGTTCACAGAACAGGTATACAGTGGCGGGTTCACTGAACAGAACAGGTATACAGTGGCAGGTTCACTGAACAGAACAGGTATACAGTGGCAGGTTCACTGAACACAACAGGTATGCAGTGGCGGGTTCACTGAACAGAACAGGTATGCAGTGGTGGGTTCACTGAACAGGAATACAGTGGCGGGTTCACTGAACAGAACAGGTATGCAGTGACGGGTTCACTGAACAGAACAGGTATACAGTGGCAGGTTCACTGAACAAAACAGGTATGCAGTGGCAGGTTCACTGAACAAGTATGCAGTGGTGGGTTCACTGAACAGGTATGCAATGGTGGGTTCACTGAACAGGTATGCAGTGGCAGGTTCACTGAACAGGTATACAGTGGCGGGTTCACTGAACAGAACAGGTATGCAGTGGCAGGTTCACTGAACAGGTATACAGTGGCGGGTTCACTGAACAGAACAGGTATACAGTGGCAGGTTCACTGAACAGAACAGGTATACAGCGGCGGGTTCACTGAACAGAACAGGTATGCAGTTGCGGGTTCACTGAACAGTACAGGTATGCAGTGGCAGGTTCACTGAACAGGTATGCAGTGGTGGGTTCACTGAACAGGTATGCAGTGGTGAGTTTACTGAACAGGCATGCAGTGGTGGGTTCACTGAGCAGGTATGCAGTGGTGGGTTCACAGAACAGGTATGCAGTGGCAGGTTCACTGAACAGGAATACAGTGGCGGGTTCACTGAACAGAACAGGTATGCAGTGGCGGGTTCACTGAACAGAACAGGTATACAGTGGCAGGTTCACTGAACAGAACAGGTATGCAGTGGCAGGTTCACTGAACAGGTATGCAGTGGTGGGTTCACTGAACAGGTATGCAGTGGTGGGTTCACTGAACAGGTATGCAGTGGCAGGTTCACTGAACAGGTATACAGTGGCGTGTTCACTGAACAGAACAGGTATGCAGTGGCGGGTTCACTGAACAGAACAGGTATGCAGTGGTGGGTTCACAGAACAGGTATGCAGTGGCAGGTTCACAGAACAGGTATACAGTGGCGGGTTCACTGAACAGAACAGGTATACAGTGGCAGGTTCACTGAACAGAACAGGTATACAGTGGCAGGTTCACTGAACACAACAGGTATGCAGTGGCGGGTTCACTGAACAGAACAGGTATGCAGTGGTGGGTTCACTGAACAGGAATACAGTGGCGGGTTCACTGAACAGAACAGGTATGCAGTGACGGGTTCACTGAACAGAACAGGTATACAGTGGCAGGTTCACTGAACAAAACAGGTATGCAGTGGCAGGTTCACTGAACAAGTATGCAGTGGTGGGTTCACTGAACAGGTATGCAATGGTGGGTTCACTGAACAGGTATGCAGTGGCAGGTTCACTGAACAGGTATACAGTGGCGGGTTCACTGAACAGAACAGGTATGCAGTGGCAGGTTCACTGAACAGGTATACAGTGGCGGGTTCACTGAACAGAACAGGTATACAGTGGCAGGTTCACTGAACAGAACAGGTATACAGCGGCGGGTTCACTGAACAGAACAGGTATGCAGTTGCGGGTTCACTGAACAGTACAGGTATGCAGTGGCAGGTTCACTGAACAGGTATGCAGTGGCAGGTTCACTGAACAGGTATGCAGTGGTGGGTTCACTGAACAGGTATGCAGTGGTGAGTTTACTGAACAGGCATACAGTGGTGGGTTCACTGAGCAGGTATGCAGTGGTGGGTTCACAGAACAGGTATGCAGTGGCAGGTTCACTGAACAGGTATGCAGTGGTGGGTTCACTGAACAGGTATGTAGTGGTGGGTTCACTGAACAGGTATGCAGTGGTGGGTTCACTGAACTGGTATGCAGTGGCGGGTTCACTGAACAGGTATACAGTGGTGGGTTCACTGAACAGAACAGGTATGCAGTGGCGGGTTCACTGAACAGAACAGCTATGCAGTGGTGGGTTCACTGAACAGGTATGCAGTGGTGGGTTCACTGAACAGGTATGCAGTGGTGGGTTCACTGAACAGGTATGCAGTGGCGGGTTCACTGAACAGGTATACAGTGGTGGGTTCACTGAACAGAACAGGTATACAGTGGCAGGTTCACTGAACAGAACAGGTATACAGTGGCGGGTTCACTGAACACAACAGGTATGCAGTGGCGGGTTCACTGAACAGAACAGGTATGCAGTGGTGGGTTCACTGAACAGGAATACAGTGGCGGGTTTACTGAACAGAACAGGTATGCAGTGGCGGGTTCACTGAACAGAACAGGTATACAGTGGTAGGTTCACTGAACAGAACAGGTATGCAGTGGCAGGTTCACTGAACAGGTATGCAGTGGTGGGTTCACTGAACAGGTATGCAGTGGTAGGTTCAATGAACAGGTATGCAGTGGCAGGTTCACTGAACAGGTATACAGTGGCGTGTTCACTGAACAGGTAAACAGTGGCGGGTTCACTGAACAGAACAGGTATGCAGTGGCAGGTTCACTGAACAGGTATACAGTGGCGGGTTCACTGAACAGAACAGGTATACAGTGGCAGGTTCACTGAACAGAACAGGTATGCAGTGGCGGGTTTACTGAACAGTACAGGTATGCAGTGGCAGGTTCACTGAACAGGTATGCAGTGGTGGGTTCACTGAACAGGTATGCAGTGGTGGGTTCACTGAACATGTATGCAGGGGTGGGTTCACTGAGCAGGTATGCAGTGGTGGATTCACAGAACAGGTATGCAGTGGCAGGTTCACTGAACAGGTATGCAGTGGTGGGTTCACTGAACAGGTATGCAGTGGTGGGTTCACTGAACAGGTATGCAGTGGTGGGTTCACTGAACAGGTATGCAGTGGTGGGTTCACTGAACAGGTATGCAGTGGTGGGTTCACTGAACAGGTATGCAGTGGTGGGTTCACAGTACAGGTATGCAGTGGTGGGTTCACAGAACAGGTATGCAGTGTCAGGTTCACTGAACAGGTATGCAGGTATCCAGTGGGTTCACTGAACAGAACAGGTATGGTGGGCTCACTGAACAGAACAGGTATGCAGCCAGGAACAAGCTAAGCCTAACTAATGTTTCCCTATGAGAGACAGTCTGCAGCAGCTCGCCCTACTCTCACTAACGCAGGCACACGAGTGAGCGTAATGGCCGCTGCTGCCTGCCTTGTATTAGGGGGGAGTGGCTCCAGGGGCTAGTGTAGCCTAATTGGCTACACTGGGCCTGCTGACTGTGATGTAGAGGGTCAAAGTTGACCCTCATGGTGCATTATGGGGCGAACCGAACTTCCGCAAAACTTCGCCTGCGGGACGTAAATGCGAACCACTGAAGTTTGCATGGAACCATTCGCAGGCGAACCGTTCAGCCCAACTCTACTCTGAACCTACCCACGCTCTTGGATTGCTGGTATGTGCAATATTGTATTTGTATCTCTGCATCGTTAAGCAGTAAAGTTCAATTGAGCAGTGCTGGCCTCTTGGTCTACTGTGGACTGTGGCTTGTGCCTTCTACCATTGAAAGCAAAATATACAACCTTGTAATGTCGGTTGATTGGAGATGTTAAGCCCCTTTTATTGCTTTGGGTGATAGTTACTACAAGAATATAGAAGGCCTGTATACCTCCGGGGTGAAGTCTTACAGACTGTATATTGTATTGCACTGTATTTGAAGATCTGCACTGAATTGTGCTATAATTCTAGAGACTTTGGACATTGTCTATCCTCAGCTGCAATCAATTGTATAGTCCCCACTGGCACTAATAGAGTTTCTTTTATCTTAATTAGACACTACTGAAGTCAAATAGACCAGCTGGGCTGCCAGGCAACTGGTATTGTTTAAATGGAAATAAATGGCAGCATCCATATACCTCTCACTTCAGGTTCCCTTTAATCCATCTCTGGCCTGAAGGTACCAAAGTACCAAGTACCAAAAGTAGCTGGCGGCGGGAGAACGGAGGATCATGGAGGACTGGCGTGGGACAGGAAGGCTGCAAGGGGCTGGCAGAAGCCCCAAAGTAAGTAAAACACTTTTTTTTATTTTAGTTCCACTTTAAGTTGCCAAGGCTGTGCATGTATATGGAAAAGAGGAGGGGGTCAGGGACAGATCCTTGAGAAACCCCCACAGACAAAGGATGAGGAGAAGAGATCTGATCTGAGTAAAAGACTGTGAAAGACCCTCCAGCAAGATAGGAAGATAACCAGGAGAGAGCAAGGCCCTTTATGCCTACAGATTAAAGTATCTGTAAGAGTAAGGTGTGGTCAACAGAATCAAATGCTGATGACAAATCAAGAAGGATGAGTATGGAAAAATGACCTTTGGATCATTGGCCACTTTAGCAATATCTGTTTCTGTAGAGTCGTTAGAGCAAAAGCTCTTTGCATGTGATTATTTAAAGGATACCTGAAGTGACATGTGACATGATGAGATAAACATGTGTATGTACAGTGCCTAGCTTTTTTATGAAGCCGCACTCTCTGGCTCTTCATCAATCAAAGTTGACTAGGCATGCTGTGAGTTTATCCCGGACACCCAGGGGCGTAGCAATAGGGGTTGCAGCGGCAGCGACCGCATCGGGGCCCTTGGGCCAGAGGGGCCCCGCAGGACGCTCCCTCAACTACAGTATTAGCTCTCTATTGGTCCTGTGCTCATAATAATCATTTCTATAGATACATTGAATAGTGGTAATCAATAACACACTGTTCCCCATCCCCTTCTTGCACCTCTGACACTGTGGTTGCCATTGGCAGGTTTTGGTGCGCCGTATCCATTGTTATGTATAGAGTGCTTGGTGGGGCCCCATTGTAAAACTTGCATCGGGGCCCACAGCTCCTTAGCTACGCCACTGTGGACACCATAGGATATTCAGTACAAGAAGAAAACGTAATGCTCCGCACCGCCTTAGGGAAAGTATCTTCGTTTATTTAATAAAAAACATACAAAATTAAAATTTGTATGTTTTTTATTAAATAAACAAAGATACTTTTCCTAAGGCGGTGCGGAGCATTACGTTTTCTTTATGTACAGTGCCGAGGACACAAATAACTATGCAGTGTTCCTTTTTTTCTTTTTCTGTCTGAAAGAGTTAAATATCAGGTATGTAAGTGGCTGACTCAGTCCTGCCTCAGACAGGAAGTGACTACAGCGTGACGCTCACTAATAAGAAATTCCAACTATAAAACACTTTCCTATTAGATAATGGCTTCTGATAGCAAGAAAGAGATAAAAAGGGGTATTTCTTATCAGTGAGGGTCACACTGTAGTCACTTCCTGTCTGAGTCAGGACTGAGTCAGCTACTTACATACCTGTTACTTAACTCTTTTAGGCAGAGAAAGAAAAAAAGTAACACAGCATAGTTATTTGAGTGCTAGGCACTGTACATACCCATGCCTATCTTATCATGTTACATGTCACTTCGGGTATCCTTTAAAGCGGACCCAAACCAAACATTTTTTTTTTAAATTAAAAATATTTAGTTGCACAACTCTGACACATACAAAGATAAATAAACTCTCCTTCAAGCCTATGAGCATTTCTGTGCATGCTTTTCACCCTTCTCTTTTCATAACTAGGATTATACTGGTGGCAGCCATTAGCAATTCCTCCATTGCCGGACACCATCTACTCCACCAGTTTGCCGGAAAAATCCCGGCAATTTGAAAAGAAGGGAGGGGTTCCTCCAATAAATGTAAAATATTTTATATTTGTCATCATGCAGCTGAAAAAAGGCTGCTATTTATTATTATAATTTAGAAAATATATTTTATTTCTGAAGTCTTGTATTTTTAATTTGGGTCCACTTTAAGCAATAACCACATACATATAATCTTTTCTTTTCCATCATTGCTCCCACTGACACTCTAATTTCCTCATCAGTCCCATCAGGGGCATAACTACAGGTGAGCAGGCCCTACAACTGCAGGGGGAGCCCAGAGCTGTGAGGGGCCCTGACTACTAACGTGCTCTTCCTCCATCAATCCAATCAGGTATTACTGTGGCTACACTTATTATGGGTGTAAAGTTTATGATGACCACACATTTTTATGACCTTCGCAAAATGATTCCCCAGGCTATGATGGTCACCAAGGGGAGGAAAGGGAAGGGGGAGCGCCATCAAAGTTTTGCTGGTGGGCCCCATGATCTGTAGTCACGTCCCTGAGTTCCATCACCTCTCTTGTCCCTCTCCTGCTGCCCCCCCCCCCCCCCCCCCAGTCCCCACTCTAATGAGTCACACAGTGAGCAGTAATGTGTAGATTATTTCTCTTACAGTATTTTTTTGGATTCATGGAAAGGCTCAAGCTATTTAAACACCCACCGCAATTTCTTTCATCTGAGTTGTCCCCACAGTCATTATCACCATCGCAGTGCCATTGTCTGGAAATGCATCTCCGGTTATCACATTGGAAAAATGTTTTAGGGCACTTCTGAGGTCCTGCAAGAAACATCAGACATGAAATATAAGGATAGATTCACCGATGTGTGCACCTGTCCCTATTCATCACCATGCATTGTCACGGAACAGCCGTGAGAAACGCAGGTGAATCTGGAAGATTCGCCATCGATTTTCTGATCGCTTCCTGGTTAGACTTGGGCAGCGATCAGAAAATGACATTCCTTCATGTAAAAGACAGTTTTTTTTTTTCTTTCCCTTGTACCAGCTGGCAGGAAGCCTGGTGCCTGTGACTTGGTAATTCGCCAGAGGTGTAAAACTCAAAGTTTGTCCAAGCTGATCTCACACTCAGATGTTAATTAACAAACCAGAAGTCTTTTCAGAGCCAAGGGAGCTAGTCCCAGCATGAAGGCAGACTTGGCGGAGCCATTCAGCCAGAGTAGGAAAGCATAGAGTTATGATCTTTGGCATGTTTTAGGAATACCATTCATAGGAGAGATGTGAAAGTTATATCATTCTGCTGGTCCAGATCTTGTGAATATTTTGATATTAAATTGGGGCCACTGACATAACCAGAACTCAAGGTATTCCACTATTTCATAACCGGGCATGCAAACGCGCCCAAGTTTGGTATCATATGAATTGGCATATTCTGAGGAATATGAATCTGTGATGGTCATGTGTGTGCGGAAAGCGTAAGCCGAGATATGACAAATGTCATATTTGGTGGGCATGGGAAACTCACCCAGGAGTTTAACCGCCCCTGTCCAGCCCCTGGGCTGGACCTGAGACTCCACCCAAAGATGTACATTATTCAAAAGTGCCTGCGAGGGACTCCTCCCTGATTCCTCCACATTCCACCTTCATGGGAGCACCCCTGCGTGGGCTGGCTGTTGACCTACCCAACCTACTGCCCGTTGTCAGCAGTCCTGGCAGACGTCACATCCGAACGCAGTGGCGCAAATGCCTTGTCCAGAACGGTCCATGTTGGGTCAAGCCTGATGGTAGCGGACAGCGACCTGTCCAGGTGAACTGAGCCACAGGCTCCAATAAGTTCTCCCGCCGTACCGGCAGCTCTAGACCATATATCGCAGATTAGCGGCAACGCCACACATCTTGTAGATGCATGTCTATATGCCTTTACCCCAGGAAGGGCTGTCACGGAACAGCCGTGAAAACGCAGGTGAATCTGGAAGATTCGCCGTCGATTTTCTGATTGCTTCCTGGTTAGACTATTCAAAAGTGCCTGCGAGGGACTCCTCCCTCATTCCTCCACATTCCACATTCATGGGAGCAATGCATCATGGGAGTTACTTTTGAATAATGTACATCTTTGGGTGGAGTCTCAGGTCCAGCCCAAGGGCTGGACAGGGGCGGTTAATCTCCTGGGTGGGCACAGACAGCTCAGCTTGATAAAGGGGCGGCTGCCCTGAAACGTTGCTATATGCTGTCAAGCTGATTTAGGCCAATAAAAGAGCATTAATACATTGGATGGTGCCAGTTCATTAGCTTTCTGCTACAAGAGATCCAGAGTGCAGCTGGTTTGACCGAGGCACATCCACAGGTGATATAGAGGAGTGCTCCACTACTATCCTTATACAAACTCTAAAATTACTGAATTTTTTGTGGTATGCGTAGCTAGGAATGGGATGGAGGTGTGACTAGGGAAGTAGCAGAGGCGTGTCTGACATTGTCCCTCTTTCTCATCTCAAAAAGTTGGGAGGTATGCATCAGTTATCAAATAAATAGTGAAGCCTCTGTGGAAGGTTAAAATATGTCCCAGCAGGAAAATCAAAATCTATTAAGGTTTAATAAAGAGAATCAACACCTTCCGAAAAAAAGTCAGGCCCCTTTCCCACTAGCGTGATTTCATTGCATTGCATTACCCTTTTACATCCAGGGTTATGCTAAAGCAATGCAAGTCTATCGGACATTTCACACCTGGGGCTTGATTCACAAAACAGTGATAACAGAGTTATCACGCCAAAATGCTTTGCACGTGCAAAAGTGCGTGCAAGCCATTTTGTGTGAGTGTTGCACGTGCAAAGTTTTAGCGCTCATGCATTAACTTTTATGCTTACGCGCGATAAGTCCACTTTGCACATGAAAACTATGGCACTTCACATGCTAACCTATTAGAGTGTATGCTTAGCACACTTGTGCTAAGCTGGTTTGCATGCAAAACTTTACACATGCAAACTATTGACTTCACGCGGAGTCATTAGTTTGCGCACGTAAAGCTTTACACGCATGATATCATGTGCAAAGCAGCTTTGCATGGGCGGGCTAAGTGTTAGCACTCTTTTGTGAATCAAGCCCCTGATACGTTGCGATGAGATGAGTCGGAAGCATCCGATCTGATGCACGGGCATCAGCCTGTTATGGGACAAGCATGTGCGGTGATGTTAGTCTGTGGCAGTGGTAGGGAACCTATGGCTCGTGGGCCACATCTGGCTCACATACAAATCAGTAACTGTAGCATGCACAGTTACTCGCACTACCGCAAAACTAACTGCTGCTCCAATTGTCCCACTCTGCGCCCTGTCAGATCCAGTGACTTTGTAGGACGAGATTCCCACACTTTGATTGGCCCAATAGGTTGCCTGTCACTTGACAGGCAGCCTACTGGGACAAAGTGCTTGTACAAGCTGTTAGTCGGTATTTCTCCTTTCTGGCTCTCGGGGAAATTGCTGATGTTGCTGAAATCCACTGAAAACTTCCGCTGCCCAGTGGATCAACTGTATACACATCACCATGGCAACAGGGACCTGAGCCCGACTGTCCCAGTTTGAAACATACTGTATGGCTCTCGCAGAATTACATTTTAAAATATGTGGCATTTATGTCTCTCTCAGACAAAAAGGTTCCTGACCACTGGTCTATGGCAACACACATATTTTAAACTGTTTTGCAATGTGCATGCGTAGAAGCACATTTTTTTGGGACACTTGCTTACAATACGTATTTCCGCCACAGGAAGTTAGCAGTAGAAAGCCTCATTTAGTGTCTGAATTGCATGCATGAATTACATTAACGTGCAGTAGCGCAGGTATATCTACGAGGCTTATTTTTAGCGATCCGGTAGGATGTGATTATCTGAAAGCACTATAATTAAATCGATGGTTGCTGATGTGAGACCAGCCACAAGATTGGGCTTCGTGGTACATAAATTCAGGAGTTGAGGTGCATGGTGGGCAAGCTGGACTCACATTGTGCACACCATCCACCTCCACTCCTGGATAAATGTACCACATAGTTTGATTATTGCCTACTAGTGGGTGTTCGCCACTGTTCGGGTTCTGCAGAACATCACCCTGTTCGGGTGATGTTCGAGTTCGGCCGAACACCTGATGGTGTTCGGCCAAACCGTTCGGTCACATGGCCGAACTAAGAGCGCATGGCCGAACGTTCCACGAACGTTCGGCTAGCGCTGTGATTGGCCGAACGGGTCACGTGGTTCGGACCTGAACGCGCTCTGATTGGCCGAACGGTCACGTGGTTCGGGTAAATAAATACCCGAACCACGTCATATCTCCGCCATTTCTCTGTGGGTTTAGCTTTGGGTAGGCAGGCAGGGTAGTTCGCTCTCCAGCCACGCTAGCCAGGGTCCCCCCCAGTCATTGTGTGTCGCTGCTGGGAACAGTAGTACACCGCTCGCTCAGCCACACTATATATAGCATTGGTTACTGCCACTGTGTACCTCGCTCAGCCACACTATATATAGCATTGTGTTTACTGCCACCCTGTGTACACGGCTCAGCCAGACTATATAGCATTGTGTGTACTGCCACTGTGTACCTCGCTCAGCCACGCTATATATAGCATTGTGTTTACTGCCACTCTGTGTACACCGCTCAGCCAGACTATATAGCATTGTGTGTACTGCCACTGTGTACCTCGCTCAGCCACGCTATATATAGCATTGTGTTTACTGCCACTCTGTGTACACCGCTCAGCCAGACTATATAGCATTGTGTGTACTGCCACTCTGTGTACACGGCTCAGCCAGACTATATAGCATTGTGTGTACTGCCACTCTGTGTACACCGCTCAGCCAGACTATATAGCATTGTTTACTGCCACTCTGTGTACACCGCTCAGCCAGACTATATAGCATTGTTTACTGCCACTCTGTGTACACCGCTCAGCCAGACTATATAGCATTGTGTGTACTGCCACTCTGTGTACACCGCTCAGCCAGACTATGTAGCATTGCGTACTGTGCCAGTCAGTGTGTATATTGCTGGGATTAGTAATACTCCACTCACCGCCAACCACTATATGAGCTCACCATGAGTTCCTCAGAGACCTCCGCTGTGAGCAGCACTCCCAACAACAGCAACAGCCAACGCCCCACGCAAGCTATAACATCCACCCCAGCAGCCAGTGGTCAGCAGCAGCCCTCCCCGGAGGAGAACGTTGTGTCCATCGGTCCGTCGCCAGAGCGATTAATGAGGGCTGCCATTGAGGAGATGATGGGGCCTGATGTGGAGGAGGAGGTCTGGCTCAGGCCAGCATCCCAAGTTAATGTTGAGGACGATGAGGGGTCTGTGTCTGGGGATGTTGGGGTGGCAGAGGTGGTGGGTGGGTCAGACTCAGGAGAAGAGTTGTATGATGAGGATGATGATCGGGACCATCTGTATGTGCCTCAGAGTCCGACCCCGGAAAACATGTTGTATCGTGTGTTTAGGTACTAAAATCTGCGTTCCCACTTCCCAGTACTGCCCGCAGTGCCCGGGTCCACGGATCCATATAATTTTTTGGGCAGCACTATCAAACTGTGGTACTATGAGTGAGTTGCCATGGTCCTTCTGTGCTGCCTGTCACACTCACCGTCTGTCTGCAGATGGATTGTTCAACACAGCTATGCCATCTGACATGTAGTCCTGGACCTTGACCATCTTCTCCAGGCGATTGGTGTTGGAGGACGTGGAACTGCCCGATTGCTGTTCTGTGGGCTGCTGCATGGGTGTCAGAAAATGTTCCCACTCCAAGGACACTGCCAATACCATTCCCTTTTCGGCACTAGCAGCAGCTTGTGTTCTTTGCTGCCCTCCTGGTCCTCCTGGGTTTGCTGAAGTCAGTCTGTCGGCGTACAACTGGCTAGAGAAGGAGGAGGATGTCAATCTCCTCTCTAAAGTCTCCATCCTCAAGGGCCTGCTGGAATTGTTCCATTTTTGACCTGTCTGACAATTTCTTCAATCAGTTTTTTAACATTGTGTTTGTATAAACTGGGTATAAACCCAGTAATTGGTGTTGTCCAGATTCCAGAATAATGAATAATGATGAATAGTGAATAATGCGCGGGCCGCGTTCAATGCAGTCTAGCATGAATTGAGCCATGCGTGCCAGAGAGTCCTGCCAGACTCCTCAGTCTTCATGTTCTTGTGAGCGTTGTGATTGTTGTGATGCACCATATTCGTCACCAGCATCACTTTCTTCCTCTTCTGCTGTCCATAAATTGTGGAAGTCCAACGTGCACCGCTCTGTCCCTCGGCAGTGGGGGCATCCAATTCCTGCTCCAACTCCAGCTGTTCCTCGTCCTGTTCTTTGTCATAGCTGGGACCAGCGTTTCCTGAGGCAGGTTGCCTGATGTTGGTATCATCACACTGATCGTTTTCATCTTCAGAATCCCCCACTTGCATCATGCCAGCGGTTTTCCATCTTCAACATTGATTTCTTCAGTAAACACAGCAGTGGTATTGTAATGCTGACTGTAGAGTTGTCACTGCTCAGTCACGCAACGTGGATTGCTCAAAATTTTGGAGGACTTGGCAGAGATCCAACATGGTGGCCCAATCAGATCCACAGAAGCTTGGTAGCTAGCTGCTGGAATGCGCCTCGGCACTGCGCAAAATCGTGCTAGCATGTGCAGCGTAGAATTCCAGCGCATAGGGAGGGACATCACCCAGCGAGCGATGGTGCGCTAGATTGAAGCGCTCCTGCATCTCTTGGTGAGTCCTTCAGAAGCGGTACTGGACTTTTAACAATGTTTTTTTTTTTCCCTTCAACAGAAGATCTGCCACGTTGGAGTGAGGAGGACGCCGCCGACCCCGACACCAAGCTGAACCCCGGCGAACTCCAAGCAGAGGATCTTCAGGAACCCTCAATGCTTTGAGCAAGCTGAGGAGGATCAGCAGTCCCGACGAGACCTCTCCTCCTCATATGCGACTGAGTGCAGTGGAGCTCCCCAGAACAACCTCTCAGTTGTCACTTTGTCACTGGTCACTTTGTCACTTTGTCACTTTGTCATTTTGTCACTTTGTCACTTGTCACTTTGTCACTTGTCACTTTGTCACTTGTCACTTTGTCATTTTGTCACTTTGTCACTTTGTCACTTTTCACTTTTCACTTGTCACTTGGTCACTTGTCACTTGGTCACTTGGTCACTTGTCCAGATGATCTCGGTACACCTCCTGCGATTCAAATTCCTGCACACATTGCTCTGGGATTTGGGTGTGATAAATGATGCATGTAACTGGCCACCGGAGGCAATTAAGGCCTTCAAAACATTGAAAGCAGCTTTCTGTTCCGCCCCCATTTTGCGTCATGTTGAGTTGTTGATGTCATGTTCATCCTCGGCCTCGCCTTGCATTTCAGTGCGAGGTGCATTTTCCACAGAAAAAGGTTGTGAATCCGGGCACAACATTTGTGGCTGTTCCATTGACCTTTCACAGGTAGAAGATTGTGGGGGTGGGAATAGCTCCTCCGAATAGCCCATTGTGTCCTGAAAACTACTCATTGCATTGCTTTGCGCACACATTTTTTTGTCCTCATGCAAGGCCTGAGTTGCACCTGAAAGCGTGGCCTTCTCCTCCTGCGCCTCCTCCTGTTCCATCACGTCTGCTGCTGCTGGGTTAGCGTTGACGCCCGGTCCCTGTTTATTGAACCTCTTATCTTTATTACATTTATGACTGCATGGCGGTAAAAAGCATGCTATCCGCACGCTTCTTGTCCTCATGCAAGGCCTGGGTTGCTGTGTCTCAAAAAGCATGGCCTTCTCCTCCTGCGCCTGCTCCTGTTCCATCACGTGTGCTACTGCTGCTGGGTTAGCGTTACCGGTACCTTTTCCTGGAACCTCTTCTCTGTATTACATTTATGACTGCATGGCGACAAAAAGCATGTTACCTGTGCAAAGAAACATGACATTTTCCACATTTAAAAGACAGTTTTTCCTTTGAAACTTTACAATCAATTTTCTCAAAAACTATAAGCTCTTTTTCAAATATTTTTTTCCCTCTTGTACCCACTCCCAAGGTGCACATACCCTGCTAATTTGGGGTATGTAGCATGTAAGGAAGCTTTACAAAGCACGAAAGTTCGGGTCCCCATTGACTTCCATTATGTTCGGAGTTCGGCGCGAACACCCGAACATCGCGGCGATGTTCGGCGAACGTTCGCAAACCCGAACATCTAGGTGTTCGCCCAACACTATTGCCTACTCGCTTTGTTACACATGTTAAAGTTTTCCATAAAAAAAAGAAAACAAACGGAAGGTGCCCAATCTTTACTCTTTTTGTAATACGTTGCATCTTCTTTCTTACCCTCTAGCCCAGGTTTGAGGAACAGCTGTCATGGAGGACTACCACTTATGCGGTGAGGCCTTTCCATCTTTTTATGCTGATTTACTTTTATTACTCAACGGAGTGCTGCATAACGCTTCTTCGGTGACTGTTTAATTCAATATGCCTGCTAAGCGGGACCTCCCAGGTGCTCCTCCGAGACCCTTGATTATGATGGCCACACTTTTTTTATGACCTTTGCAAGATTTGCCCCCAGGCCGTGATGGTCACCAAGGGGAGGCAAGGGAAGGGATATTAACCGCCGATCGGTGGTGGGAAGGTGGCACCACCAGTACCGCCAGACTTAGCAGGGAATGCATGCATGCATGCGTGCATTTTCCCTGCCATGATGTAGAGTGGGGATCCATATTCAGCCTGCCAGCCGCGATCGGAGCTGGTAGGCTGTTGGAAAGAAAAAACTGTTATTATCATTTGTTCAGTGCTGCGATCTAGTGCAGCAATGTACAAGGGACAGCATTGTCACTTAGCTGTCCCCAGGAGTGGCTCACTATCTAATCCCTCTCATTTGATGCTGACGCCTAGGAGAAGTGATTGTAATGTAAGGATCTCGGGGTAGGGAGGGGGGAAAAAGAGATTTTTTATTTTTAAAAATAACTATTTAAATTAATAATAAAAAAAAATTCAGCATCAATCAGAGACCACCAACAAATTGCTCTATTTGTAGGAAGAAAAGGAGGTACAATTCATTTGGGTGGTAAGTGGTATGGCCAAGCAATAAATCGTTCAAACGGTGAAGGTCCGAACTGTAAAAATTTGCCTGGTCACTAGGGGGGTGTAAACCTATGGTACTCAAGTAGTTAAAGAGACAGTGAAGCTGAACAAAAAATGATATAATGAATAAATAATAGTACAGATAATAATTACTTGAACATTAGTAGAAAAGAAAATATACTCATATTTTTATTTTCAGTTATATAGTGTTTTTCTTATAACATTGCATCATTCTCTAATATTTGCAGTTTACACGCTACTCAGCATTCTAAATGATTTTACAGAGCAGGCCAGCAAACTTTTCAACTGTCCTCTGCAGAGAAAAAGAAAATACAGTGACTGACAGTTGAGATAACAAGCTTCAGAAGACAGAGCTATCTGCTACTTTGAAAGTCAAGTGGAACTCAATGGTTCTTTTGCATAGATAATGTCACGGTTGGCTTCAGCAAAATACAAAGCTCTGAATATTTGGTGATCTGCAGTATCACCAAATAATGCAGAGACTATATCTGATTATGCGGTGATCTGCAGAATCACCAACAATACAAATATAGTAATAGGAGGAAGTGACGTGAGCCTAGTCACACTTTATTGCACTAAGTGTAGTGATTGGTGCAAACAGTAAGTACTGGCAGAATTGGCAATACCTCACCAGAGGAGCTGGTGGGCACTGTCAGTACAGCGACAACCTCACTAGTGGCGAGGGCCCACTGGTGAGTAGAGTGGTCAGACAAATCTGGTCGGTAAAAGGCAGGCAGATACAGTACAGAATCGGAAGGCGGAGAAGAAACGGTTAACAGGCAGAGTTGGCAGCTAGATCAGATGGGCTAAAGTACAGAATCACAGACCAGAGGGATAGTCAAATAACGAGCCAGAGTCAAACACAGGTAAATAATACAATCAAATGAGGCTAACTAGAGATAGATGTATATTGCAAACGCTGCATATACATCTATCACAAGCAGGAACCTAACTAGGTCTGAGCGATAGCACCAAGTGTTCGCAACAACAGACAAGTTGTGAGTGACTCCTCAGCTCTTTTGAAGCTGAGGAGTCCCTGAAAGCACGCCCCCGCCGCCCAGTCAATCAGGAGAAGCCGGGGCCTCCAGTGACGTCAGCCGACCCTTCGGTCAGCTGACTCCTCTCCTCGCCGCATAAAGGTCCTGCAGCTGGGCGCGCGTAGCCCTAACCTTATGCGTGGCTGAAGGACCTGGTCACGAACCCTCCAGAGACCGAGCGGCAGGGACCTCCGCTACCTGAGATGTGGAAGCGGCGGCGGCCATGCCGCTCTCCGCCACGGCGGTGTCCCCGCCGAATGTTACAGTACCCCCCACTTGAGGAGTGGACTCCGGACACTTCTTACAGGGTTTCTCAGGATGTGTCTCATGAAATTTCCGCCTCAATTCCTCAGCATGCATACGATGACCCAGCACCCAGGATCTCTCCTCAGGCCCATACCCCCGCCAATGAACGAGGTACTGTAACGAACTACGTACCTAGAGAGAGTCCAAAATCCGCTCACTCTCGTACTCAGGTTCTCCATCAATCACCACAGGGGGGGGCGAGAGGAATCCTCATGCACAGCAGGTTTCAATAAAGACACATGAAAAGACTTCACCCTTTTCATACCAGATGGCAGTGCAATGACATAAGTTACTTCATTAATCTTTTTGGACACAGGGTACGGGCCAATAAACTTAGGGCCCAACTTTGCTGAGGGCTGTTTCAGTGCCAGATGTCGAGTTGAGACCCATACCATATCCCCTGGCAAAAAATCCCATTCTGCAGAACGCTTTCTGTCTGCTTGTCTTTTCTGGGTAATAAAAGCTTTCTCTAGATTTCCTTTGACTTTACTCCAGATCTCCTTCAAAGAACCCTGCCACTCCTCCAGGGCGGGAAACGGAGAAGATGCCACTGGCAACAGGGAGAACTTAGGAGATCTCCCCGAAACCACTTGGAAGGGTGAAAAGCCTGATGAAGTACTCTTCAAGTTGTTGTGGGCAAATTCTGCGAACGGCAAGACTTTTGCCCAATCCAGCCACGTAACACTTAAGAAATTGTTCCAGTGCCTGATTAACCCCTTCCGTCTGACCATTGGTCTGCGGGTGGTAGCCGGATGAAAATGACAGATTCATACCAAATGATGGCAAAAGGGTCGCCAGAATCTAGACACGAACTGGACTCCCCGATCAGACACCACATTCTCCGGAATACCATGTAGACGGAAAATGTGCTGGATCAAAAGGTCTGCCAGCTCCTGAGCTGAGGGGAGTCTGTCCAAAGGAATAAAATGAGCCATTTTGCTGAACCTGTCAACTACCACCCAGATGACTGTCTTTCTTTTGGACCTGGGGAGTTCGCCCACGAAGTCCATAGAAATATGGGTCCATGGTTCCCCAGGCGTAGGTAAAGGCTGAAGTGTGCCTGCTGGAGCCTGTCTAGATGGTTTGCTTCTAGCACAGACTGAGCAATCTTTCACAAATTCCTTACAGTCTAGGGCCAGGGATGGCCACCAAACACATCTTTCCAGCAACTCTAGAGTCCTTGCTACACCTGGATGACCTGCATTTTTATGGGCATGGAACAACTGCAAAATCTGTAAGCGCAAGTGTAATGGCACAAACAAAACCCCTTTGGGTTTCTCCTCGGGGACCTCTTGTTGATAAGACCTTAATATGAGTGACCAATCTTCCTCAGTCTCTGTGACTGCTATAACAATTTTTTTCAGGCAAAATATTTTCGGGGGTTGGCGGCTGTACTGAATCAGGCTCAAAACATCTAGACAGGGCATCCGCCTTGATGTTCTTGCTGCCAGGTTTATAGGTAATTATGAACCTGAACCTAGAAAAGAACAGTGACCAGCGAGCCTGTCGGGGACTAAGTCTCTTGGCCCCCTCAATGTATTCTAAATTTTTATGGTCCTATAGACCGTAATTACATGCTATGCCCCCTCCAGCCAATGACGCCACTCTTTGAAGGCAAGTTTAACGGCTAATAATTCCCGGTTTCCAATATCATAATTTCTCTCGGCAGGAGAGAACTTACGAGAAAAAAAGGCACAAGGATGCAGCCTGCCCTGGAAACTGGAATACTGCGACAGTACAGCCCCAACCCCTATTTCGGACGCATCCACCTCCACAATGAAAGGAAAGGTGACATCCACATGTCTCAAAATAGGGGCGGAGCAGAACAAACTCTTCAACAATGAAAAAGCAGACTGAGCTTTGTCTGACCAATTATAAGTGCCTGCCCCTTTCTTAGTAAGGTCAGTGAGGGGTGAAACCACAGATGAGAACCCTTTAATACATTTTCTGTAATAGTTGGCGAACCCCAGAAATCTCTGAAGTGCCTTCAGCCCGGCAGGCTGTGGCCACTCCAGGACTGCAAACACCTTTTTGGGGTCTATAGAGAGACCAGAGGTAGATATAATATGACCTAAGAAAGGAACCTCCGATACCTCAAAAAGGCATTTCTCGAGTTTGGCATACAGGTGATTCTGCCGGAGTTTCTCCAAAACAAATTTCACGTGTTTCCTGTGATCTGACAGATTCTGTGAGTAAATCAAGATATCGTCAAGATAAATGAACACAAAGTGCCCCAGAACTTCCCTGAACACCTCATTCACTAACTCCTGGAAGACGGCGGGGGCATTACATAGCCCGAACCAAGTATTCATAGTGCCCGTCAGGCGTGTTAAAGGCCGTCTTCCACTCATCACCCTCTCTGATGCGTACCAGGTTGTATGCCCCTCTTAGATCTAACTTAGAGAAGATACCAGCATCAGTGATTTGGGAAAATAAATCGTCAATCAATGGAAGTGGGTAACGATTTTCTATCGTTATTTTATTCAATTGCCGGTAATCAATACACGGGCGAAGCCCACCATCCTTCTTTTGAACAAAAAAGAAACCTGCTCTGGCTGGAGACTTTGAAGGATGCATAAAGCCCTTAACCAAGTTTTCTTTAATATAATCTTGCATGGCCAGCTTCTCTGGGCCAGAAAGGTTATAGAGGTGACCTCTAGAGGGCATATACCCTGGTCTTAATTCAATGGGGCAGTCGAAACTCCTATGAGGTGGGAGTTTGTCTGCTGATTTAGGACAGAATACGTCAGCATAGTCAGCATACTGTGGCGGTACCCCCTCAATCTGTACCTTGGTAGTACATACGGCCACTTTCTCTAAACAATGCAGTTGACAGGATGGAGACCAACTCAACAATTGGCCGGAACTCCAGTCAATCTGTGGAGAGTGTTTTTTCAACCATGGCATATCCAGGATCACAGTAGAAGTGGCCATTTTAAGAAAAAAACTGTAGCCATTCCTTGTGCAATACCCCCACATGACATAAAAGAGCTGGTGTCTGAGAGAGGGCCTGCCTGCCCTGTAATGGAAAATCATCCACTGCTGTAACAAAAATTTGCCTGTCCAAAGGGATCAGGGGTATCCCCCATTTCTTAACAAACTCACTCAGCATCAATGAAATTAGCCTCAGATCCCGAGTCTATAAATGCCTGGGTAGACAAAGCTTGGTCTTCCCAGGTAATAGAACAAGGGAGCAATAAACGTTTATCTGGTAGAGGTAGAACTGGCTCGCCTAGGGTAGTACCTCTAGCTACACCTAGGCGGCAGAGTTTTCCGCCTTCTTAGGGCAATTCTGAGCTAAATTACCCTTTTCAGCACAATAAAAGCAGAGGCCCTCCTTACGTCTCCAGGTTTTCTCCAGCTCGGACAGTTGGGAATGACCGATATGCATCAGTTCATCCGGAGTGGGAGCAGGTGGAGCAAAGGAGAAAGGGACAGTTTTAACAGCCTGTTTTCCCCGGGTCTGCTTCTGATATCGGATGCGGCGATCAATCTTTACCACCAATGCTATAGCCTCATCCACTGACTTAGGCTCTGGATGGCCGAGCATTAAATCAGTAACAGCATCAGCCAGACCTGTTAAAAAACAATCTAACAAGGCAAACTGTCCCCACCTGGCCGAAACTGCACACCTTCTGAACTCGGCGGCATAGTTTTCTACGGTATTATGCCCCTGCCTGAGGATCTTAAGTTTCCTCTCTGCAGTTATGGCGATATCCGGGTCGTCATAAATGACGGCCATAGCTTTAAAGAAATCCTCAACAGATGACAAAGCCTCATGACCCCTAGGAAGACTGTAGGCCCACGACTGTGAATCCCCAGTTAGTAAAGTTTTAATAAATGTGACTCTCTGACTCTCAGAACCCGAAGAGATAGGCCTGATCTCAAAATAAGAGAGGCAACGGTTCCTGAAATTCTGGAAATCAGATTTATGCCCGGAGAATTTCTCGGGCATGGGCATTCTAGGCTCAATGACTTGAGGAGACTGTACTGGTGCAGCTGCCATCCGGAGGTTCTGAACGGCCTCAGACAGCTGATTGATCTGCGCCTGTTGGGTATTGACCGTTTCAGTTAAGGTATTCACCGCTGCGGTCAAGGCTTCAACCTGGCTGCACAGTGCGTCTATAGACATATTGGTCTGTTGTTCTGTCACGGTTGGTGTCAGCAAAATACAAAGCTCTGAATATTTGGTGATCTGCAGTATCACCAAATAATGCAGAGACTATATCTGATTATGCGGTGATCTGCAGAATCACCAACAATACAAATATAGTAATAGGAGGAAGTGACGTGAGCCTAGTCACACTTTATTGCACTAAGTTTAGTGATTGGTGCAAACAGTAAGTACTGGCAGAATTGGCAATACTTCACCAGAGGAGCTGGTGGGCACTGTCAGTACAGCGACAACCTCACCAGTGGCGAGGGCCCACTGGTGAGTAGAGTGGTCAGACAAATCTGATCGGTAAAAGGCAGGCAGATACAGTACAGAATCGGAAGGCGGAGAAGAAACGGTTAACAGGCAGAGTTGGCAGCTAGATCAGATGGGCTAAAGTACAGAATCACAGACCAGAGGGATAGTCAAATAACGAGCCAGAGTCAAACACAGGTAAATAATACAATCAAATGAGGCTAACTAGAGATAGATGTATATTGCAAACGCTGCATATACATCTATCACAAGCAGGAACCTAACTAGGTCTGAGCGATAGCACCAAGTGTTCGCAACAACAGACAAGTTGCGAGTGACTCCTCAGCTCTTTTGAAGCTGAGGAGTCCCTGAAAGCACGCCCCTGCCGCCCAGTCAAACAGGAGAAGCCGGGGCCTCCAGTGACGTCAGCCGACCCTTAGGTCAGCTGACTCCTCTCCTTGCCGCATAAAGGTCCTGCAGCTGGGCGCACGTAGCCCTAACCTTATGCGTGGCTGAAGGACCTGGTCACGAACCCTCCAGAGACCGAGCGGCAGGGACCTCCGCTACCTGAGATGCGGAAGCGGCGGCCATGCCGCTCTCCGCCACGGCGGCGTCCCCGCCGAATGTTACAGATAACAACTGGAGTTTCTTAACTTTTCCTGTACTGGAAACGCTATTTATGTCTCTGCTCCTAATATTTTATTTCTTAGCTGTACTACACATACAAATCATTATATAATATATATTTTTTTAAATTCAGTGTCTCTTTAATATTGGGAGGAGGCACCATCAAAGTTTTGCTGGGGGGGGGGGCATGATTTGTCGTTAGGCCCCAGAATCCCATCACCTCTTTTGTACCTCTTCTGTTGCCGATTACCAGCATGCCCGCCTCCCCCACCTGTCTCGCAGCCACATGTCCCTACTCTAAGGAGTTACATAGTGAGCAGTAGTGTATAGATTATTTCTCTTATGGTATTTTAATTAGATTCATGGAAAGGCTCAAGCTAATTAAACACCCACCGCAATTTCTTTCATCTGAGTTGTCTCCACAGTCATTATCACCATCACAGCGCCATTGTCTGGAAATGCATCTCCGGTCATCACATTGGAAAAATGCTTCAGGGCACGTCTGATTTCCTGCAAGAAGCATCAGACATAGAATATAACTCCACTCCCACATTTATGTACCACAAGTCTGAATATTCCACAGACATTTTGTTACACATGTAAGCTGCACTTTTTCCACTAAGAAACAAGAAAAGTGACAAATGGAAAGCACCCAATCTGCATTCTGTTTGGAAAACGTTGAATCTTCTTTCTTACCCTCTACGGAGCACACATTTGAAGAACAGCTTTCATGGAGGACTACCACCAAGGGTCGAGTGGGGTGTGGACGCGGGTGGATGTCGTCCGCTTACTATTTCCTGAGGGTGGACGCCGTCCACCCTCGCATGTGTGGAGGGAGCAGCGGAGTGGAAGGAGAGCTGTGGCCATCTTCCCCCTTCCCTCACCTTGGGGCTCTCCTTCCCTCGCTCTCCACTCCAGAAGTAATGTGCGAGCAGCCGGCAGCAGGCGGGACTTACCTCTCCTCGTTCCGGCGCCGGATCTGCGTGCCGCTGCTCTGGTCTGGAACAGACCAGTCTAGCGGCAGTGGAGTGCTCGCGCCGGAATGAGGAGAGGTAAGTCCCGCCCACTGCCGGCTGCTCGCACATTACTTCTGGAGGGGAGAGCGAGGGAAGGAGAGCCCCAAGGTGAGGGAAGGGGGGGGGGGGGATGGCCACAGCTCTCATTCCACTCCGCTGCTCCCCTCCTGCTGGGGGACACCTGACTACCTATTCTGGGGACATATACCCCCTTACTACATATATACTGGGCACATATACCCCCTGACTACATATACTGGGCACATATACCCCAACTACATATACAGGGGCACATATATCTCTGGCTACATATACTGAGACATATGCCCCTGGCTACATATACTGGGCTCATATACACCTACCTACATATACTGGGGACATATACCCCTGACTACATTTACTGGGCACAAATACCCCTGACTACATATACTGGGCACATATACCCCCTGCCTACATATACTGGGCACATATACCCCTGCCTACATATACTGGGACATATACCCCTACCTGCATATATTGGGCACATATACCCCTGGCTACATATACTGGGCACATATACCCCTGCCTACATATACTGGGCACATATACCCCTGGCTACATATACTGGGCACGTATACCCCTGCCTACATATACTGGGCACATATACCCCTGGCTACATATACTGGGGACACATACCCCCTAGCTACATATACTGGGCACATATACCCCTGGCTACATATACTGGGTACATATACCCCTGGCTACATATACTGGGTACATATACCCCTGGCTACATATACTGGGACATATACCCCTGACTACATATACTGGGCACGTATACCCCTGGCTAAATATACTGGGGACATATACCCCTGGCTACATATACTAGGCACATATACCTCTGGCTACATATACTGGGGACTACTATACTCATGCCTACTTATACTGGGGACACCTATAGACCTGGCTACCTATGCTGGGGGTACCTATTTTGGGGGAACTGCTGTCAGATTATCTGCATTTTTGTGGAACCACTGTTATGTATTTTGGGGAACACCTGCCAGATTATGTGTATGTTAGGGGTAGAGATGTAGCGAACGGTTCGCCGGTGAACGGCTCCAGGGCGAACTTTGGTGGTTCGCGTTCGCCTAGGGAAGGCAAACTTTTGCGGAAGTTCGGTTTGCCCCATAATGCACTATTGAGCAGAACTTTGACCCTTTACATCATAGTCAGCAGGCACATTGTTGCCAGTCAGACTGCACTCACTCCTGGAACCCCACCCCCCTTTATAAAAGGCAAGGTGATTGTGCCGTTTTGCTCACTAGACTGCCTGCACTAATTAGTTAAGGGACAGCTGCTGCTAGGGAGAGTTTAGTTAGGCTTCCTCACTCTCTCCTCCCGGAGGGAGGAGGGTCTCACCTTCCAGGGAAGTGTAGGCTTTTAAAAGCCAGCTTACATACCTTGGCCGGGAATTGAACCAAAGTCTGAGTGCTTGGTAGTCAGCTCTTTTAACCGCTATACCACAACCAACGCTACATAGTGAAAGGATATGTAGGTATATATGTATATATATATTAGTATATAGTATAGTATATAGATCAATTTCATATACAAGCATACATGTATCTAATCAGTGTGATATTAATGTGTCTATCGAAGAATCAGCCACCCACACACATCTGTGCAGGAAGAGCTGGCTGCATGAAATAGAGAATAGCCAAATTCTTCTTGCTGGGAAAAACCCCTAAGTGCCCCAAATGGGGACACCCGGAAGGTCATAAATAACATGTTTTCCCCGTCATTGAACTGTGTTAATTCTCGTAAATCACATGACTTTCTGTAATTATGGTGACATATGATGATATACTGCGCATGAGCAAAACCCTGTATTGAGTAGGATATAAGGAAAGCAGCTGAAGTAAAAAGCTAGCATAATTTGTGCTCACATCTCCTGTGTCTGTGTGTTCTGTTAACCATTTTATGTCCTGGCGCCAGGAAATGAAGTAGTCTAAAGCATCTGATATCTGACATGAACTTAAATAGATACGACTCCTTTCAGCTGAGGGCTCGCCGCGGATGGTTTTCTTCAGAATTCACGTAAGTAATATGACTATATTTCTCTTTTTATTAATTTTTTTTAAAGAGAGAGGTGTCTATATTATTTATGTGAAATTTCTGTTGATACCAAAACGAATCCGGTTTTGGAGTTTGTGTTTTTTGATAGTATAATTTTAATTATATAGATTATAAGGTTTTTTATAAGGCCTTAGTTTAATAAAAAAAAATTATTAGGGAGAAAGGACTTTTAGTAAGTCTATTACACTTCTCTTAGTAGGTCTAAGGGAAATGTAGATTTTTTGGGAAAAATCTAGCAAATTTGAAGTCTGATCAACTTCAATAAATTTTCTTTTGGCAAGAAAATAGGGTTCATTTGGGAAATGAACAGGGCACCATATGGTATGGATTTCTGGATACTTGTAGTTCTTCTTAGGTTTTGAATGGGTTTATTATAGGTTATTTTTGTAAGGTTTTTATAATGTCAGATAAGATTCAGATGTTTTGGATTATTTGTCTGTGTTTGTTTTGTAAATAATAATCTGTTTTATTAGTAAGGTTAAGAAAATAGTTATTCAATTCTAAGAAAAAGTTTGGGTTTAGTGAGGTTGTAGAACGATAAAATCCCTAGACAAAGTTTCTTTTGTTCTCATGAGATGAGAATCATAGATAGAATTATTGATAAATATTAGTTATTGATAAAAATAGTGTTGATAAATTTGAAAAATACATAAATTATAATTTATCTAGATAAGAATTGTCTATTGGTACGGCAATATCTTATATTTGTATTTGACACATAGATTTAATAGAGGGCCAATAAATTACAGTATAAAACTGGAATTAGATCAATGGGTCAAAATATTGTCAAAATGTTTCCTATCCCAATCCCTAATATAGATGAAATGTATGAACCTTTGTGTTGCCAGAATATCTGGAAGAAAAATATTTTGTTCATCTTTGGGTAGAATATAATATATTATATTAGTCTTGGGCTGTCATTCCCTTGGGGGGGAGAAAGGAATAATAGTTCAATCCATATATAATTGGTTAAAGAACTATGTCTAACGGTGATTAGAATTATATAAGTCCAAGTCTGTCTTGTTTGTGTGTAAATCTTGACTAGTAATGTGTGTTTTATGTCTGTTCTCCGTCTATGGGTTGCGCCAGCGATGTTATAAGATCCTTACTGTATTTCTGATGATTAGTAAAATTAATATTGGGGACACTCATGGAATTCAGATGAGAGCGGTCACTTACTAAAATCGCCAGTATAAATTCTATGTACGTACAAACTGGTTTCAGATGCCACCTTTGGAAAGATCTGTTATGCTGAGTTTTTGTAGATGACCGACCATTAAAATTATCTGAATTATGTATGTGTCATTTGATATAAGCCTTTCTGTAAGAGAAAAATTTCAGAAATATAGCAATGTAATTAATTCCTGCAAACTTGGGTATAGTTATAGAATAACATGTATCACAATGTATTCGTATATATTATGTACAAACTGACATATATGTGTGTAAATTGAGAGATTGTATTGAATACATGTTTGTGATATGTATGGTAGAGAGGTGATATCCGCAGGGACGTATCAATCAATAGGGGGTACAGAGGTAGTGGCCACACCAGGGCCCTTGGTTCAACTTCAGAGGGGCCCCGAGGGGTCCAATCTCTATCACAGTATTAACTCTCTATTGGTCCTGTAGTGGTAATAATCACTTCTATAGATGTTTTGAACAGTAACAAACCTTAACCACTTCGGGACCACAGTCTTTTCGCCCCTTAAGGACCAGAGCCTTTTTCTCCATTCAGACCACTGCAGCTTTCACGGTTTATTGCTCGGTCATAAAACCTACCACCTAAATGAATTTTACCTCCTTTTCTTGTCACTAATACAGCTTTCTTTTGATGCTATTTGATTGCTGCTGCGAGTTTTACTTTTTATTATATTCATCAAAAAAGACATGAATTTTGTCAAAAAAATGACTTTTTTAACTTTCTGTGCTGACATTTTTCAAATAAAGTAAAATTTCCTATACATTTGAGCGCGAAAGTTATTCTGCTACATGTCTTTGATAAAAAAAAAAACATTCAGTGTATATTTATTGGATTGGGTAAAAGTTATAGCGTTTACAAACTATGGTGCCAAAAGTGAATTTTCCCATTTTCAAGCATCTCTGACTTTTCTGCGCACCTGTCATGTTTCATGAGGGGCTAAAATTCCAGGATAGTACAAATACCCCCCAAATGACCCCATTTTGGAAAGAAGACATCCCAAAGTATTCAGTGAGAGGCATGGTGAGTTCATAGAAGATTTTATTTTTTGTCACAAGTTAGCGGAAAATGACAGTTTGTGACAAAAAAAAAAAAAAAAAAAAGTTTCCATTTCTTCTAACTTGCGACAAAAAAAAATGAAATCTGCCACGGACTCACTATGCTCCTCTCTGAATACCTTGAAGTGTCTACTTTCCAGAATGGGGTCATTTGTGGGGTGTGTTTACTGTCCTGGCATTTGGGGGGTGCCTAATTGTAAGCACCCCTGTAAAGCCTAAAGATGCTCATTGGACTTTGGGCCCCTTAGCGCAGTTAGGCCGCAAAAAAGTGCCACACATGTGGTATTGCCGTACTCAGGAAAAGTAGTATAATGTGTTTTGGGGTGTATTTTTACACATACACATGCTGGGTGGGAGAAATATCTCCGTAAATGACAATTTTTTTATTTTTTTTACACACAATTGTCTATTTATAGAGATATTTCTCCCACTCAGCATGGGTATGTGGAAAAATACACCCCAAAACACATTATACTACTTCTCCTGAGTACGGCGATACCACATGTGTGGCACTTTTTTGCACCCTAACTGCGCTAAGGGGCCCAAAGTCCAATGAGTACCTTTAGGATTTCACAGGTCATTTTGAGAAATTTCGTTTCAAGACTACTCCTCACGGTTTAGGGCCCCTAAAATGCCAGGACAGTATAGGAACCCCACAAATTACCCCATTTTAGAAAGAAGACACCCCAAGGTATTCCGTTAGATGTATGGTGAGTTCATAGAAGATTTTTTTTTTTTGTCACAAGTTAGCGGAAATTGATTGTAATTGTTTTTTTTCACAAAGTGTCATTTTCCGCTAACTTGTGACAAAAAATAAAATCTTCTATGAACTCGCCATTCTCCTAACGGAATACCTTGGGGTGTCTTCTTTCTAAAATGGAGTCATTTGTGGGGTTCCTATACTGCCCTGGCATTTTAGGGGCCCTAAACCGTGAGGAGTAGTCTTGAAACCAAATGTGGCAAAATGACCTGTGAAATCCTAAAGGTACTCATTGGACTTTGGGCCCCTTAGCGCACTTAGGGTGCAAAAAAGTGCCACACATGTGGTACCGCCGTACTCAGGAGAAGTAGTATAATGTGTTTTGGGGTGTATTTTTACACATACCCATGCTGGGTGGGAGAAATATCTCTGTAAATGACAATTATTTGATTTTTTTTACACACAATTGTCCATTTACAGAGAGATTTCTCCCACCCAGCATGGGTATGTATAAAAATACACCCCAAAACACATTATACTACTTCTTCTGAGTACGGCGATACCACATGTGTGACACTTTTTTGCAACCTAGGTGCGCTAAGGGGCCTAACGTCCTATTCACAGGTCATTTTGAGGCATTTGGATTCTAGACTACTCCTCACGGTTTAGGGCCCCTAAAATGCCAGGGCAGTATAGGAACCCCACAAGTGACCCCATTTTAGAAAGAAGACACCCCAAGGTATTCTGTTAGGAGTATGGTGAGTTCATAGAAGATTTTTTTTTTGTCACAAGTTAGCGGAAAATGACACTTTGTGAAAAAAAAAACAATACATATCAATTTCCGCTAACTTGTGACAAAAAATAAAATCTTCTATGAACTCATCATACACCTAAAAGAATACCTTGGGGTGTCTTCTTTCTAAAATGGGGTCACTTGTGGGGTTCCTATACTGCCCTGGCATTTTAGGGGCCCTAAACCGTGAGGAGTAGTCTTGAACCCAAATGTCTCAAAATGACCTGTGAAATCCTAAAGGTACTCATTGGACTTTGGGCCCCTTAGCACAGTTAGGCTGCAAAAAAGTGTCACACATGTGGTATCGCCGTACTCAGAAGAAGTAGTATAATGTGTTTTGTGGTGTATTTTTACATATAACCATGCTGGGTGGGAGAAATATCTCTGTAAATGACACATTTTTGATTTTTTTTACACACAATTGTCCATTTACAGAGAGATTTCTCCCACCCAGCATGGGTATGTGTAAAAATACACCACAAAACACATTATACTACTTCTCCTGAGTATGGCGATACCACATGTGTGACACTTTTTTGCAGCCTAGGTGCGCTAAGGGGCCCAACGTCCTATTCACAGGTCATTTTGAGGCATTTGTTTTCTAGACTACTCCTCACGGTTTAGGGCCCCTAAAATGCCAGGGCAGTATAGGAACCCCACAAGTGACCCCATTTTAGAAAGAAGACACCCCAAGGTATTCCGTTAGGGGTATGGTGAGTTCATAGAAGATTTTATTTTTTCTCACAAGTTAGTGAAAAATGACACTTTGTGAAAAAAACAATAACAATCCAATTTCCGCTAACTTTTGACAAAAAATAAAATATTCTATGAACTCATCATACACCTAACAGAATACCTTGGGGTGTCTTCTTTCTAAAATGGGGTCACTTGTGGGGTTCCTATACTGCCCTGGCATTTTACGGGCCCAAAACTGTGAGTAGTCTGGAAACCAAATTTCTCAAAATGACTGTTCAGGGGTATAAGCATCTGCAAATTTTGATGACAGGTGGTCTATGAGGGGGCAAATTTTGTGGAATCGGTCATAAGCAGGGTGGCCTCTTAGATGACAGGATGTATTGGGCCTGATCTGATGGATAGGAGTGCTAGGGGGGTGACAGGAGGTGATTGATGGGTGTCTCAGGGGGCGGTTAGAGGGGAAAATAGATGCAATCAATGCACTGGGGAGGTGATCGGAAGGGGGTCTGAGGGGGATCTGAGGGTTTGGCCGAGTGATCAGGAGCCCACACGGGGCAAATTAGGGCCTGATCTGATGGGTAGGTGTGCTAGGGGGTGACAGGAGGTGATTGATGGGTGTCTCAAGGTGTGATTAGAGGGGGGAAATAGATGCAAGCAATGCACTGGCGAGGTGATCAGGGCTGGGGTCTGAGGGCGTTCTGAGGTGTGGGCGGGTGATTGGGTGCCCGCAAGGGGCAGATTAGGGTCTAATCTGATGGGTAACAGTGACAGGTGGTGATAGGGGGTGATTGATGGGTAATTAGTGGGTGTTTAGAGGAGAGAATAGATGTAAACAATGGATTTGGGAGGTGATCTGATGTCGGATCTGCGGGCGATCTATTGGTGTGGGTGGGTGATCAGATTGCCCGCAAGGGGCAGGTTAGGGGCTGATTGATGGGTGGCAGTGACAGGGGGTGATTGATGGGTGGCAGTGACAGGGGGTGATTGATGGGTGATTGACAGGTAATCAGTGGGTTATTACAGGGGAGAACAGATGTAAATATTGCACGGGCGAATTGATAAGGGGGGGGTCTGAGGGCAATCTGAGCGTGTGGGCAGGTGATTGGGTGCCCGCAAGGGGCAGATTAGGGTCTAATCTGATGGGTAACAGTGACAGGTGGTGATAGGGGGTGATTGATGGGTAATTAGTGGGTGTTTAGAGGAGAGAATAGATGTAAACAATGGATTTGGGAGGTGATCTGATGTCGGATCTGCGGGCGATCTATTGGTGTGGGTGGGTGATCAGATTGCCCGCAAGGGGCAGGTTAGGGGCTGATTGATGGGTGGCAGTGACAGGGGGTGATTGATGGGTGGCAGTGACAGGGGGTGATTGATGGGTGATTGACAGGTAATCAGTGGGTTATTACAGGGGAGAACAGATGTAAATATTGCACGGGCGAATTGATAAGGGGGGGGTCTGAGGGCAATCTGAGCGTGTGGGCAGGTGATTGGGTGCCCGCAAGGGGCAGATTAGGGTCTAATCTGATGGGTAACAGTGACAGGTGGTGATAGGGGGTGATTGATGGGTAATTAGTGGGTGTTTAGAGGAGAGAATAGATGTAAACAATGGATTTGGGAGGTGATCTGATGTCGGATCTGCGGGCGATCTATTGGTGTGGGGGGGTGATCAGATTGCCCGCAAGGGGCAGATCAGGGGCTGATTGATGGGTGGCAGTGACAGGGGGTGATTGACGGGTGATTGACAGGTGATTGACAGGTGATTGACAGGTGATTGACAGGTGATCAGGGGGGATAGATGCATACAGTACACGGGGGGGGGGGGGGTCTGGGGGGGGTCTGGGGAGAATCTGAGGGGTGGGGGGGTGATCAGGAGGGAGTAGGGGGCAGATTAGGGACTTAAAAAAAAAATAGCGTTGACAGATAGTGACAGGGAGTGATTGATGGGTGATTAGGAGGGTGACTGGGTGCAAACAGTGGTCTGGGGGGTGGGCAGGGGGGGGTCTGAGGGGTGCTGTGGGCGATCAGGGGGCAGGGGGGGGGGAAATCAGTGTGTTTGGTGCAGACTAGGGTGGCTGCAGCCTGCCCTGGTGGTCCCTCGGACACTGGGACCACCAGGGCAGGAGGCAGCCAGTATAATAGGCTTTGTATACATTACAAAGCCTATTATACACTGTTGCAGCGGCGATCCGGATGCCAGTAACCCGCCGGCGCTTCCGAACGGCCGGCGGGTTACGGCGAACGGGGGGCGGAGCCAGTCCCCGGCGGCTGATCGCGTCACGAATGACGCGATCGCCGCATAGCCACTCCCGCAGCCGCCCCCGCCGATGGGCGTATTGCGGTCGTTTGGGCCCAGACTTTGCCGCCGCCCATCGGCTGGGGGCGGTCGTTATGTGGTTAACACACTGTTCCCAATCCCCTTATTGCACCCCTGACACTGTGTTTGTCCTTTGCAAGTTTTAATGTGCTGTATCAATTGCTATGTATAGAATTCTTGGGGGGAGGCCCTGATGTAAAACCTACCCTTAATCTATCCTTAGTTACGTCACTGGGCACCCGTGAAAGTATGTGTTGAAACTTTGGGTATATCTGCCTCATAAAATAGATTTTCTTCTTTCTTATTATGAGATTACTTCTTTAAATTAGTTATTCTCAAGTAGTTAATTAGACAGATACACACTCCTATGGGTAATGATTTTTAGATAAATGCAGATGTAATTTTGAAATAGTTAGAAATAAAAGTATCGAGATATGTCCGGTTCTTTGACAAGGGATTCATTTTTTATTGGTGTTTCCGGGTGGCTGCGCGAAACACCTGCTTGTGGGTTTTTTCTTCTGCCAGCAAGAGAAATGAGGAACTAATTACTTTGACGTTTCTTTCTTGCAGAAGGAAAAAAAAATGCATTTAAAAGCCTTTCTGAATATACAGTATATCTGTATACATGTATGCATACATATGTATATATGTATATACGTATATAGGAGTAGAAAGGAATTTTATGAGTTATATTATTAGACTATTTGGAACAGTGAATAATTTATATATATATATTCCTTTTGGAATATTTTAAAATGTAAGTTTAAATGTCATATTTATCTACACAACATCTTAGGTTTTTTCTTAGTTAGATGTTAGACATAGCAGTCATTATTTTCTCCTGAAACTTAGTATCCTTCAATTAGATTAGATTAATTCACTGATACCACCTGGCACCCAGGTCTATATGTATATGAACGAAGTTTTCCATATTGCAGAATAGATTTTTGGAATTTTTATATCGTGTCCAAATGAGGTTCTGATATTTTTTCATAGGTAGTATAGTGAAATCATATATCATAGTTTGGGGTCAATTTGGAAGGGAGCCGGTTGACTTGTCTGTGTTTTTTTTGGGTGAGGAAACTGGAGTGTCCGGGGGAAACCTATGCAGACACGGGGAGAACATGCAGACTCCCTGCAGATGTTGACCAGGCAGAGATTTGAATAACATTGCAAGGCGAGAGCATTGGCTGCTACGTCACCATGTTACCTTAGTTTCATAGTGTAAAGTGAATTGAGTTTTAGTACAACCTAATTCCCTTAGTCTAAAGTGGATTAATTGAGTAATGGCATTTGTCACCCAGACTTATACAAGTGAGTAGAGTTAAATCATTTCCCCATGTCATGGTAGTTTGCCATAAGTTTGTTAGAATAATGTTCATATTTGAACAGAATTTATATAGCTTGTAACTTTGAAGCATATAGATTCAAATGATTTACTCAATAGTTCTCCATGGATAAGTTCCTTCTTGAATATTGTATCATAGTTGGTAGGCTGAATTTTTTATATAAATCGCAGCAGAGAAGGCATTTAATGTTGTTTGCAACTCATTTGAAATGTTACTAGCTCTTGTAACTAAGTTGTGTCTGATTTAATTCTTCACTGGCCTGGTCAACCAGTTGAAGAAATTTTCTCAGCCTCTTCGCCATCTAGAGGTTGATAAGAAAACTGCTCCTCCTCCAAGCCACACTGATAAAGCACAGTTATTGTAACTTTAATATTTCTGAATGCCATGCAACTATTGAAAATATAATGCATTGTATACTGTTTGTACTTATATTTTTTTGGTGGATATTGTGAAACTGTGACAGCAATATTAATTTGGGAAAATTTATGGAAAACATTGAGGACATATTAAATAGTCAGGACAGGTATACAGTTTTAGGTCAATTAAGATCGCATGTGTAGTTCTGGGTCACACTTGCTGTTTATTTCATATCGCCCTTTAGATTATGGGAATTTTTTTCCCAATAGTGGGGTTTTTGACCTTAATAACCCCTCTTCCTGTTAATCAATCCATCTCCTTTAAATTAATATCTCCTCTCCGGGTGACACAACATCTTTGTGTGTATGTAATTAATGACATATATTAGCAGAGAGTTGTTTAAGGCTCTGACTCTAAGTCACTTGTGGTTTTAGTAAGAATATATGGTTTTTTGTAAGCCCAAAATCCTTACACTCAACATAGGAAAATAAGTACATTTTTTCATCCTTAGGAAAATAGTTTATTTTAGTGCTTGAACTTTTTGACGAACTGCAGAATCATTTGATGTTGGTATGACAATTATTTTATGAATTTTTCACTGTTCTGAAGACTAAGCTTTACCTCTGACAGGATTTTAATTTCAGTTCTGTAGTTCAGTGTCTGTTTAGTAAGGAGGCCTCAGCCTAGTCTCTCTAGTGCTGTTCTTTGTATGTGTGCCTATAGAAGTGTGTCTACCTTAAGCGCACTATGGGGAAAAGGACACTATAGACTATATGTTCTTTGTATGTCTGTAGCTTTAAATCTGAAAGGGGACCCAACCCTATTACAGGGAGACAGTGCAGGCCACTGTTCCGCTGTACTGTGACCCTGCTCATATTATGCCATATAGCCTTTTACTAACTCTGACCAGGCATTAAAATAACTTTAATGTATGGTCAAATGGGGGAAAGGAGGTATATGGAACGGTCATGTTAGTTTGTTGTCTATACACATGTCCAGCCCTGCCCAGGCCTAGTGATCTGTGTCATGTCATTTCATGTAGTGGTGTAGTAAGAAGGGGTAGTGAGGTAGACATTGCACTAGGGCCACCTAAGTTCTTTAAATACATCACTATTTAGGGCTTGTGGTATGGTTGTGGAAGGTATGATGGAATGAGAGTGTGACTTGTAATGGAAAAATGGGAATTCATTATGGTGTAAAAATTCATTGGGAATTTATCCTCTCTGCCATGTATGGAGTCACATACTCGCACGGGTACAGCGACACGACGTCATGCGAACCGGGTATTGCGAGAGATCCGTTAGGATCATAGAAAGATCCGCTAAGTATGTTTTGAAGTTCATGGTGGAGAGTATGAATCATATTAGTATTACAAGTACTAGGAAAAATAAATGACTTATTGGATTTTTGGGAAAAACATGATGCTCGCACATTTTTCTTTATTCTTTCAGAAACAACTTGCCAGACATCTATCCTGAGGAGGATAAGAGTTGACTGCCTGACCAGAGTCCATCCGGAGGTAATCCATCCAGTGGGAGTCTGACCAGAGGCTATCCTGAGGCTATCTTTACAGAAGGATTTCCTACTGGATCCACTGTATCGGGTGAAATAGTTCAACTAAGTCCTGAATCCCAAGAAAAAAAGAGACTATTCATCAGGTGGACAGTAACGCGTGCTCTGATAAAAATTTCAAGGTTGCTTGTGTCATCTGTTGAAGAATGGAACAAGATCTGGATCTCAGACCCAGGAAGATTGTATGGATTGTAGGACATTCTTATGTGTATTGGGCCCGTAGGAAAGCTATTAATAGTAGCTATGGGGAAAACCTTGGTTTATCTAAAAATAACTTCTATTGGTTCAGTACTAGAGGGGTGGGCTACGATATTAAGGATATTCTAGATGGAGAGTTAGTTGGAAGTCACATTATGGGTTAATGCTTTCTGAATAGTAAAAAGCCTTTATTTTTGCTATATCATTCTTTAAGTAAAGATTAGGATTAGGGTTTTTTTGTAAGTTAGATAATGGGTTGATATGTAATGAGCTGATATTTTTTTATCTCAATTACTAAATAAGGCCAAGTGCTGATTAACCAGGGATTTTTTCTGATTGCCATTTTGGAGTCGGGAAGGAATTTTCCCTTTCTGGGGCTAATTACACTATGCCTTATAAGGGTTTTTTGCCTTCCTCTGGATCAGCAGTGAAATGGGCCGGTGTGGTGCTTTGTTTTGGTTAAACTTTATGTACACACATCTTTCTTCAACCCAGATAACTATAAAATTGTATATTTATCAGACAGTAAAATATATATATACATACATACGCATATGTGTTACTACACATATAATTCAGCAGGCCTGATCTCAGTGGGCAATTTTCAGGGAACAAGTCTCCTATTCTCTGATACATTGGTCTTCAGTAGATTCAATCTGGCCATAATTGTTTTGTGAAGGGTCCATGTTGCTATTGTGTTGTGTCCTATCCTGATTGTGAATATAGTTGGTGAGTGTCCATATGTGTGATTAGCAGAGTCCTTCTAGTATGGTTAAATCTGAAGGTAGCCATCATTACAGTTGTCCTGTTAGTCCTGACCTTGAAAGAGTATCTATGGCAGCGGTTGCTATTAGTTACATCTTTTTCTGCTTTGATTTGTAGTGTGTCTGTATAGATATTTACCATTACTGTGGTAAAAAGTCAATTAGTTAACAATCCCTTCCCTTGTTAAATCAGAGCTGTATCTGTTTGTCTGAAGCAAGCATAACAGGCTTTGGTCAGTATGATTGGTGTGATGGACTACAATTTCACAGCAACACAGTTGCCTTGAGCAACCGGATTGGTATATTTAATATGGGATAATTGGAAGGCCAGAGATGTTGATGGTCTCATGCAGCCTTGTTCCCTAGTCTCTTGCTGTGATCTGTATTCCCTTTCACAAATATGTCCTGTACCTGAGGCCTGTAGCTGCGTTTTGAATTGTTTGGTGAGTTCTGGCAGTACTCCTGTATTTTCTGATCTCAGCCTCTGTACTCTGGGCATTGAGACCTGAGTATGATTGTAGTTGGGTTGGTGTCCACCCCCATGTGTTAACAGGAGTGTGTGACTTTGAGTAAAAGATGCAGAGATAGCTTGGAGTACAGTGGCTGATGGAGGATGAGTGGTCTGCCATGCCTCACAAACGGTTTGTGAACTAAATTGTAGAGTCAAGACCACCCTCTCCCAAATATGGCCACCTTATGCATTAGTTAGTTGCTACCATAAGGGTTTCTGACCTTGGCCTACCTAAGGCCTAGTATTTAGAAAAGTCCTTTTCCAGAAAAGAACAGATGGAAGTTTCCCTTGGAGTAAGTACTAAGATAATAAGAAAGCTTCTTTCTTGTATTGATCTAAGAGAAATATTCCTGCCGCAGGCTAAGTTATACACATGAGTGTACCCTCACATGTAGTCCGCATAATATCTTTACTAGATCACATCAGGAAAGAGAAATGTTCTTAGTTCTGATCTGCATCAGGAAAAATAATTATTGGGTTTTTTCCTGAATAATTTCTGATTTGGTTCTTTTCTGATTTTCTGATGTGTTTGACCATTAGATTGGCCAACATTATTTAATTGGTTGTTTAAGGTTACAGGTTGGTTAATCATTTTCTTTGTTAGAAATACTTTACCAAATAGCTATTCATGTTTTGAACATTAGGAGACTTCGACCAAAATTTTGCCCACTGTGATGCTAGCTCTGCCTGCTTTAGGTATTGGCTTTAGTATGGTCATCTTCTTCCTTTGGAAGAAATGACCAAAGGGGGGACTGAAAGGATATGTAGGTATATATGTATATATATATTAGTATATAGTATAGTATATAGATCAATTTCATATACAAGCATACATGTATCTAATCAGTGTGATATTAATGTGTCTATCGAAGAATCAGCCACCCACACACATCTGTGCAGGAAGAGCTGGCTGCATGAAATAGAGAATAGCCAAATTCTTCTTGCTGGGAAAAACCCCTAAGTGCCCCAAATGGGGACACCTGGAAGGTCATAAATAACATGTTTTCCCCGTGATCATTGAACTGTGTTAATTCTCGTAAATCACATGACTTTCTGTAATTATGGTGACATATGATGATATACTGCGCATGAGCAAAACCCTGTATTGAGTAGGATATAAGGAAAGCAGCTGAAGTAAAAAGCTAGCATAATTTGTGCTCACATCTCCTGTGTCTGTGTGTTCTGTTAACCATTTTATGTCCTGGCGCCAGGAAATGAAGTAGTCTAAAGCATCTGATATCTGACATGAACTTATCTCTCTCTCTGTTGGGGGAGGTGGGGACCTTGGGGCACCTCTTAGTCTAACAGCAATCAGTGTGTGATGGCTGGGGTGGGAGGGATGGAGGCAGTGGTGCTCATCAGAGCTAGGATATCCAAGATTCTCGGATATCCTAGCTCTTTTTTCATTATTCGAGCTCAAATACCGAGCTCGAATAGTATTAGCTATCCGGGCTGTGCTATCCGAGCGCACTCAGATAGCAAGCAGCTATCCGGAGATATCCTAGCTATCTGAGCTCGGATAGCGTCACGAGCTCGGATAGCGTCACGCCAGATGCCACTTCGAGTCCTCACAAGCGAATCTGAGGGCTCCCAGCCCTCTGACTGCAGCCAATCACAGAGGGGGACCGAATCCAATGGATGTCTGGAGAACACTGTGTAAGGGTCCTCTGGACCTTGATCGAGCCGGTGCCTTGTCTCAGCCGGATTGCTCCCACGGCTATAGAGTAGCTCAACACAAGAAAGAAGAGACGGCACACCACAGGCTGCAATAAACTTTGCTGTATTGGAACAAGTGTACACTTGTTCCAATACAGCAAAGTTTATTGCAGCCTGTGGTGTGCCGTCTCTTCTTTCTTGTGTTGAATCACAGAGGGGGAGCCTGGCCAAGCCCCCCTCTATAAATAGCGGACGCTATCTTGCCTCACTCGTCCTGCTTGCGACTTACTGACTGATAGTACTGAGAGAACTGCTCCAGTGCTTTTTGTCTGTGTGCAAGTGCATTTCCATTGCTCTAAACCTAGCGTTTTTACACTCCAACACTTGATATTCAACTGTTTCGCTTTGTATTGTAGATAGATTGTATTTTAGGCAGTTTAGTTTGTGTGATTAGGGACTAGAGAGGGAGACAGTCACTGGTGCTGCTGCAGGCCTGCAGCCAGCAGCTAGGCCCTGTGCCTGCCCTGCTCTGTGCTCTAGTCTCTACTAGTTACCTTACCTGTGCTCTCACCTTTCCTATTCTATCTACTGTACTACTTCTGTGTTAGATAGATTATTGTACTATTTTGTAGTTAGCAAGGCCCAGCTTTACTGCTATACCTGTCCTGCTGTATCTGCTCTCTGTAATCTAGTCACACCTGTTCTATTATTTAGCTAGATTCTTCTATTGTTTAGTTAGTAGTACTGTAGTGTACTGTACTCTAGTCTGTGTATAGGGACCGTCCGGCGTCCGTCACCGCGTTACCTAGGGTCTTTGTGTGCGCAGTGCACGTCTGCACTGTCCGCATCCTCTCGTTAGTGCTACACCCGTCCTATTGTTTATATTACTTCTATTGTGTATTCGCTGACTATACTGTACTGTAGTTTGTGTATAGGGACACCGTCAGTTAGCGTCAGCTAGGGTCTTTGTGTGCGCAGTGCACATCTGCGCTGTCCGCACCCTCTCGTTAGTGCTACACCCGTCCTATTGTTTATATATTACTTCTATTGTGTATTCGCTGAATTGTACTGTAGTCTGACACCGTCAGTCAGCGACAGCTAGGGTCTTTGTGTGCGCAGTGCACGTCTGCGCTGTCCGCACCCTCCAGTTAGTGCTACACCTGTCCTATTGTTTATATATTACTTCTATTGTGTATTCGCTGAATTGTACTGTAATCTGACACCGTCAGTCAGCGTCAGCTAGGGTCTTTGTGTGCGCAGTGCACGTCTGCGCTGTTCGCACCCTCCAGTTAATGCTACACCCGTCCTATTGTTTATATGTTACTTCTATTGTGTATTCGCTGAATTGTACTGTAGTCTGACACCGTCAGTCAGCGTCAGCTAGGGTCTTTGTGTGCGCAGTGCACGTCTGCGCTGTCCGCACACTCCAGTTAGTGCTACACCCGTCCTATTGTTTATATATTACTTCTATTGTGTATTCGCTGAATTGTACTGTAGTCTGACACCATCAGTCAGCGTCAGCTAGGGTCTTTGTGTGCGCAGTGCACGTCTGCGCTGTTCGCACCCTCCAGTTAGTGCTACACCCTTCCTATTGTTTATATATTACTTCTATTGTGTATTCGCTGAATTGTACTGTAGTCTGACACCGTCAGTCAGCGTCAGCTAGGGTATTTGTGTGCGTAGTGCAGGTCTGCGCTGTCCACACCCTCCAGTTAGTGCTACACCCTTCCTATTGTTTATATATTACTTCTATTGTGTATTCGCTGAATTGTACTGTAGTCTGACACTGTCAGTCAGCGTCAGCTAGGGTCTTTGTGTGTGTAGTGCACGTCTGCGCTGTCCGCACCCTCCAGTTAGTGCTACACCCGTCCTATTGTTTATATATTACTTCTATTGTGTATTCGCTGAATTGTACTGTAGTCTGACACCGTCAGTCAGCGTCAGCTAGGGTCTTTGTGTCTGCGCTGTCCACACCCTCCAGTTAGTGCTACACCCGTCCTATTGTTTATATATTACTTCTATTGTGTATTCGTTGAATTGTACTGTAGTCTGACACCGTCAGTCAGCGTCAGCTAGGGTCTTTGTGTGCGCAGTGCACATCTGCGCTGTCCGCACCCTCCAGTTAGTGCTACATCCGTCCTATTGTTTATATATTACTTCTATTGTGTATTCGCTGAATTGTACTGTAGTCTGACACCGTCGGTCAGCGTCAGCTAGGGTCTTTGTGTGCGCAGTGCACGTCTGCGCTGTCCGCACCCTCCAGTTAGTGCTACACCCATCCTATTGTTTATATATTACTTCTATTGTGTATTCGCTGAATTGTACTGTAGTCTGTGTATAGGGACACCGTCAGTCAGCGTCAGCTAGGGTCTTTGTGTGCGCAGTGCACATCTGCGCTGTCCGCACCCTCCAGTTAGTGCTACACCCGTCCTATTGTTTATATATTACTTCTATTGTGTATTCGCTGAATTGTACTGTAGTTTGTGTATAAGGACACCGTCAGTCAGCGTCAGCTAGGGTCTTTGTGTGCGCACTGCGCACTCTCTCGTTAGTGCTACACCGATCTCTGCTGTAGAGTACACCTGTCCATCACCTCACACACCCACCACCACCACCAGTCCCACCCCATTAAAGTACCCCACTTGTCCCACCCGCCTTTACATACATAAGTTTTTTTTTTATTTGTATAATATTAAAAATATACGATGTCTGGCACTGGCAGCTGCAGTTTGGGCAGGGGCAGCAAGGGCATCGCCAAGAGAGGAGGTCGTGGGCGTGGCAGCCGTGCCACCACCACCATGTGCAGTTCTGCGTCTGCACCAGTGGCTATTCCGCCATTAGCCACTGACCGTGGACGCCTTGGCCGCCCAACAGCTGGGAGTCACGCTGCAGAGACACAGCAGCAGCAGCGTGTTGCACAGATGTTCCTCCCACCGCAAGGTCGTAGCCGTCCTATTGAGGAGAAGGACGCAGATGCTGTGGTGGAACTGATGGTGGATGAGCAGGCCACCATTAGCTCTGGAACTGAGTCCTCCACCCCCGCCACCACTCCTGTTCACAAGAGCAGCAGCAGCCGACCAGCACTGCCTGGGGAGGAGGAGGAGGAGTGCAGTTCTCCAGCCCCAGTGGGCGACACCAGCACCCTGTCACTGAGCACCTTCTTATCCCCAAGCACAGCGGGGTTATGGAGTGCTGTTGCGGCAGAATTGGAGGAGGAAGGAATGCTGATGGGCACTTTGGGGGATGATGCTTTGGACAGTCAGGCCATCCCCCAACTGTCCATCCGCCCATGCATGCAGAAGGGGAGTTTGGGGGATCCCAGCAGGACATGTTTGCGGAGGGGGAGGATGATGATGACAAGGTGAAGGACAGAGACTGGGTGCCAGGTCCTGGGAGTGGGGATGTCATCAGCTCTGAGGAGGAGGATGCGTCTGTGGGCCTTGCTAGAAGGATCAGCATCGCAGGCATGGGCAGGATCACAAGTGGGCATGGTATGCAGGCCACACAGCGTGCTGATCCGGAGACGAGTTCTGCCAGTGCCACCACCAGCCGCACCAAGAACCCCCCCCCAACCACCACAGGGAGACCATCGGCAGCAGCACACATTACAAGGTGCTGCTGCCCATCCGCCACCAGCTATTACGCTCAACAATAGCTGCATTATTTTGAAAAAATTTTTTTTAATTATTTTAGAGGTGTCCGGGTTGAAAACTGTGCTGTCCCAATTGTGTATTGGACACAATGTGGGCTTCACAACCGCTGTCTGGAACCTCATGCTGTTCATTTACGGCCCTGGAACCACCGCTAGGACCCAGGGTCTATTATGTCTCGCTGCCTGCTCTCCTGCCTGCTACCAAATGCCAGTCTGCCACACACTTATCCTCCTCACGCTGCCTGCTGTTATATTTCCTCCTGCTTTCTGTGTCTCCTCTCCACTGCCAGGGAACACATTACAAGGTGATGCTGCCCATGCGCCACCAGCTATTACGCTCAAAAATAGCTGCCTCCTGCCTGCATCAATTTGAAAAAAAAATTGTACTTAATTTAGAGGTGTCCAAGACACATAATATAATGATAGAGAAGAAAAGGAAGAAGAAGATGATATAGAAGACGAAGATGAAGAAGATATAGAAGAAGAAGAAGAAGAAGAAGAAGAAGATATAGAAGAAGAAGACGAAGAAGATATAGAAGAAGAAGAAGAAGATTTAGAAGAAGACGAAGAAGAAGAAGAAGAAGAAGAAGAAGAAGAAGAAGAAGAAGAAGAAGAAGAAGAAGAAGAAGAAGAAAAAGAAGAAGAAGAAGAAGAAGAAGAAGAAGAAGAAGAAGAAGAAGAAGAAGGAGGAGAAGGAGAAGATATACAAGAAGAAGATATAGAAGAAGATCTAGAAGAAGAAGAAGATATAGAAGAAGATCTAGAAGAAGAAGAAGATCTAGAAGAAGAAGAAGATATAGAAGAAGATATAGAAGAAGAAGATATAGAAGAAGAAGAAGAAGAAGATATAGAAGAAGAAGATGAAGACGACGTAAATGAAGACTTCCAACTTACAACCATTTTGGACACACCTTCTCATGCAAACACTTTTCATCATCCATCCCCAAAGAACTAGATTCAATATCCAAAGTCCCTTATGACACCCGACTTAGATCTAAAAAACTGGACAGCTGCTGGAATCTCATCAATAGCAGACTTATTCCCACCCGACGCACAAGACATAATAACATTTCCCGAATTAAGGAATACATGTGCTATCCCTTCCAGAGAACTATTTAAATACCTACGTATTAAACATCTCATGAAAGAAAAGAAAAATGTCTTACCCTCTGCCTCCAAACATATTATCTCTTACTTACCTTCAACTACTGAAACCAAGGGTGGTATCTCTATTTGGTACAAAGAACTAACAAGTAATAACCAGAAGCAGTTACTCAAATACACAAGAGCCTGGTCAGAAGAACTAAAAGTCACAATCCAACTATCAGATATCATAACTGCTTCTAAAACAATCCACCAATTTTCTGCATGCATCAACCATAGAGAAAATTTCCACAAAATACTGATGAAATGGTACCTCACACCTAGGAAACTAGCTAACTTTTCCTCTAACTTATCACCAAAGTGTTGGCGCAACTGTAATGGGATTGGCACATTATTCCATATTCTATGGGAATGCACTCTTATCCAACCTTTTTGGAAAGATATTTCCCAGACACTTAACCTGATCCTGCACTCGCAAATTACTATGTCTCCACAACTAGCGCTTCTACATATTGGTATAATGTCCATTCCTACACATTTGCGTCTAACAACCTCGTATATCTTATGCGCAGCTAGATGTTTAATCACTGCCAATTGGGGAACTGACACAATCCCCACCCTTCAACGGTTAAAATGTCAAGTCGATCTTAATCTACAAATGGAAAAATCCTTCAGATTCCAAAAGCTAAACCAGAGAATATTTTATACACTGAAAGTAGACTGGCCAATTGTCAACTTCATGACTACTCCCAAATTCAGTAACAGCAAGACCTGAGCCCTCAAACACCCTCCATCTCTCCCCAACACACGCACCTTACTGCTGGACCTATAGCATTTACCATACTGTACTACAGTTTGTTTATGTTCTGTTTCTTTTTCTTTTTACGTATTATACACTATTTACATACTACTATGCACTGCCTAGCTGTTATCTCATATCGAACTACCACAAAATCCTTCTATGCTGTTTAAGTGTGCAGAGTACCCTATATTTCTCCTCTTCTCTAATGTTGTTCTACACAAACCAATTTATGTATATGTTATCCTGTTTTGCATTTAAATTGAATAAAAATCTTATGAGTTAAATGCAAACACTTTTCATGAAGTTAATTTACTATTTTTGATACCTTTTTTATAACTACTACATCACCACATAATCACTTGATGTTCTTCTTCATAAAAAAGGTGGTTTCATGCATCATTGACCTCCAATACAAGTTTTACAAGCTATTTAAGGCCAGCTCGAATATTTTACTCGAATACAGACTCGGATAGTGACGTCGGATATCCGAGGTCGAATCGGATATTCGATTAACTCGAATATCAAACTTCGAGTGAATTTGGATAGTTTACTAACTTTACAAACTCGAATAGGATAATGAGGTATCTGAGCAACACTGGATGGAGGGGCGCACTTTGGTGTCTCAGCCTTGGGCACTGAAGGACCTTGTCCTGGCTGTGGGGAACAGATACCTTTTTTTGCTAATTGGATGCACTTGCCTCTGGGTTCCCCTGTGATGGTAGGGGTCACAGGGGTGATTGCTGCGCCCATCGCTTAGTTTCATTAATCTATGATTGCCATTCATTTCATAATCTTTCTTCACCACTTCAGCCTACAGACCATTTTACCTTACCGCCAAAAGGCATTTTTACCCGTCAGCACTCCTTCCATTCATTTGCCCATAACGTTATCACTGCTTCTCACACATGAATGATCTATATCTTGTTTTTGTGTGCCACAATTAGGCTTTTTGTGGTGATACTTGTTCTAAGTAATTACTTTATTTTCTATGCATTTTATAGGCAAAAACAAGAATAAAAAAGAAAAATATATACTACAGTATTTCTCCAATTCCATACTCTATAGTTTTAAAATAAGCAATGCTACTATAAGAAAAAAAAATGCCCTTTATTCACGGCTATCATAAAATTTAAATTATGCTCCTAGAACAATCTATGGTGGCAATATAATATTTTGAAGTAAATGTGTATTTTTTATGTTTTGGGAAAGCCTCGACTATTCGGGGCCAGCACTGGGGGGACGAGAGGGGGCAGGGCCCCCTCAAATAAATATCATGCCCCCTCAATAGGGCAGAGCAGGGAGGGGTGGCGAGGGACAGCGTAATAGTGGGCAGGGGATGTGCCCACCTTCCCCTACCAGACTGTGGGACCCCCGTGGTGACCTGGCCATGGTGTCTAATAGATGCCGCACCAGTTCATCCCCGCAGCTCACCGCTCCAGCCTGCATAGTCTTCCAGCAGGCAGAGCAAGGCTACACAAAGATGGCACCCGAAGCCCTGCACTGGAGACTATTTCTGTCTCCAGCACAGGGCTTCAGGTGCCATCTTCCCATAGCCCTGCTCTCTGCCTGTCAGCGCGGGAGATTTGCACTGACCGCAGGAAGCTGTGTCCAGGGAAAGGACTCTTCTGCAGGAGAGTCATTTTTTTTTAACAGGTGATCATTTTTGGTGAAACACTGCCCACATTATGATTATTTTCTAGTGAAACATTGCCACACTATGATTATTTTCTGGTGAAACGCTGCTGCATTACGATTGTTTTCTGGTGAAACATTGCTGCGTTATGATTATATTATGGTGAAACATTGCTGCATTACTATTATTTTATGGTGAAATGCTGCTGCACTGCTTGCATTTCATGTGTTGGAGGTAACTGTTGTTGCATTTCATGTGTCAGAGGTAGGTATGCTCGGAATTGCAATTTTTCCGTTCCGCGGTAATTCCACATACCGCCAATCCCAAATTCCGCTTCCTTTTAATTCCGGCGATATTCCGGACCAGTTCCACGGAATTCTGCGGTATACGGAATTCTCTCTCTCTCTCTCTCTCTCTCTCTCTCTCTCTCTCTCCCCCATCCATCCATCCATCCATCCATCCAGTACAGAATTGCAGATTTTCAAAACAGCTTATATACCATAGCTGAGATTTGAACCCAGGACTCAGTGTGTAGTAGGTATCTGTCTTACCCTCTAGACCATGAACCACACTACATGCTAAAGCTGGCCTAGCATAAAGCATACTACCATTATGATCAATTCGATAGTAAAAGTAGCATGATTAAGGATTTGTACTTTTTGAAAAGCATGCTTATATACCATAGCTGGGATTTGAACCCAGGACTCAGTGTGTAGTAGGTATCTGTCTTACCCCATAGACCAGGGGTAGGCAACCCGTGGTTCCAGAGCCGCATTCGGCTCTTTTTCACCTTTGCCGCGGCTCCTAGGCCGCGGCTCAGGTAGTGTGTGTCAGTGGCTGCAGCGCGTGTGACGTGTGCTGCCGCTGGCCGGCAGCCTATCAGAGAGGCTGCCAGACCGGTGCAGTACGGGGCTTAGGGCGGCCATTTTCCCGTAGCCCTGCAGTGTAATGCAGGCAGGACGTGACGTCGGGAAGGAAAAGGATCGTGGGAGTTGCGCGCCACAAGGAGGTCGGGACAGGAGGAGATCGTGACAGGAGGTCTTCTGACTAGGTGAGTAAATGGGTTTTTCTTTTCATATCTGCTGAAGGATTGTGCATATTGGGGTCAGATCTGCTGAAGGATTGTGCATATTGGGGTCAGATCTGCTGAAGGATTGTGCATGTTGGGGTCATATCTGCTAACGATTTGTGCATATTGGGGTCATATCTGCTAACAATTTGTGCATATTTGGGTCATATCTGCTAACGATTTGTGCATATTGGGGTCATATCTGATCCTGTATATAGCATTAAGGTAAGAAACAATATATGCAGTGTTAGATTTGTTTTATAATGGTTTTGCGGCTCCCAGTTTTTTTCTCTTTTCGGAAACGGGTCTGTCACGGACGGTTGCGGGGCCGCAGGCGCGCCCTGTAACCGCCCGTGAACAAAAAGTGATCGCACTCGATTCCCTGCATCGATTGCGCTTCAAATCGATACAATCTGGGTTGAGTGTGTAGTGGGAGCTGGAGTCCTTTTCTTAGCAGAGAGAGCACCATCCTAAAGGCTGGATGGCTCTTTTGATATGCTAAGGAGCCTGGGCCCAGAGAGTCCCTGGCTTCAAGCTGTGCTGATGGCCCATCCATCAGGTATAAGGTGACACCTAGCTGATCTCACATTCAGATGTTAATTGAAGGAGCCAACAGGGCCTTTCAAAAAAAAGGAGATCCCAAGAGCAGACACAGCTGGACTCCAGTCAGGCTGACTCCAGCCTTAGCAGGAAGAAATGAATGTACTATATAATCTTTTGCCCATTTACAGAATACAGTAAATAGGGTGGTTATGAGAGCGGTATCATTGGATCCGTAGGGTCATGCTGGATCTCTTGATACCAGTCGACAGGGGCCCGGGGCCCCTACAACCTAGGTATGAATCTACCCAGGACCCTGATCTGCTGCACTAGCCATGTCGGATATCATATTAATCTGTATTTTCCTCCAAGTATGAAGCTGTTACCCCCCTAAATGTAACATGTATGGTTCAGGAGTTACAGCAATTCATAAGTTTAGCTCTAAAATCTCTCAGAGAGAATGAACTGTCATTTGCTGGTAGCTCAGAGGGGGCTGGCACTGCCACACCCCCAAACCAGCTTCATCAAAAGCACAGAGCCAGCAGGCGGGCTCAATTCCTCCCTTTACCATCTTCATGACACACGGCCACTATGAGGAACAAGTGGTGGCCATCTTGACAGAGCTGAAACAAAGGACATCCTCCATTTTGTTTGGATTTTAAATCTTGCTGAACTTTACTCTGAAACAAAGAACTCTAAGAACTTGAAACCGTTTTGCTTGAACTGATGATTTTCCCACAAAAAGGACATCTTTCCAGGAACTAAGTATTTTTCTCCCTTCTTTTATTTTTTATACTGGCTATTACCGTCTTAATAATTGTGATTTTAATAATTGTCTGTATATATTAATTATTTATATTGTGTGAATAAAAGACTTCCTCCAAGTCATTCACTGTTCCGCTACCCTGCTTATCAGCACACACAGAACTGATCCCGGGTCTCTGAAGATACGCTACTGTTTGTTTGTTGTTGGCTAGACAGAATACCGTGTGTTTAACCGTTTTATTCGCAGGACTAGTCAGTCAGTTAGTGGGCTCCACGGTCCCATGGTAACCGCGGTGGTGGCAGTTTACTCTGAACCAGTAGGTGACGTTGTAATTACCCGTGTCTCACAGGCTCCCTTCTGAGTTGTCTGCGGCTAATTCTTAACGGTTCCTGCGCATTGACTGCGACCAGAGTTCGCACGATCTGTGCGCTGGCACCGTTTAGAAGGCTAAGTGCGGTCAGCCACTAGGGCTCGTGTGACAGTGTTAGGCAGCGGTTGGGACCTGTGTTGTGCTGAAAGTATCTGCGATAGCGCTAGCGCTATCGAGAAACGAACTAATTCGTTGGTGTAGCTGGAAGGCAATATATTTTTTATATATACAGAGAGACTGTGTAGCCAGTACCCCTCCCCAAAAGTTTTATTTTATTTGGCGTGGAAATGTCCGGGAACTACAAGAAAATGTGCCTGGCGGACCTGCAAAATCTTTGCCAAGAGAGAGGCATTGATGTCGGCCGCAAGAAACAAGGGGACCTGGTAACGGAATTGTTTCAATGGGATACCCAGCAACTGCAGGAGCTGGATGTGTCTGCTGAGGTAGACGCTGACCCATCTGACTCAAGGCAAGGGGAACCAGAGACTGAGACTCCTGACCGTACAGAGGTTGTGCATCCTGAGGGCCCTGCATCAACAGTTACGCAGGAGAATGTCAGTGTGGACCCCAATCCCAGAGTTTCTGAAAGTACTCGCCTGGAACCGGCCAGTACTGGACTGTCCGTTTGTACTGATCCACTAATGCAGCAGGCATTACAAAAGCTGATGGACACTGACCTGGACAAGTACCTGCAGTACATGCGTGAAGAGCGCCAAATGCGGGAGGAACGGGAGCGGCAAGCTGCTGCTGCTGCTGCTGCTGAACGCCACGCGGAGAGGGATGCCGCTGAGCGAGAACGGGAGCGCCAACGACAGCATGAGCTAAACATGGCAAAAGTGCAACAGGCCAGCCGGAGTTCACCGCCCAGTCTCCCTGCTGAAGGAGCTGCACCACCCGTAAGTGCAAAATTTAAATTTGCTAATATTGAAAAAGACACAGACATTGACTTGTTTTTGCGGTCTTTTGAAAAAGCGTGCCGTCAGTATCGTCTGTCCCAAGACCAGTGGGCCAGACATCTGACACCTTTGCTGCGCTACAAAGCGCTTGATGCCTTTGCAGAATTGCCTGCGGAGAAGGATAATGATTATGCTGCTATAAAAGACGCTATCATTACTAAGTACCAGCTGACGCCAGAAGCCTATCGGAAAAAGTTCAGGGCCTGGCAGAAAAAGTCTTCTGATTCGTACCGAGATGTGGCCAGCAGCTTGCTCACCACACTACGGCAGTGGACTCTAGGCCTCACCAAAGGGTCTTATGGCGTCCTGGAGGACTTGATAGTCCTCGAACAATTTCTGAACATTTGCCCTGCTGATGTACGCCAGTTTGTGCTAGAACGCAGGCCGGCTTCAGCCACTGTCGCTGCAGACCTTGCTGAGACTTTTGCAACTACCCGGGTGGCTGATACACGCAGAACTGTCCCATCCAGCTGGAGAGGAGGTCAGCCCAATACCTCGGCAGACCCTCCTGCCCCTGTGAGCCGTCCGCCACAGAGGCCACCCAGCGCAGCTGCTGCACCCAGGCCTGCCGCCCCTGGAGAGGTCACCTGTCACTACTGCCACAAGACGGGACACATGAAGTTCACCTGTCCGGAGCGGAGGCAGACCACCCCAGCACCTGGACCACCCGCACCTCGCCCGCGGCAGACACCCCCCGCCAGTGTACCCCAACCAGGAGCCGCATCCAACCTGATGTTTGCCAAGGGGGCAGGGAACTCCCCCATCACAAGCAATCACCAGTTGGCTACTGTGAATGACCAGCTTGTCACTGGTTTCCGTGACACCGGAGCAGATGTCACTCTGGTGCATGCACACCTTGTCCCCGCAGAGGCCATCATTCCTGACCAGTACCTCACCCTCACTGGAGTGGGGGGCACTCTTTCTCACATTCCCCAAGCCCGGGTGTCCATCGACTGGGGGGTGGGGGTCCACGAGAAGGTTGTTGGGATCCTGGACCAACTGCCAGTCCCTGTTTTGCTGGGGACCGACTTGGGCACGCTGGTGTCGTACTATGAACCTGCACCAAGCCCTGTGGAATGCCAGGACAGAGACGGACTCTCTGCCCACACCCAGGTACTTTGCACCCAGGGGCAAGAACAGGGGGGAGGTGGGTTGAACGTGCCCAGTTCACGGGTACCGGTGTATGATGTACAAACTGTCTGTGATGAAAATGTTCCTGTTACTGTTAGTAATGCTTGTGACAATGATGTAGGCAATGCCAATATGTGCCATTCTGAAGGGATACCTGTGCTAGCGGTAACACGCAGCCATACTGCTCAGAACCTGAGCTCAGAACCAGTGGAGGAGGTTCCGGCCTCCTCCCCCTCCTCTGACCACAGGGATGGTACCCTTCAGCCCCTAACCTCATACGCCACGGGCCAGCTGGCTGAGAGTGAGAGTGCTGCATTTGTGCAAGCACTCCAGACTGACCCTAACCTCGAGGCCCTCAGAAAACAGGCTTCTGAGCCCCTCACAGACGAGGCTACATTCAAGGTATACTGGGAAGGTGGGAAGTTGTACAGTGAACCTGTACACCCCACCGAAGGTGAAATGGGGATGGGTACCAAGTTGCTTGTGGTACCTAGTGCCTTCCGGGGGCATGTGCTGAAGTCCGCACATGACATTCCCCTGGCCGGGCACTTGGGGATCCACAGGACACTTGATCGTATCCGGGGACATTTCTACTGGCCTCAAATGCGGATAGATGTGACGAACTACTGCCGCTCATGTACCATTTGCCAAAAGGTAAAAAGGGCTGGGAATCCCCGCAAAGCTCCCTTGTGTCCACTGCCAATCATAGGTGAGCCCTTTCACAGAGTGGCAGTCGACATAATTGGACCGTTGCCCACTCCCAGCAGCAGTGGCAAAAGGTACATCCTGACGGTGGTGGATTACGCCACCCGCTATCCTGAGGCCATGGCACTTTCCTCCCTGAGGGCGGACAAGGTAGCCGACGCGCTACTTAACATTTTCTCCCGAGTCGGGTTCCCTGCGGAGATGCTCTCTGATCAGGGAACCCAGTTTATGTCCGGACTCATGGAGGCCCTGTGCAAAAAGATACAGATGACGCACATTGTCTCCAGTCCCTACCACCCGCAGACCAATGGACTGTGTGAAAGGTTCAACGGGTCGCTGAAGCAAATGCTGACCACGTTTGTTGAGTCGCAAGGTGGGGACTGGGAACGATACCTGCCTCATCTGTTGTTTGCATACAGGGAGGTGCCGCAGGAATCTACCGGGTTCTCCCCGTTCGAGCTCCTGTATGGTAGGAATGTCCGAGGACCCCTACAATTGATGCGGGAGACATGGGAGGGCAAGGGGGACCCCACAGATGTCTCTGTAGTTGATTACGTTCTCAGGTTCAGGGACAAGATGGAGTCCCTCACAGAAATGGTAACGGAAAACATGGCCCAGGCTCAGGCCAAACAAAAACTCTGGTATGACCGCACTGCTGGAGAGAGGTCATTTGAAGTAGGTGACAAAGTGAATGCCCTTCTTCCAGTGAGGCAGAACAAGCTGCAAGCGGCCTGGGAGGGACCCTACACTATAGTGCAACGGTTAAACCCTCTGACATACCTGGTGAACATGGGAGGCAGGAAACAGAAAAGCTTCCATGTCAACATGCTGAAGGCCCACCATGACAGAACCAAGTATGTGCTGCCAGTGTGCAGCCGGTTAGAGCAGGGAGAGGCAGACCCCCTGTTAGACCTGCTGGCTGACATACGAGATGTGGACAGTGACCTAAGCGTCAACCCACAACTCTCCTCGTCCCAGCAAGAGCAGTTGCAGGAGGTGCTGGGTCCGTACCAGCACACCTTCTCCGGTGTCCCGGGGCGGACCAGTCTGGCAGTGCATAGGGTAGATACGGGCACCCATCCCCCCATCAGGCAATCCGCTTACCGCGTCTCCCCTGAGGTGCAAGCGGACATGCAGAAAGAGGTGAGGGAGATGCTGGAGCTAGTGTTGGGCGAACATCTAGATGTTCGGGTTCGGGCCGAACAGGCCGAACATGGCCGCGATGTTCGGGTGTTCGACCCGAACTCCGAACATAATGGAAGTCAATGGGGACCCGAACTTTTGTGGTTTGTAAAGCCTCCTTACATGCTACATACCCCAAATTTACAGGGTATGTGCACCTTGGGAGTGGGTACAAGAGGAAAAAAAAAATTAGCAAAAAGAGCTTATAGTTTTTGAGAAAATCGATTTTAAAGTTTCAAAGGGAAAACTGTCTTTTAAATGCGGGAAATGTCTGTTTTCTTTGCACAGGTAACATGCTTTTTGTCGGCATGCAGTCATAAATGTAATACATATAAGAGGTTCCAGGAAAAGGGACCGGTAATGCTAACCCAGCAGCAGCACACGTGATGGAACAGGAGGAGGGTGGCGCAGGAGGAGAAGGCCACGCTTTGAGACACAACAACCCAGGCCTTGCATGAGGACAAGAAGCGTGCGGATAGCATGCTTTGTACCACCATGCAGTCATAAATGTAATAAAGATAAGTGGTTCAATAAACAGGGACCACGCGGCAACGCTAACCCAGCAGCAGCACACGTGATGGAACAGGAGGAGGCGCAGGAGGAGAAGGCCACGCTTTGTGAGACACAACAACCCAGGCCTTGCATGAGGACAAAAAGCGTGCGGATAGCATGCTTTGTACCGCCATGTAGTCATAAATGTAATAAAGATAAGAGGTTCAATAAACAGGGACCACGCGGCAACGCTAACCCAGCAGCAGCAGCAGCAGCAGCACACGTGATGGAACAGGAGGAGGCGCAGGAGGAGAAGGCCACGCTTTGTGAGACACAACAACCCAGGCCTTGCATGAGGACAAAAAGCGTGCGGATAGCATGCTTTGTACCGCCATGTAGTCATAAATGTAATAAAGATAAGAGGTTCCATAAACAGGGACCGGCAACGGTAACCCAGCAGCAGCAGCAGCAGCAGCAGCACACGTGATGGAACAGGAGGAGGCGCAGGAGGAGAAGGCCACGCTTTGTGAGACACAACAACCCAGGCCTTGCATGAGGACAAAAAGCGTGCGGATAGCATGCTTTGTACCGCCATGTAGTCATAAATGTAATAAAGATAAGAGGTTCCATAAACAGGGACCGGCAACGGTAACCCAGCAGCAGCAGCAGCAGCAGCAGCACACGTGATGGAACAGGAGGAGGCGCAGGAGGAGAAGGCCACGCTTTGTGAGACACAACAACCCAGGCCTTGCATGAGGACAAAAAGCGTGCGGATATAGCAGCAATGCTTTTTGCCGCCATGCAGTCATAAATGTAATACAGATGAGAGGTTCAATAAACAGGGACCGGAAACGCTAAACCATCCCAGATGTTCATCGGTCATGTTACTTGGTTGGGGTCCAGGAGTGTTGCGTAGTCGTTTCCAATCCAGGATTGATTCATTTTAATTTGAGTCAGACGGTCTGCATTTTCTGTGGAGAGGCGGATACGCCGATCTGTGATGATGCCTCCGGCAGCACTGAAACAGCGTTCCGACATAACGCTGGCTGCCGGGCAAGCCAGCACCTCTATTGCGTACATTGCCAGTTCGTGCCAGGTGTCTAGCTTCATGCCCGGTTTCAGGTCCAGCGGTGCCAGCCACAAATCCGTCTGTTCCTTTATTCCCCTCCAAATTTCCTCCCCTGTGTGCTGCTTATCCCCAAGGCAGATCAGCTTCAGCAACGCTTGCTGACGCATGCCAACAGCTGTGCTGCACTGCTTCCACGATCCTACTGCTGCTGGTGCTGGGTTAGCATTTCCGGATGAGGTACAGCTTTGAGATGCGTTGGAGGAGAAGGAGTCAGAGAGGTAGGTGCTGCTGTTGTTATCCAGCTGTTTGCGGCGTGGGCAACACCCGCGCCGTAGCAGGTGAGGAATCGCTGCCAGGCTCCACAAGGTTCACCCAGTGCGCGGTAAGGGAGATGTATCGACCCTGGCCGAACGCACTCGTCCAGGTGTCAGTGGTGAGGTGAACCTTGCAGGCAACGGCATTCTTCAAGCTTCGGGTTATTTAGCTGACCACGTGCTCATGCAACTCAGGCACTGCAGAGCGCGCAAAGTGGTAGCGGCTGGGAACCACGTAACGTGGGATGGCCACTGACATCATGCCCTTGAAGCTGTTTGTCTCCACCACTCGATATGGCAGCATTTCGCAGGCCAGAAGCTTGGCTATGCTGGCTGGCTGTTACTGCCACGGCCCGGGGGTCATTTGCTGGCAATTTCCTCTTGTGCTCAAACATCTCAGAGACAGACAACTCAACCGTAGCGCTGCACACCGAAGGGCTGTTGGTTGTTGTGTTTGATGAACACTGGGAGACCTCAAGAGCACTAGTCCGGAAAGTGACAGTGTCAGCATCGTCTGATGTTTGTGAATGTTGTGAACCACGCAATGGCTGGGCTACTGCTGCTGCTGAGGCGGGTCTGGTGGTGAGTCTGGTGAACCCAAGGGAGGCAGTGTTGCTGGTGGTACCCTGTCCTGCCGCGTTTGCCCACAGAGTGGGATGTTTGGATAGAATGTGGCGGCTCATGCTGGTGGTGGAGAGGTTGTTAATACTTTTCCCCCTGCTCAGGCGGGTCTTGCACACCTTGCAAATCGCCATGGTAACATCCTCAGTGCAGTCTTCAAAGAAAGCCCAGACTTTAACTGGCTGAGGACTCGGACCTCGTGCGTGATGTGCTGGTGCTGCTTAACCCACTGCTGGACGCTTGAGAGGTCATCCAAGTAATTATCTGGTCCTGTTCTTTTGGATCTGTGAGGGTTGTTGTCCTGGACAACATGGGCAGTATTGAGTGGGTTTTCTTGGGTGCTCCCCTGTGGCCTGTACGTGAACCGTCAGGGGAAACACCTCTTCCCTTGCCCCTCCCTCTTTCACCGGATTTCTTCCTCATTTCACTTATCCTTAAAGTACACGCTGACTGGCAGCAGTACAGTGGCAGTACAGAAATGCTATACAGTGGTGGGTGAGCGGTGTACCACTATTGTCAGCAGTGACACAGAGCACAATGCTATACAGTGGCGGGTGAGCGGTGTACTACTGTTCCCAGCAGACACAGAGTGGAAGTAAACACAATGCTATATAGTGTGGCTGAGCCGTGTACACAGAGTGTCAGTAAACAATGGTATATAGTCTGGCTGAGCGGTGTACACAGAGTGTCAGTAAACAATGGTATATAGTCTGGCTGAGCGGTGTACACAGAGTGGCAGTAAACACAATGCTATATACTCTGGCTGAGCGAGCGGTGTACTACTGTTCCCAGCAGACACAGAACAGTAAACAGAATGCTATATAGTGTGGCTGAGCGAGCGGTGTACCACTATTCCCAGCAGACACAGAACAGTAAACAGAATGCTATATAGTGTGGCTGAGCGAGCGGTGTACCACTATTCCCAGCAGACACAGAACAGTAAACAGAATGCTATATAGTGTGGCTGAGCGAGCGGTGTACCACTATTCCCAGCAGACACAGAACAGTGAACAGAATGCTATATAGTGTGGCTGAGCGAGCGGTGTACCACTATTCCCAGCAGACACAGAACAGTGAACAGAATGCTATATAGTGTGGCTGAGCGAGCGGTGTACCACTATTCCCAGCAGACACAGAACAGTGAACAGAATGCTATATAGTGTGGATGAGCGAGCGGTGTACCACTATTCCCAGCAGACACAGAACAGTAAACAGAATGCTATATAGTGTGGATGAGCGAGCGGTGTACCACTATTCCCAGCAGACACACAACAGTAAACAGAATGCTATATAGTGTGGCTGAGCGAGCGGTGTACCACTATTCCCAGCAGACACAGAACAGTGAACAGAATGCTATATAGTGTGGCTGAGCGAGCGGTGTACCACTATTCCCAGCAGACACAGAACAGTGAACAGAATGCTATATAGTGTGGCTGAGCGAGCGGTGTACCACTATTCCCAGCAGACACAGAACAGTAAACAGAATGCTATATAGTGTGGCTGAGCGAGCGGTGTACCACTATTCCCAGCAGACACAGAACAGTAAACAGAATGCTATATAGTGTGGCTGAGCGAGCGGTGTACCACTATTCCAAGCAGACACAGAACAGTGAACAGAATGCTATATAGTGTGGCTGAGCGAGCGTTGTACCACTATTCCCAGCAGACACAGAGTGGCAGTAAACAGAATGCTATATAGTGTGGCTGAGCGAGGTACACAGAGTGGCAGTAAACAGAATGCTATATAGTGTGGCTGAGCAAGCGGTGTACTACTATTCCCAGCAGACACAGAGTGGCAGTAAACAGAATGCTATATAGTGTGGCTGAGCGAGGTACACAGAGTGGCAGTAAACAGAATGCTATATAGTGTGGCTGAGCAAGCGGTGTACTACTGTTCCCAGCAGTGACACAATGACAGGGGGGACCCTGGCTAGCGTGGCTGGAGCGCGAACTACCCTGCCTGCCTACCCAAAGCTAAACCCACAGACAAATGGCGGAGATATGACGTGGTTCGGGTATTTATTTACCCGAACCACGTGACCGTTCGGCCAATCAGAGCGCGTTCGGGTCCGAACCACGTGACCCGTTCGGCCAATCACAGCGCTAGCCGAACGTTCAGTGGCAGTAAACAGAATGCTATATAGTGTGGCTGAGCGAGCGGTGTACCACTATTCCCAGCAGACACAGAACAGTAAACAGAATGCTATATAGTGTGGCTGAGCGAGCGGTGTACCACTATTCCCAGCAGACACAGAACAGTAAACAGAATGCTATATAGTGTGGCTGAGCGAGCGGTGTACCACTATTCCCAGCAGACACAGAACAGTGAACAGAATGCTATATAGTGTGGCTGAGCGAGCGGTGTACCACTATTCCCAGCAGACACAGAACAGTGAACAGAATGCTATATAGTGTGGCTGAGCGAGCGGTGTACCACTATTCCCAGCAGACACAGAACAGTGAACAGAATGCTATATAGTGTGGCTGAGCGAGCGGTGTACCACTATTCCCAGCAGACACAGAACAGTAAACAGAATGCTATATAGTGTGGCTGAGCGAGCGGTGTACCACTATTCCCAGCAGACACAGAACAGTAAACAGAATGCTATATAGTGTGGCTGAGCGAGCGGTGTACCACTATTCCAAGCAGACACAGAACAGTGAACAGAATGCTATATAGTGTGGCTGAGCGAGCGGTGTACCACTATTCCCAGCAGACACAGAGTGGCAGTAAACAGAATGCTATATAGTGTGGCTGAGCGAGGTACACAGAGTGGCAGTAAACAGAATGCTATATAGTGTGGCTGAGCAAGCGGTGTACTACTATTCCCAGCAGACACAGAGTGGCAGTAAACAGAATGCTATATAGTGTGGCTGAGCGAGGTACACAGAGTGGCAGTAAACAGAATGCTATATAGTGTGGCTGAGCAAGCGGTGTACTACTGTTCCCAGCAGTGACACAATGACAGGGGGGACCCTGGCTAGCGTGGCTGGAGCGCGAACTACCCTGCCTGCCTACCCAAAGCTAAACCCACAGACAAATGGCGGAGATATGACGTGGTTCGGGTATTTATTTACCCGAACCACGTGACCGTTCGGCCAATCAGAGCGCGTTCGGGTCCGAACCACGTGACCCGTTCGGCCAATCACAGCGCTAGCCGAACGTTCGGCCATGCGCTCTTAGTTCGGCCATATGGCCGAACGGTTTGGCCGAGCACCGTCAGGTGTTCGGCCGAACTCGAACATCACCCGAACAGGGTGATGTTCTGCAGAACCCGAACAGTGGCGAACACTGTTCGCCCAACACTAGCTGGAGCTAGGGGTGGTTCAAAAGTCCTGTAGTGCCTGGGCAGCCCCTGTTGTCCTGGTCCCCAAGAAGGACCAGACAACTCGGTTCTGCGTGGACTACAGGAAGTTGAACGCCATCACCACTACAGACGCCTACCCCATGCCTCGCATCGATGAGTTGTTGGATACGCTGGCGTCCGCCAGGTACCTATCAATCATGGATCTGAGCCGGGGGTACTGGCAGATACCACTTGCACCTGACGCGAGGCAGAAGTCGGCCTTCATCACCCCTTTTGGCCTCTTCGAGTTCACGATGATGCCCTTTGGGATGAAGAACGCTCCTGCCACGTTTCAGCGGGCCGTAAACGACCTGCTGGAGGGACTGCAAGGGTTCGCTGTAGCGTACTTGGATGACATTGCGGTGTTCAGCCCCACCTGGGAGGAACACCTCAAACACCTGTCCCAGGTACTAGAGAGGCTGGCCGCAGCCAATCTGACAGTTAAGCCGAGTAAGTGTCAGATTGGTATGACCGAGGTGCAGTACTTAGGTCACTGGGTGGGGGGTAACACCCTGAAACCTGACACGGGAAAGGTTGACGCCATCCTGGCATGGCCTCGGCCTATCACGAAAAAGCAGGTCCAGGCGTTCCTGGGGACCGCCGGCTACTATAGGAAATTTGTTCCAGCCTATAGTACCTTGGCGAAACCCCTGACCGATGCCACTAGCAAGAAACACCCCAAGGTTGTTAGCTGGACCCCCGCTTGCGAGAACGCCTTCCAAGCCTTGAAGCAGGCACTCGCAAGCGCCCCGGTGCTTCAAGCCCCAGACTTCAGTCGTCGGTTTGTTGTACAAACCGATGCCTCTGACTACGGTCTCGGCGCAGTCCTCAGCCAGGTGGATGGAAAAGGAGATGAACACCCTATCCTCTACCTGAGCCGGAAGCTCCTGCCCCGAGAGGTAGCCTACTCCACAACTGAAAAGGAGTGCCTAGCGATCGTGTGGGCCCTACAGAAACTACAATCGTATCTGTACGGCCGCTCCTTCACGATCATTACCGACCATAATCCCCTGAGTTGGCTGAACCGCACTGCTGGGACCAATGGCAAGCTCTTACGTTGGAGCCTGTCATTACAGCAGTATGACTTCACGATTCAACACAAGGCAGGCAGCCGACACCAGAACGCCGACGGGCTATCCCGTTGCAACGGGGAACTAGATCAGATCTCGCAGGTTAGCGGCAACGACACACATCTTGCTGATGAATGTCTATCTGCCTTCTCCCCAGGGAGGGCTGTCACGGACTGTTGCGGAGCCGCAGGCGCGTCCTGTAACCGCCCGTGAACAAAAAGCGATCGCACTCGATTCCCTGCATCGATTGCGCTTCAAATCGATACAATCTGGGTTGAGTGTGTAGTGGGAGCTGGAGTCCTTTTCTTAGCAGAGAGAGCACCATCCTAAAGGCTGGATGGCTCTTTTGATATGCTAATGAGTCTGGGCCCAGAGAGTCCCTGGCTTCAAGCTGTGCTGATGGCCCATCCATCAGGTATAAGGTGACACCTAGCTGATCTCACATTCAGATGTTAATTGAAGGAGCCAACAGGGCCTTTCAAAAAAAAGGAGATCCCAAGAGCAGACACAGCTGGACTCCAGTCAGGCTGACTCCAGCCTTAGCAGGAAGAAATGAATGTACTATATAATCTTTTGCCCATTTACAGAATACAATAAATAGGGTGGTTATGAGAGCGGTATCTTTGGATCTGTAGGGTCATGCTGGATCTCTTGATACCAGTCGAGAGGGGCCCGGGGCCCCTACAACCCAGGTATGAATCTACCCAGGACCCTGATCTGCTGCACTAGCCATGTCGGATATCATATTAATCTGTATTTTCCTCCAAGTATGAAGCTGTTACCCCCCTAAATGTAACATGTATGGTTCAGGAGTTACAGCAATTCATAAGTTTAGCTCTAAAATCTCTCAGAGGGAATGAACTGTCATTTGCTGGTAGCTCAGAGGGGGCTGGCACTGCCACACCCCCAAACCAGCTTCATCAAAAGCACAGAGCCAGCAGGCGGGCTCAATTCCTCCCTTTACCATCTTCATGACACACGGCCACTATGAGGAACAAGTGGTGGCCATCTTGACAGAGCTGAAACAAAGGACATCCTCCATTTTGTTTGGATTTTAAATCTTGCTGAACTTTACTCTGAAACAAAGAACTCTAAGAACTTGAAACCGTTTTGCTTGAACTGATGATTTTCCCACAAAAAGGACATCTTTCCAGGAACTAAGTATTTTTCTCCCTTCTTTTATTATTTATACTGGCTATTACCGTCTTAATAATTGTGATTTTAATAATTGTCTGTATATATTAATTATTTATATTGTGTGAATAAAAGACTTCCTCCAAGTCATTCACTGTTCCGCTACCCTGCTTATCAGCACACACAGAACTGATCCCGGGTCTCTGAAGATACGCTACTGTTTGTTTGTTGTTGGCTAGACAGAATACCGTGTGTTTAACCGTTTTATTCGCAGGACTAGTCAGTCAGTTAGTGGGCTCCACGGTCCCATGGTAACCGCAGTGGTGGCAGTTTACTCTGAACCAGTAGGTGACGTTGTAATTACCCGTGTCTCACAGGCTCCCTTCTGAGTTGTCTGCGGCTAATTCTTAACGGTTCCTGCGCATTGACTGCGACCAGAGTTTGCACGATCTGTGCGCTGGCACCGTTTAGAAGGCTAAGTGCGGTCAGCCACTAGGGCTCCTGTGACAGGGTCCAAGTGGCTCTTTATGTCTTAAAGGTTGCAGACCCCTGCCCTAGACCATCGACCACACTACATGGTAGTAGGTATCTGTCTTACCCCCTAGACCAGGGATGTCAAACCGGTCCTTCGAGGGCCGAGGTCCTCACACATTTTTGACACAGCTCAAATTATTTGATGGGTCGGAGCCAGGAAAGGTGTGGTCCATCAGGTAGAACACATTCCTCTCTTTCTCAGTCCATCCTAAACACTGGCATGGATCTGGCCCTCCAGGCCTGGAGTTCGACACCTGTGCCCTAGACCATCAACCACACTACATGCTACACAGTAGCATCAATTCAATAGAAAAAGTTTCTATTGAATTGATCATAATGGTAGTATGGTACATGCTAGGCCAGCTTTAGCATGTAGTGTGGTCTGAGGTTGGACAAGGTCCTTCAGCACCCAAGGCTGAGACAGCAAAGTGCGCCCCCCCATCCCTCCCACCCCAGCCGTCACACACTGATTGCTATTACACTAAGAGGTGCCCCTGGGCCCCCAACCCCCCCAACACCTTAATCTCTACTTATCTGGCTTGCAGTCGCTGCCATGTATCACCTTTTCTTATTTCTTTCTGCTTCAAACACAATTGGGAATGACAGCTGAATGAATTGTGTACCCCCTCCTACACTGCGCCCTGAGGCTGGAGCCGCTCCAGCTTCTGCCTCAGCCTGGCCCTGAGTGTGGTTGATGGTCTAGTGGGTAAGACAGATACCTGCTACCATGTAGTGTGGTTCATGGTCTAGATACCTACTACACACTGAGTCCTGGGCAGGGATGCTCGGATGTGCCTCATCTACGAATTCGGAATTCCGCGTGGTTGAAAAAAAAAATCCGCATTCGGCCCCGCCGCATGCGGATTTGCGGTCGTGTCCACGCAACCACGCGGATTTTTTCCCGTGAATGGCGTAATCACGCGTGGATTCACGCCCGGAGGCGGATTTTCTTTTAACGTTAATAACAAAGCCCCCATACATGCTACAGTCCCCCAAATAGCATGGATTATCGAGGTGATAAGGGGCAACATAACTTCAACATAAAACATTCCCCCAAATTTTTTTTTTCTAGAGAAAATGGATTTTAAAGTGAAATCAACACTTTAAATGGGGCTATTAATTGGTAATAAGTGGTTTTAAAAAGGGATATATGCGTTAAGCAGTCAAAGAGGTGAAGGCGAGTTCCAATGGCACTTGGCGGCGAAGGTACCGCTGGAGGAGGATGAGTGGCTGACGGCAAAAAGGCTCCAGAGAGGTTTTTGTAATTTTTTTTTTGTTTTTTTTGCAGCAATTAGCAATGACATCGCAGCAGAGTTGTCAGTGGACACGAGCAGTGTGAACGCAGAGTGCAGTGGTGGTAGCGACTGAGTCAGGAGAAGGACTATGCGGGCGGTCAGTTCAGCAGCACAGAAGGACCACGGCAACATACTGGTGGTAGTAGTAGCAGCACAGCGTCATAGTGCTGGCCAAAAAATTAAATGCACCCGGTGACCCGGGCAGTGTGAACGCAGAGTGTAGTAGCGACTGAGTCAGGAGGACAAAGCAGCGGTCAGTTCAGCAGCAGCAGCACAGTAGTAGTAGCACAGCGTCATAGTGCTGGCCAAAAAATTAAATGCACCCGGTGACCCGGGCAGTGTGAACGCAGAGTGTAGTAGCGACTGAGTCAGGAGGACAAAGCGGGCGGTCAGTTCAGCAGCAGCAGCACAGTAGTAGTAGCACAGCGTCATAGTGCTGGCCAAAAAATTAAATGCACCCGGTGACCCGGGCAGTGTGAACGCAGAGTGTAGTAGCGACTGAGTCAGGAGGACAAAGCGGGCGGTCAGTTCAGCAGCAGCAGCACAGTAGTAGTAGCACAGCGTCATAGTGCTGGCCAAAAAATTAAATGCACCCGGTGACCCGGGCAGTGTGAACGCAGAGTGTAGTAGCGACTGAGTCAGGAGGACAAAGCGGTCAGTTCAGCAGCTCAGAAGGAGGACCATGGCAACTTACTGGTAGTAGTACCATACCACCAAAAAATTAACCAAGGTAGGCACTAGGCAGGTAGTAAATGTCTTTATAAAGGCAGGCATAGTTAACAACAGCACATGCAGCAGCCACTTCATGTCCCCCTGTGTCCGACAATAGGGGCCAGGAACTCACCTTCCACCCAAGCCTGGTTGATTTTCAGGAAGGTGAGTTTGTCCACAGAGGCGTGGGAGAGCCGAGAGCGCTTCTCTGTGACCACGCCACCGGCCACACTAAAGCATCTCTCTGAGAGGACACTGGAAGGAGGGCAGGATAGGAGTTCCAGGGCGTACTGGGAAAGCTCGCTCCAGATGTCCAGTCTCTTGACCCAGTACTCCAAGGGGTCCACGGGGCTGTCGGTGTCATTGAGCCCGCTGGATGACCCCATATAGTCAGACACCATGGTGGTCAGTTGTTGCTTGTGCTGGTTGGTAGTGGATGCTGTGGCGGGCACCTCTGTTCTGGGCTGCTGCACTGCATACACGCTCTTGCTTAGGCTCTTCAGGTCTCCGGGGCGCCAGTTGCTGCTGCTGCTGCTGGTGGTTGTTGTTGTGCTGCTAGTGGCAATGGCAGGCACCTCTTGCTGGCTTGGCAGAGCAGTTACAGTGGGGGTGGAAGGCTGGGGGAATGCTTCCAGTAGTCTGCGCACAAGGGCCTCCTTCAACTCCCTTGTGCGTTGCTCGGTGGTGGATGGCGTCATTAAGTCTCCCAGCTTCCCCTTCAGACGGGGATCAAGCATCAAGGTAATCCAGATGTCCTCCCTTGAACGCATCTGGATCACCCGGGGGTCCCTGTGAAGGCAGCGCAACATGTGCACAGCCATGGGAAACAAGTGGGCCCTGCCAGCAAGATCTTCCTCATCCTCGCCATTGTCCCATAACACATGCCTGTCCTCTTCCTGTGCCATGTCGTTGTCCTCCTCAAACCGTCATCCACGTACAACGCCTGCTGCACTCTGCTCCTCCTCCTCCTCCTCATTCAGGTTAGGGACCTCCAACTCTTCCACTACCTGCTGTGAGCCCTCCTCTGAGCTGGACTGTGCTGCCATCTGCTCCTGTTCTTCCAACTGCCTCAGGGCTTCATCCCCACGCTCAATTAAATTGTCCATTGCCTGCTCCAGTAGAAAAACCAAGGGCACCCACTGGCACACAGAGGCCCGCTCCTCACTGACCATCTTGTTTGCCTCCAGGAAGGGACTCAGCTCCAGGCATACTTGCTGCATCAGTGTCCACTGAGTGGCAGTAATCATGGGGACTTGCTGGTTGCTGGGGACACTTGGGTCTAGCATGTAGGCCCTAACAGCCAGCCTGTGCTGACACAGCCACTCCAACATGGCCAGAGTCGAATTCCAGTGAACTGGCATGTCGATGATCAGCCGGTGTTGTGGCCTTCCATACTGCTGCTGTAAGGTGGACAAGAGTGCAGAGGCAGTGGCTGACAGGCGGAAAAAGCGTACCACCGCCCGGGCATCCTGCAGCAGCTCGCTCATCCCCTGATAGGTGCGCAAGAAGCGCTGCACCACAAAATTGAGCATGTGGGCCAAGCAGGGGATGTGCTGGAGGTTTCCCTGCTGCACTGCTGCCACCAGGTTGGCCCCGTTATCGGCTGCCACATACCCCACTTCCAGGCCTCTGGGGGTCAGCCACCTCCGCTCCTGCTTCCTGAGGGCGGCCAGGACGTTGGTGGCCGTAAGCCTCTCCTTCCCCAGGGTCACCAATTTTAAAAGGGCTTGGCAGTGCCGAGGCTTGGCGCTGCTGCTGCCGAGGCGGGCTTGCTTTCCGGGTGCTGAGGGAGTGTCGTGACAGGACCCTTCTGCATCCCCCCTGATCCCGCGTGGTGGCACCACTAGCTGGGCTGATGCGCTCTTGTCCTCCCTCCCTTCCATCAGTGTCACCCAGTGGGCCGTAAAGGACAGGTAGCGACCTGTCCCAAATCTGCTACTCCACGAGTCCATGGTCACGTGGACCCGCTTGCCCACAGAGTAGTCCAGGGAACGGGCCACGTTTTCCACCGCAAACTTGTAGAATGCTGGGATCGCGCTCCTGCTGAAATAGTGGCGACTGGGGACTTGCCACTCGGGGATGCCAAATTGGAGCAGCGTCCGCATGGCGCTCCCCTCCTGCACCAGGGAGTAGGGAAGCAGCTGTGATGCCATGGCCCGGGCCAGCAAGCCATTTAGTTTGCGGATCCGCCTGTGGCTTGGAGGCAGAGGCTTGGTCAGACCCTGAAAGGTGTTGCTCAGCAGGGTCTGACGACGCTGGGATGCAGGGGAGACAGAGGAGAGAGACGAACACTGGCTGCCAGCCTCAATGTCTGTGTCCTGAGCAGCCGAGGTGGAAGAGCGCTTGCGTGCTACTACTGCTGCTGCTGTGGGGGATTCACGACCCTGAGGGAGGGAGGATGCTGCTGCGCTGGTGGGCCTTCTGCTCTCAGGAACCCCTGCCAGCAGTGCCTGCTTCCTCTTAAAGTCTGCATACTCGCGGCAGTGGCGGCTTCTCAGGTGGCCCTGGAGGGATGAGGTACCCATCTTGCTCAGACTTTTCCCACGGCTCAATCTTTTGCTGCATAACCTGCACACCGCATACCTTTTGTCATCAGTACATTCCTCAAAGCAATCCCACACTGGTGACTTTAATTTACTGCGGCCCCCACTAGCAGAGGGTGCAGAGGAGCAATGTGTGGTAGTAGTTGCCGGGGGTTGCATGGTGGTGGTGCCGGCTGAAGCAGTGTCCTGTCTACTTCCTCCACGCCCACTGCTGCCGATGCCCCTGCCTGACATATGGCGATATCCTTGCCTAGGCCGAGGTGACTCGTCATCCTGCTCTGACCATTCTTCCACGGACTCAGCAGGCTGCACATAGTTAGGGTCCACAACGTTGTCATCATCAGCAGCATCATCATAATCCAGCTCTTCCTCTGACTCCCCCGCCTCCTCTTCTGTCCCTACATCCCCAGACACAGACCCCTCTTCTTCATCACCAGAACTCAACAACGCTTGTGATTGTGGCCCGATCTCAATCTCTGCCACATCAGTCCCCAGTAAGTCCTGAGCTTCTTGCATCAGCAGGTTCCCAGATGCCGGACTGAGGGACAGAACGCTGTCATCCTGGGAGGGCTGCTGACCAGTGGGTGCTGGGGTGGATGTCACAACAAGCGTGGGATGTTGGCTGCTGCTGCTACTGCTTGGAGTGGTGCTCACAGTAGAGGTCTGGGAGGAAGTCATGATGTCCATGAGTACGTCAGGTTCCATTTGCTCAACCACCACACGGGGACCAGAAACTTTAAAATATTTGGACAATGGCGTCCGCTGACTCGGCCCAGGCTTTGCTGCCCCCCTTTCTGCTGCATCACGACCACGTACAGCTGGGCGTCCTCTCCCTGGACGTGGAGCAGTGCCAGAAGTGGCTGAGGCAATTGAACTCCCTTTCCTCTCACCCCGCGAAACCCTGCCAGACATGTTGCTAGTAATGAATCACTGGATGCAGTGGGCACAGTACAAGGTCACTGAAGGATGCAGTGGCCACAGTACAAGGTCACTGAAGGATGCAGTGTGCACAGCAGTGGGCACTGGATATACAACTAGGTCACTGAAGGATGCAGTGGCCACAGTACAAGGTCACTGAAGGATGCAGTGGGCACAGCAGTGGGCACTGGATATACAACTAGGTCACTGAAGGATGCAGTGGGCACAGTACAAGGTCACTGAAGGATGCAGTGGGCACAGTACAAGGTCACTGAAGGATGCAGTGGGCACAGCAGTGGGCACTGGATATACAACTAGGTCACTGAAGGATGCAGTGGCCACAGTACAAGGTCACTGAAGGATGCAGTGGGCACAGCAGTGGGCACTGGATATACAACTAGCTCACTGAAGGATGCAGTGGCCACAGTACAAGGTCACTGAAGGATGCAGTGGGCACAGCAGTGGGCACTGGATATACAACTAGGTCACTGAAGGATGCAGTGGCCACAGTACAAGGTCACTGAAGGATGCAGTGGGCACAGCAGTGGGCACTGGATATACAACTAGGTCACTGAAGGATGCAGTGGGCACAGTACAAGGTCACTGAAGGATGCAGTGGGCACATTACAAGTTCACTGAAGGATGCAGTGGGCACAGCAGTGGGCACTGGATATACAACTAGGTCACTGAAGGATGCAGTGGCCACAGTACAAGGTCACTGAAGGATGCAGTGGGCACAGCAGTGGGCACTGGATATACAACTAGGTCACTGAAGGATGCAGTGGCCACAGTACAAGGTCACTGAAGGATGCAGTGGGCACAGCAGTGGGCACTGGATATACAACTAGGTCACTGAAGGATGCAGTGGGCACAGTACAAGGTCACTGAAGGATGCAGTGGGCACAGTACAAGGTCACTGAAGGATGCAGTGGGCACAGCAGTGGGCACTGGATATACAACTAGGTCACTGAAGGATGCAGTGGCCACAGTACAAGGTCACTGAAGGATGCAGTGGGCACAGCAGTGGGCACTGGATATACAACTAGGTCACTGAAGGATGCAGTGGGCACAGTACAAGGTCACTGAAGGATGCAGTGGCCACAGTACAAGGTCACTGAAGGATGCAGTGGGCACAGCAGTGGGCACTGGATATACAACTAGGTCACTGAAGGATGCAGTGGGCACACAAGGATGTCACACTGTGTAATGAGATGCTCATATGCCAGCGAGCGAGCAGTGGGCACTGGGCACGGCACAAGGTCACTGACAGAATGAATGAACAGCGCTGGCAGAGAGTGGCGGCGCCGGCGGTGTGACTGGCTGCCTGCAAATAGTACAAGTGTATTACTGTCACTGGAATATACAAGTGAACACTGCAGCTGCACTAACCTGCCTGCCTGCACTACACACAGATGATCCCCACTCCCACTACACTGCAGCACTGAACCTGCCTGCACAGCACTACACACAGTTAAATAATCACTAGACTCCCACACTCCCACTACACTACACTGACTACCAGGGGCATAACTAGGCCCCACCGGGCCCCCCTGCAGATTTTCGGAGCCGCCCCCCCCCCCCCGGGGCCCGCTCGCGGCCGTTTTGTGGGTGCTGGAGGGGTGGCAGCATGAGGGGAAAGCCTTGCCCACAGTCGGCGGGGAGAGGGGTAGTTCCCCCCTCTCCCTCACCTCGGGGCTCTCCCCTCCAGCTCCCCTCCAGCTCGTAAGTGTCTGTGGGGCTGTGGTGGGCAGCGAGCGGCGGGCAGATACATACCTGCTTCCGTGCGTTCCATCGGAGACTTCTCCCTCTAGCTGCTGACGTCACTTCCGGAAGTGACGTCAGCCGCTAGAGGGAGAAGTCTCCGATGGAACGCACGGAAGCAGGTATGTATCTGCCCGCCGCTCGCTGCCCACCACAGCCCCACAGACACTTACGAGCTGGAGGGGAGCGCAGAGGGGAGAGCCCCGAGGTGAGGGAGAGGGGGGAACTACCCCTCTCCCTGCCGACTGTGGGCAAGGCTTTCCCCTCATGCTGCCACCCCTCCAGCACCCACAAAACGGCCCGAGCGGGCCCCAGGGGGGGGGCCGGGCCCCCCCGCGGGCGCAGGGGCTGCAGGGCCTATTCCTATGCCCCTGCTGACTACAACTAACTACAGCAATCACTCACTGACTAGCTAACTGTGTACAGTATAAGAGCAGTGTTAGCAAAAAAAAACGCTTTGTTTTTAACACAATAAAAGCACTTGCTCAAACAACAATGGCCTGGAGATAATCCTCTCAGCACCACAGTCTAGCAAGGACAGAGCTTTTCCATCATGGCCGCCGCTTTATATTCAGGAGGGGAGGGCATAGCTCCAGTGGCGTAGCTACAAACCTCTGGGCCCCGATGCGGAATCTGGATGTGGGCCCCCCCCCGGCAACAACAGCCCCCCCTCCCCCGACAACACCCGACAGATGCACACACATATCAAAATCCCTATAGCCAGCTATAGGTACCCCCAGTATAGGTAGTCAGGCATAGGTAAGCCAGTATAGTTGCCCCCGGTATAGGTGAGATAGGCAGGCGCCGCCGGTATAAGTTAGATAGATAGGTGCCCCCAATACAGGTTAGCTAGGTGGGTGCCTCTAATATAGGTAGCCAGAATAGTTGCCCCCAGCATAGGTTAGATAGGTAGGTGCCCCCAGTATAGGTTAGTTAGGTAGGTGCCTCCAATATAGGTAGCCAGTTTAGTTGCCACCTGTATAGGCTAGCTAGGTGCCCCCAATACAGGTTAGATAAGTAAGTGCCCCCAGTATAGGTTAGATAGGTAGGTGCCCCCAGTATAAATTAGATTAGGTCGGTGCCCCCTAGTATAGGTTAGATTAGGTAGCTGCCCCCCAGTATAGGTTAGATTAGGTAGCTGCCCCCCAGGATAGATTAGGTAGCTGCCCCCAGGATAGATTAGGTAGGTGCCCCCCAGTATAGGTTAGATGAGGTAGCTGCCCCCCAGGATAGATTAGGTAGCTTCCCCCCAGGATAGATTAGGTAGCTGCCCCCCAGGATAGATTAGGTAGCTGCCCCCCAGGATAGATTAGATAGCTGCCCCCCAGGATTAGGTTAGAATAGGTAGGTGCCCCCCAGGATAGATTAGGTAGCTGCCCCCCAGGATTAGGTTAGATTAGGTAGCTGCCCCCCAGGATAGATTAGGTAGCTGCCCCCCAGGATTAGGTTAGATTAGGTAGCTGCCCCCCAGGATAGATTAGGTAGCTGCCCCCAGGATAGATTAGGTAGGTGCCTCCCAGTATAGGTTAGATAGGTAGCTGCCCCCCAGAATAGATTAGGTAGCTGCCCCCAGGATAGATTAGGTAGGTGCCCCCCAGTATAGGTTAGATTAGGTAGCTGCCCCCCAGGATTAGGTTAGATTAGGTAGGTGCCCCCCAGGATAGATTAGGTAGCTGCCCCCAGGAGAGATTAGGTAGGTGCCCCCCAGTATAGGTTAGATTAGGTAGCTGCCCCCCAGGATTAGGTTAGATTAGATAGCTGCCCCCCAGGATAGATTAGGTAGCTGCCCCCAGGATAGATTAGGTAGGTGCCCCCCAGTATAGGTTAGATTAGGTAGCTGCCCCCCAGGATTAGGTTAGATTAGGTAGGTGCCCCCCAGGATAGATTAGGTAGCTGCCCCCAGGATAGATTAGGTAGGTGCCCCCAGGATAGATTAGGTAGGTGCCCCCCAGTATAGGTTAGATTAGGTAGCTGCCCCCCAGGATTAGGTTAGATTAGGTAGGTGCCCCCCAGGATAGATTAGGTAGCTGCCCCCAGGATAGATTAGGTAGCTGCCCCCCAGTATAGGTTAGATTAGGTAGGTGCCCCCCAGTATAGGTTAGATTAGGTAGCTGCCCCCCAGGATTAGGTTAGATTAGGCAGGTGCCCCCCAGGATAGATTAGGTAGGTGCCCCCCAGGATAGATTAGGTAGCTGTGCCCCCAGGATAGATTAGGTAGCTGCCCGTCCCCATAATGGAGGGGGGGGCCGCAGCCGCGGGGAGGGCAGCCCGACCTCTCCCTCCCTTCCTCTCCCCGGGGCCCCCCCTCAGATGCAGAGTAAGCGGCTAACGGAAGCGCTATAGGCAGAACTCACCTCCGTCCCTGGTTCCAATCGCCGCTGATCTCCTCTCTGGCTGGCTCTGCATAGATGCTTACACACGCAGCTTCCTGTTTAGCCGGAAGCTGCGTGTGTAACAACATCTATGCAGAGCCAGCCAGAGAGGAGATCAGCGACGAGTGGAACGCAGGGAGGTGAGTTCTGCCTATAGCGCTTCCGTTAGCCGCTTACTCTGCATCTGAGGGGGGGCCCCGGGGAGAGGAAGGGAGGGAGAGGTCGGGCTGCCCTCCCCGCGGCTGCGGCTCCCTCCTACCAGCGCGAACGGGCGCATGGCCCTCCAAACGGAGATGGGCCCCCCGGGCCCCTCCCCCACCTCCTCAGGAGCCGGGCCCGGCCGCCAAGGCGACCGCTGCGACCACGGGCCCTACGCCCTTGCATAGCTCCCCTCCTGTGATTGGTTGCTAGGGCCTGGCTGGGGCACTCTGATTGGCCTGCAATGTGTCACTTCCGCATAGTTTGACGCATTTCCGCAAACCACGACTTCAGCACCGGGTTTCACGAGCGTGAATGCGGATTTCTGTCCGCATTCACGCATAGCCGAAGCAGATTTTCGTGGTTGAAAATCTATTCACGGCTTAGCGTGTCCGAGGCGGAATGCGTCAAAATGGTCGTGAATCCACGCCTAAGCGTGATCACGACCTGGCGGTGAGCACCACTGGTCCTGGGTTCAAATCCCAGCTATGGTATATAAGCATGCTTTTCAAAAAGTACAAATCCTTAATCATGCTACTTTTACTATCGAATTGATCATAATGGTAGTATGCTTTATGCTAGGCCAGCTTTAGCATGTAGTGTGGTTCATGGTCTAGAGGGTAAGACAGATACCTACTACACACTGAGTCCTGGGTTCAAATCCCAGCTATGGTATATAAGCTGTTTTGAAAATCTGCAATTCTGTACTAGATGATATAAGGGATGGAGGGATGGAGGAGTGTGAGAGTGAGAGTGTTTTGTGGAAAATTCCGCCGGAATTATAAAATTTCTGCGGAATTCCATTTCGACTACCGGAATCGGAATTAATCCAATTCCGGCCGGAATCACGGAATTAATAATTCCGCGGAATTTTCTGAGCACCCCTAGTCAGAGGTAATATTTCTTGCATTTCATGTGTCGGAGAAAACAGTTGTTGCATTTTATGTGTTGGAGGTAATGGTTCTTGCATTTCATGTGTTGGAAGTAACGGTTATTGCATTGCCGCCTCACTGTTACGCATTGCATTACAGTTAGCTCCGCCCACATGATGTCATGACCACACTTATTTTTTACCGCACTACCATTACTTAAAGGGAACCAGAGAGGATGAAGTATACATACCTGGGGCTTCCTCTAGCCCCGTACGCACGGATCGCTCCCACGCCACCGTCCTCCTCTGCCTGGATCTGCCGATACCGGGTCCCGTCATTACCGCCAGTCGGCCAGTCGGCCGGCGGACGCGGCCAATTCTCTGCATCACAGGGTGCTCTCTCCATACTGTTACACATGTGGCTGCCTACTGCGCAGCCGCATGCGTACGGGTATGGAGGGAGCCCCTGTGATGCGGACAATTGGCCGCGTCCGCCGGAAGTGACGGGCCTACCATTACTTAAAGGGAGCCAGAGAGGATGAAGTATACATACCTGGGGCTTCCTCTAGCCCCGTACGCATGGATCGCTCCCACGCCACCATCCTCCTCTGCCAGGATACACCGATACCGGGTCCCGTCATTACCGCCAGTCGGCCAGTCGGCCAGTCGGCCGGCGGACGCGGCCAATTCTCCGCATCACAGGGTGCTCTCTCCATACTGTTACACATGTGGCTGCCTACTGCGCAGCCGCATGCGTACGGGTATGGAGGGAGCCCCTGTGATGCGGACAATTGGCCGCGTCCGCCGGAAGTGATGGGCCCGGTACTGGCGGATCCAGGAAGCGGAGGATGGCGGCGTGGGAGCGATCCAGGCTTATGGGGCTGGAAGAAGCCCCAGGTATGAAATAAAATCTTTTTCTATTTTATCTGGCCATTCTCTCTGGTTCCCTTTAAAACAAAATCTGCTCGAACATGATGCCCCCTTCACATTTCTGACTGCCCCCTCATATGTCCCTTTTTAGAACCGGCCCTGCAACCAACACTTATCTGACTACCTGGGGTTAACGATCACTGTGGACACTCTGAGGAGCGAGGAACCTCTGAACTTCTGTGTATGTAGGTGTGACCTTTGGCCAGACCTGTTGCAATATGCCATGGAGCTGTTGGCTTGCCTCACCTCCAGTGTCCTGTCAGAAAGGACATTCAGTGCAGCTGAAGGGATTAGGACAGACAAGTGAAGTTGCCTATCACACAGCAGTATTGATTACTTGACATTTATTCAAATGAATGACCCATATATACCGGAGGGTTACAGAACTGTCATGTACTAATTCGGTCTTTATTTAATTAGTTTTTTATCATTATGCGCATGTCAGTTACTCCAGGCCTCATGTCCACCATGGCCACAAGCACAGCTTTCCCGCTCCAACCGCCACCACCCAGTGTGTCACTTGGTCCTACTTTGATTGGCTTTACTTCCACCCGCCCACACAAAAAAATTGTGGCTATTATTAGCATTATTACACTGGTGCATGCCAGGTTCTCCAGGCCTTATGTCCACGCTGGCCAAAATGCACAACTTTATTTCTCCATCTTTTACCACCCAGCCACCCAGTACGTGGCTTTGTCCAACTCTGATTGACTTCCTCCCCACCCCCCCCCCCACCCCCCCAAAAAAAAATGAGTATTACCCTGGCACATGCCAGTTATTTTTGGCCTTTGTATCTTACAGAGGCTGAAAGTAAAAATATTTAAAGTATATATTTAAACAAGAATCTTCACACACTCACCACAGTCCTGTTCATCAGATCTGTCCCAGCAGTCATCAGAGCCATCACACTTCTTCCTTAGAGGAATGCACCTTTGATTTGCACAGTTGAATTCTTTCTCTGGATCACATTCTGTTTTCTCTGCAAATTCAAATCATACAGGTTTAGGAACTCCCAGAAATCAAATGCTGGCCTCAGAAGAGGTAGTGACTTTAACCAGAACACTTTCCAACCATTATTTCTTTGAAGAACAGGAAAGTGCAGAACAAGTATGTTTGCTGAGTTGGTATACACTGTGTAGCATATGACATCATCATATGTGTGACATTATTTAGCTGCTAACTCCCTGCTTGATCAGTTCAAGTCTGGCTTTCACTCTAACCACTCCACAGAAACAGCTATTACTAATGTTGCCAATGATCCTTATTGCTAAATCCAAAGGCCATTATTTCATACTCATCCTTCTTAATATATAATCAGAATTTGATACTGTTGACCACACCTTACTCCTACAGATACTTTCATTTTTAGGTGCAAAGGACCTCACTCTCTCCTGGATATCTTCCTATCTCTCTGGGAGGTCTTTCACAGTCTCTTACTCAGATCAGATCTCATTTCCCCATCCTTTATCTGTGGGGGTACTTCAAGGCTCTGTCTTTGGCCCCCTCCTCTTCACCATTTACATGCACTGTTTTGGCAACTTAATCAACTGATTTGGGTTTGAATACCAATTATATGCGGTCAATACACAACTGTACCTCTCAGCCCCAGATCTTAACTCCCTCCTCACATGTGTTTCTGACCAGAGGTGATTTAAGATGTAATGGGGATCTTGTAGCAGATTTGGGGCCACCTTGTGCTCTTTTTGGTAAGCTAACGTGCAAAGAGGTCAGAGAAGGTGGCTGATGAGCCCCTTGACACCCACTAGGCCTCAAACACCTGCCTAGGTTGCCTGGTGGATGATCCCACTCTGTTTCTGTCTGCTTGCCTGATATATCCTCTTTCACGATCTACCGCTTCTTAAAACAGAACAAATCATTTGTCCACTGTCTCTGTCCATTTCTCTGCCTGATATAGCAATAAATGTTAATAACATTCCTATAACTTCAGTTCCCAAAGCACGGTGCCTAGGATTAATATTTGGCTACTCTCCCTTGTATTCCTCATCCTCACATTCACATCCTAAGTAACCAGCTCCTGTCATCTCCAACTCAAAAACATGTCTCACATCCAACCTTTTCTCACTCAGGACACACTGAGCGCGCCCAGACTGGTGCTGCTGCTCTCTAAGGCTGCTCCAGACATTACATCTCATTTCTGCTACTTTAAACCTCTTAATGAAAAGACTGGACCGAAATTTCAGTGGATTCTAATGTAGCACTTCTCCAGCAACACCTATAACCTTTCAGAACACCTGGATTACTTGGGATGGCAAATATTTAAGCTGGATTGGATCTTCCTTGGTATCACACACGGCTGAACACTGCACACCTTCCTTGGAATTGACCTGAGACCTTAAAGACTTTCTGCCTCTTTGTGCCTGCCCTCTCCCATCCTGTGAGTAACTTTCATCGATTATCTACAGCATCTATGCTCAATAGACTATATTTTTCTACATATATTATACATTATATTTTTTCAAATTCCTAAACAAAGAACTGTGTTTTCAAATTCATGCTTTCCATCCATACATCTCTGTGTAAGGACAATTCAGTCTATAAAGGCCCTTTGATCTCTGCAGGATACCAGCCACAGCTGACAAACTTCACACCTTGACTCTAAATAGGACCTATCTCAGCAGGAGCCCTGAGCTGTCTCTTGTCCATCATAATGTGTAAACATCAATATTCAGCAGAGAGACTTCTAGCTGTATACCAACCAAGAAATATCTATCCAATTGACAAATCCACAATAATTCTACTGAAGTCTGTTGGAATCTTCAGAAAGACAAAGAGAGGCTCGAGAGGACGTGGGAAAAGATATTCTTCACCGCAGAACCAAAATAACTCTGTGACAAAATCTGCAGAGTACACCCAGCCAACAACCCTAATAGCTCCAGCACAATCCAGCAGAGATGACAGCCACACATCTGGAGACTGTTCTGTCTTGGAGTCATCAATCTCAGACCCTAGCTCCCAGGGTAGCCCCATCAAGGCTGTCCTCTGTAATGTCAGATCGATAAACAACAAAACAGCAATCATACATGATCTAATCAGGGCCGGCCCGCTCATGAGGCAGGGTGAAACTTTTGCCTCAGGCGGCAAATTTCCAGGGGCGGCACCCGCCCGTCCGTGGGTGCGGGGAGCCGGCCCGCCGAGCTGGAGGGGTAGCTGGCAGGACGGGGGTATTGGGCCAGCGGCGGGGAGGGGGGTCGGACCCCTCCTCCCTCGCCTGGGTCCCCCGTCCTCCGCTCCCCTCCAGCCTAAATAGAAGCAGCCGTATATGTAAGAGGCACGGGCGGGGAGACACTCACCTCCTCCTCGCTCCAGCGTGCGCTCCACTGACATCACTTCCTGCAGGAAGTGACGTCAGTGAAGCGCACGCTGGGAAGAGGTGAGTGTCCTCCCCACCCGTGCCTCTTACACATACGGCTGCTTCTATTTAGGCTGGAGGGGAGCGGAGGACGGGGGACCCAGGCGAGGGAGGGGGGGTCAGACCCCCCCCCCTCCCCGCTGCTGGCCCAATACCCCCGTCCTGCCAGCTACCCCTCCAGCTCGGCGGGCCGGCTCCCCGCACCCACGGACGGGCGGGTGCCGCCCCTGGAAATTTGCCGCCTGAGGCAAAAGTTTCACCCTGCCTCATGAGCGGGCCGGCCCTGAGGGGGGAGGGGCGGCGGTGAAAATTTTTTAAAAATTTGCCTCAGGCGGCAAAAAGTCTAGGGCCGGTCCTGGATCTAATAGAGTCTTCTGATCTGGCCTGCCTGACTGAAACCTGGCTTTCTGAACCAGTTGGCCCCACCCTGGAGGCTGCCGTGCCAACAAACTATTCCGTGATATACTGCAACAGGAAAGAACGCAGGGGAGGAGGGGTTGCACTTTGCACTTTGCTTTAGATCAGCTTTGAAAATCAGACCACTTACTGTAGGTTCTACCAACTCGTTTGAATGCTTGGGGGTGCAACTTTCAGCTGAGAAAAACATTAACATATTGCTGATCTACCGCCCACCAGAAAAACACTCAGACTTCCTTAAGGAACTTGTAGACCTCCTATGCAACCTAACACTGGAACACCCTAGATGGATTGTTCTTGGAGATTTCAATACATGGGTGGATGACTCCTCTTCAAAACTTGGAATAGAGCTACCTCGTGCCTTACATGAACTGGGCTTCCTCCAATCAATCAGCTCTGCTACTCACAGGAAAGGCCACACTCTGGACCTTATATTCCATACTGGGCTGTCAATAGCCAATGTGGAAATTAATCCTGTTGCCTGGTCAGACCATCACACTATCCACTTCTCCCTCTCAATACCAGCTGTCAAACACCAGGTCAAGAATCAAATAAAATATTGCCGCTTAAAAGGGCTAACACCTCAACATATCCGAGATAACCTTAGCTTTGATGAATTGACTGACTCCAGCTTGGACCCTGATACTCTGGTGTTTAAATACAACAAATGTGTGTCCTCCACCTTTGAGACCATTGCTCCTCTGCGCACCAAATATCTTACTGCACACCATCATGCACAGTGGTTTGATAACGCTATAAAAGAGCTGAAAAGACAAGGCCGAAAACTTGAGAGACTGTGGCGCAAATCTCAGTCCCCAGAAGACAAACATGCCTTAATCCTCCACTTGAAGAGCTACCAAAAGGTAACCACGGGAAAAAAATCATCCTTTCTATCACAAGAGATTGCAAATGCAGTTAACAAACCAGCCCAACTGTTCCGCACAGTGGAAAAACTCTGCAACCCGGCATGTCAAAAACTTAACATCGAGTCTTCAAAGGACCTCTGTGACCAATTTGCCCATTTCTTCACAGACAAAGTCTCCGCTATAAGGTCCGCCATCCAACTTACAGCATCTGAGCCTAATATAGCGCCGAAGACCATTAGCAGAGACAATGTAACACCTTGGTCAAACTTCAAAGAAATTGATGAAGAAGTCACATCAAGCATCCTCCTTCACGTCCGCCTAACTACCTGTGACCTAGATCCTGGCCCAACACAGTTCATGTTGAACTACCCCGACCTGTTCGTACCGGTATTCCTAAAAATTGTTAACTGTTCCTTAAAATCAGGGATATTTCCTGCTTTACTGATGGAAGCAATCATCAGGCCTCTCCTCAAAAAACCCTCCCTGGACCCAGATGCAATGACCAGCTACAGACCTGTCTCTAACCTTCCCTTTCTGGGCAAGCTAATTGAAAAAGCTGTTTACCTCCAGCTAGAAGCCAAAATCCTACAAAACAACAGTTATGACCCATTCCATTCTGGCTTCAGGAAACACCACAGCACTGAAACGGCCCTCATCCAAATATGCAACCACCTGCTCATGGCAAGAGACAGAGGAGAGTGCTCCATCCTCATACTGCTAGACCTTTCTGCAGCCTTTGATACAGTTGACCATGACATCTTGATAAACAGGCTACAGGAATACTGCGGCATTGATGGCATAGTTCTTCAGTGGTTCCAATCCTTCTTGAGTGGCAGAACCCACAAAGTGTCTATGGGGCCCTTCCTGTCCACCCCTGTATCACTTAGGTATGGGGTGCCCCAGGGCTCAATCCTCTCTCCCCTGCTTTTCACGATTTACATGTTACCGCTGGGAAAACTAATCCAAAAACATGGCCTGACATATCACTGCTATGCAGACGACACTCAACTATATCTTTCCTTCAAGCCTGGTGTGACAGACCCAACTCTAACTATAAACGCCTGCTTACGTGAACTACAGCAATGGATGAATGACAACTGGCTGAAACTAAATGCAGACAAAACTGAAGTCCTTCTGATAGGAGGGCAGAGCATGATAACAAAACAACTTAACTTGCAGTCTTCACCACTGGGAATAGGAGGCACGGATCTGCGCAGCTCTGATCATGTGCGTAGCCTGGGAGTTCTAATTGATTGGGATTTAAACTTTAGAACTCAAATCTCTGCTGTGGTGAAATCATCCTATTTTCACCTGAAGAACATTGCAAAAATCAAGCACCTCATACCCCCAGAAGATCTGCCAACCTTAGTCCACGCCTTCATCACATCTCGACTGGACTACTGCAATGCTCTCTACACTGGCCTTCCAAAAAAGGTCTTGTACCGACTACAGCTGATACAGAATACTGCTGCCAGACTGCTAACCAACCAACCTCGTCACTGCCACATAATGCCAGTCCTGCACTCCCTTCACTGGCTACCTATAGAATGGAGGGTCCTATTCAAGATCGGCCTACTGACATTTAAATCCCTGAATAATTTAGGCCCTGGATACATGAAAGATATGTTGCAGCTGCGTAGCAATCCCCGCATTCTCAGATCAACAGGTTCTAATAATCTAGTCATACCCAGAGTCCACTTGGAAACTTTTGGTCCCAGAGCCTTCTGTCATGCTGCCCCTACGTTTTGGAACTCCTTACCTCAACAGATCAGGACAGCTCCATCCCTGGACGTGTTTAAATCCAGACTGAAAACCCACCTGTTCAGTTTGGCATTTGCAGAAATATAACTTTTGTTGTGTGAATACTTCATCCTACTAATTACTGAATCTGAGAGAGCCTAAGCGCTTTGAGTCCTATGGGAGAAAAGCGCTATAGAAATGTTATTGTATTGTATTATTGTATAACTAAAATGTTAATAAAAGCTCTTATAATATCTTGCCTAGGCTATTGTAACATACTAGTTTGTGGACGACAAACTAACAGTCTGGCAACCCTCCAATCTGTTCTGAACTACGCTACTCGTCTCATTCATCTTTCTTCTCAATCTTCCTCTGCTTCTCCTCTTTCAAGCTCTTCATTGGGTACCAATTAACCAGAGGATCCAGTTCAACCTCTTAAATCGAACTTACAAAGCTCTCCACAATCTCACTCCTTTGTACAACTTTTACTAGTTTCCAGGTACCAACTCAACTGCAATCTTAGATCTGCCAATGATCTTCTTTTTTCCTCCTCTCGAATCACCTCCACGCTTTCACGTTTACAATATTTTACACATGCTTCACCCCTTTTCTGTAATTCCCCTGCCACATCACATTCATCACTCTCCATACTTTGATAGCTTTAAATGTGTCCTAAAAACTCACTTTTTTTTGTCAAGCATATGTTCTAACTTAAGCCAGTTCCCCTTTTGACCTCTGGCCAAGTTGTACTCCATACTAGATCCCCTAAAGCACACTGCCTAAATGTGAATATTGTGTTCTTCCCCGCCTCTTGTTCCCCTCCCCCCATTCCTTTAGACCGTAAGCTTGTAAGGGCTCTCCCAGGGCCGGCCCTAGACTTTTTGCCGCCTGAGGCAAAATTAGAAAAAATCGCCACCCCCCCAGCGAGGAGGGAGGGGGTGGGGCACCAAACTGGAGGGGTAGCTGACAGAAAGGGGGTATTGGGCCTAGCGGTGGGGAGGGGGGTCGGACCCCCCCTCCCTCGCCTGGGAAACCCGATCTGCGCTCCTCCTCCAGCGTTAAGTAACCAGCGTGCATAAAGATGAAGAGGCAACAGGTGGGGGAATCACTCACCTCTTCCGCGTTCCATCGTGCTCTCCACTGACGTCACTTCCTGCAAGGCTGTCCACTTACAATACAGTGGGCGGCATTGCCGGAAGTGACGGCAGTGGAGCACACGATGGAACGCGGAAGAGGTGAGTGATTCCCCCGCCCGTTGCCTCTTCATCTTTATGCACGCTGGTTACTTAACGCTGGAGGAGGAGCGCAGATCGGGGGACCCAGGCGAGGGAGGGGGGGTCCGACCCCCTCCCCACCGCTAGGCCAATACCCCTTTTCTGTCAGCTACCCCTCCAGCTCGGCGGGCAGCACCCAGCATCCATGAACAGGTGGGTGCCGCCCCCCCAGATCTGCCGCCTGAGGCAAATGTTTCACCCCGCCTCATGAGCGGGCCGGCCCTGGGCTCTCCTACTCATTTGTGTCTTGGAATTTGTTACACATTTATTCATATTAATTGTGTCATTTTAATGACCAGTTCTGTATTTTCTACCAACTCTGTATTTCGTGTATTGGTCTGATCTATACCAATGTCTGTGTTATTTTGCGCACCATGTTTGTTTCTTACTTTGTACCCACCACAGAATATGCTGTTGCTTTATAACATAATAATAATAATAATAATAATAATAATAATAATAACTGTGATTAGCTGCAGGAAGATCATAGGCTTGGAAATAAAGGAGAAAGGTGATGATTGGGTAAAGGTGTGTACGTGTGGCTTATCCAAAATAAAGGCATGCGGAATGGATAATATTAAAATTATGAGAAGAATTTGGGTGGAAGTGTTAAAAACGTGTTTAGGGGGAGGTTCAGGATAGAGACATGTTACAACAGGAACTTGACAGTTTGGCTACAGTGTATGGCAGACAGATGGCAGATGAAATTTTATGTAGATAAATATAAGGTAACAGACTTGGCGGTGCCGATGGTAGATCACCATTCAAAATAAATGGCATACCGCTGGGAACATCAGATTTGGAGTAGGACTTGGAAATACTGGTTGATAACTGTTATAAATCACCTATTTGCTTCGACACCAGCAACTTCTTATAGTTGCGTCTCACGGACTGTGAGATAACTTGACTCTCAACACAGCAAGCAGGAGATAGACTTTTCTCAGGCTTCTTCAATATTTAAGGAGTTTATTCAGGAAACATATATACAGATATAGTTCATCATATCCTAGCAAAGCAGATCCTCATGTTTAAGGTCTTGGCGTTACAGCTCGTGGCTAACCCTCCTCCTGAGGGTTAGTCAGTTACCTTCTTTCTAGACTACGTTACTCTAGACTACCTATGTACAGCATACATTAGATCAGATTACCTGAAGAATGAAATACTTAGAGGTTCCAGTCAGCATTAAAGTAGGAAGCATAGCAGGAATCAGAGTGCCCTTTTTCAGCTAGTCCGGCTATTTAATACCGACTAGGAAAGAGTTAAATGTGATCTCATCTTCGCCATGACTATTGGCTTAGCCCCCTCGTGGTGTCATAATACACACCTACTCGATTAATATTTAATGATGCTTCTGCCCTACTTACAAGAATTTGTTATTTAGAAAACATGGCCTATGTTGATTGTTCTTGTGGTGTACATGTTGAGGTCAGTGTAGGCCTGTGGCCTTCTTTCAGGAACATGTTCTCAGATGTTCTCAGTATCTGCTTGTTTATTCAAGCAGACACTGAGATGCCTCTGCCTGCATCACAAGAAACTCTATTTATTTTAAAGGTATATTCTGCGGACAAGCCTTTTACCTAAAACTCAGGCCAACTAACTGAGGCCTACTTAAATTATAACAATAACAAGTTGCAACCATTTTCAATGGCAAACAACAGCAGCTAAACCAAATACTGTATAATTCTAGAATGCAAAAATGGAAAATACAATTAAAAAAATGCTAGTATACTACTCCCTCTGTATAAATCACTTATGAGGCCACATCTAGAGTGGGGGGTTCAGTTTTGGGCAGCACGCTATAGAAAAGACATTGATGTACTAAAACAGGTACAACAACAACTAAACTAATCAAAGAGCTGTCTTGAAGGTTTCACTTACTGTGGTTGGACACACTGTATTTATTAAGCTTGGAAAAAAAAAGATTTGTAAGAGGTGATCTGATTAGCATGTGTAAATACATCAGATAGCAATACAGATTCTTGGCAGGTATGCTTTTTGTCCTTAGGCGAGTACATGGACAAGGAGGCATGATCTGAATATGGAAGAAAAAAATGTTTCCCCTTCTATTTATAAAACAAAAGTTTGCTTTCTTAAAACAGAAAAAATTTGAGATAATTCAGGTTGGAGTGAGCTTGAGATGTCTCCCAGTGCATCACTGCTGAATATATGCAAATTAACCATTGTTGCCATTAGAAGCTAAACACACCTCCAGAACCGCTGGAATGCAATGATGTGCCAGCTTGTTAATGTGTACAGAGCCATAATAATCCAACATGCATACAGACTGTTTTGGATTGTTTGATCCTCATAAGTGCATAGCATGGATTAATTTGGCTCTATGCAGTAGGGCTTGAAACACCCAGAGATACAGACTAACCAGCAAGCTCATGGTGAACCAGAATTCATTGGAAAGGGTTTTTTTTTTTTACAGTAAAATGTAGAATAATTTACCACAAGTAGTTATGCCAAATTCTGTATCTGCACTTAGAGCAGGCTTGGATGCTTTCTTTGCATTGAAGGACATTCATGGCTATAATTACTTGGCAATTACTGACAGAGTTGATCCAGGTATTTTATTCAAGTTGACACATGATTGCATTCCAGAGGTTCTGGAGGTGTGTTTAGATTCCAGGGGCAACAATGGATGATTTGCATAGTCAGCAGGGATGCATTGTGGGATACATCAGAGTGCACTCCAACCTGAATAATCACAAATATCTTCTGTTAGAAGGCAAATTTCTGTTTTCCATAGCATAGGCTCTTTGGTCCTTTTTAGCCCCATACAGTCTCTTAGGAGTTTTGGTTCACCATGAGCTTGCTGGGCAATCTGTAACCCCAAATGTTTAAAAATAACAAAACAAAACACTGCTATGTGCCCTGTAACTCATATTTTAAGGGTTCTTTTGTAAGATCCTTAGAGGGTCTTGCAAGGTATTGTCCTTATTTTAGCCAAGCGGACTATTGTTTCAGTCAAAGATTGTATGCAGAGTTCTCTCTCAATACAGATTCTAGGAGGTCATAATGTTGAACATTACAGGGAATATTTAGGCTGGTTTCACAGTGGGACGTTACAGGCGCACGTTAGAGCAGCCTGTAATGCACCCCACCGCACAGCAATGAAAAATCAATGGGCTGTTCACAGTGCCCACGTTGCGTTACATTGTAACGCTGCGCCATAAGACAACGTACTGCATGCAGTACTTTACACGTTAGACTGCTTGCACATGTTCAGTAAAGTTGGGGAGGAGCGGAGAGCAGCCGGGCACATGGCTAATTAATATTCACTGCACTCAGTGACGTGCAGTGTTTACTTCCTGGAGCGGCCGCTCTGTGCGGCGATTGGCCGGGCGGGACCACGTGATGCCGCATGCGTCCAAGAGTACGCATCACGGCATCACGGACGCCAGAGTGAGCTGCACAACGCGGCTCACTCCGACGTCCACACTAGTGTTGGGCGAACAGTGTTTGCCACTGTTCGGGTTCTGCAGAACATCACCCTGTTCGGGTGATGTTTGAGTTCGGCCGAACACCCAACTGTTCGGGTTCGCCCGAACTGCTGAATGCCCGGCCGAACAGGGCCCCTGTTCGGCCGAACAGGGCCCTGTTCGGCCGAATACGGCCCCCCTATGGGGTCGCAGGCATAAGGGGGGAGCATGCCACGATCGCGGGGGGGGGGGGGTCGGAAATTCCCCCCACCCCCTCCGCTAGCGCTCCCCCCTCTGCCCGCTTCCCCATACAAAAGTTTGACGAAAGTAAAATAGTACCGGTGGTGGTGGCTGGCTGCTGCAGTGGCTGGCTGGCACTATGAAGTGACTGAGGAGGAGGAGGAGGAGTAGGACGCGTTGAGGGAGGCCAGGCAGCGGGCGGTTCAGCGGTAGTACCCTTGTGGTACTTCCGCCCTTTCTCTGACCTCACGTCCTCTGCGTGATGACGCATACGAGGGTATGCGTGACGCGTACCCTCGTATGCAGAGGACGTGAGGTCAGAGAAAGGGCGGAAGTACTTTTGTATGGGGAAGCGGGCAGAGGGGGGAGCGCTTGCGGAGGGAGTGGGGGGAATTTCCGACCCCCCCCCCCGCGATCGGGGCATGCTCCCCCCTTATGCCTGCGACCCCATAGGGCCCCCAAAAGCGGGATGTTCGGGGAGTTCGGGGTTCGGCCCGAACATGCCGAACATCGCGGCCATGTTCGGCGAACGTTCCCGAACCCGAACATCCAGGTGTTCGCCCAACACTAGTCCACACCAGAGAGCACCAGGCGTTGCGTTAGGGGCACGTTATGGGACCTTAACGTCCCATAAAACGCAACTTCCTGGTGTGAAAGCAGCCTTAAGATCAGAATGCAGCATTATCCATTTGATGTGCAGACTGGCTGTCTAAGCCTGTGATGGCCAAGTCCAAACAATGATTTGTGTTCCTAAACACAGGTTTTTAGGGATTTAGAGTACAGGGCATAGGTTTCGCGCCTGCGCACTAGACGGATATCAATCACAGAGTTATATAAGCCAATAGCAAGTGTTTAATAGGGGTGACACCTGGAACCCACCCATATCCCACCTTGTGAATCTGGAGGTTTTTCCATATATAAGGTTGATCCATAAATGTCTGTGCGAGCGCGCTCATATTAATCTCAGCTTTGCTCAATATCCGTATTGTTACATGCTGATGTTTGTTTTGCTTCGTGTGTTTTGGGCTAATGCAATGCCATTTTCAAGATAAGTTTTGTAACCAAGATTGCACCAAGTATCCCTGTTGGATACAATAAAAATTCTTAACTGCTCTGGCGTTCCAATTCTGTGGTAATCTGCTAACGGCTGTATACTTTCCAAAGGTGATAAGGACAAGCGCTGGTGCTGAAAGGTAGTCACACACAGAGACTAAATATAAGATTCTTACATCCTTGATGTTAGTGTTCCTTATCTATATACTGACAGTTCTGGAGTTCATTTTTGAGATCTTACCTACACATCTGGGGAGTGGCTTCCAGCGTCCCTTCAAACATGTGGTTTTCTCCACTCCAATGAGATGATAGCCATCATTGCATCTGTATCTCACCGTGCTTCTGACAGGAAAAGTGTCTGGTTTTTCACTAATTTCTCCATTATTTATTTGGGGTGGATGCGTACAGTTTGCTTTTTCTGAAATCATGAAAGTAAACAGTTAGCAAAATAAGAAAAACCCAATTTTGTGGCCTCCTAGGCCATCAGATTTGATAATTCTATCAAATCGCATGAAAATCGGTGCCACGACAGGCATGCATAGAGTAATCGGGCCGAAATCGGTCAACTGTATCAATCAAGCATGCTGGAAAGATCTTGGACTGACATGGTCGATCAGGTGAGCGGCAGCAGGGTGCAATATCGAGATGACTGACAAATGCAGTGGAACCCCCAGCCTCTCACTGACTGGATGGTGTAATGGCTAAGGGCTGACACAGGAAACCTGGGTTTGAATCTCGGCTCTTCCTGTTCAGTAAGCCAGCACCTATTCAGTAGGAGAACTCAGGCAAGACTCGTAAAACTTCTACTGCCTATAGAGCGTCTCCTCAGGGCCGGATTTACCATAAGGCACTGTAGGCATGTGCCTACAGGCGCCTGATGATGGAAAGGCAGCTCAGACCCCTATCCCAAGCGCCTCCCTCTCCCCTCGCCTTACAGAGTCCTGAGTAGAGTATAAATGAGAGGTTACTGACCCTTCTCTCGGCATTCGACTGATGAGATCTCCCTTCAGTCAGGGGCAGCTAGTCAATACTGAGGGTACCTCTGACAACCTAATACTAAGAGCACCTGTAGCTACCTGCACTAGGCAGGGGAAGTAGGGGAGAAGTGACACTTGTGGTTTGGTTCGGCAGGGGTTTATAAGTCCATTGAGGGTGAAGTCTAAGGTGCCAGGACATCTGTGCCCATAGGCTCCAGTGATGTAAATCCAAGCCTGCGCATCCTAGTGGCTGCAGCTCTGGTGCTTTGAGCCCACCAGGAGAAAAGCACAATATAAATGTTCTGTGTCTTGTCTTGTCTCTGACCCCTAAATGTTAATGTGCTCTCCCAGTGCCTGTGCATTTAAATTTCATCTGATCGAGCTGCCCCTACTGTCCACCTGGGTCCCATCTGCTGCTTCCCAAAGTGTCCCACGTGGTTCCTGAGTATGGCAAGTGACACATGTGTGATGTCACACACATACGTCATGTGTTATACAAGGCAACCTCAGTGGGCACTAGTGATGGGCGAACACCTGGATGTTCGGGTTCGGGAAAGTTCGCCGAACATGGCCGAGATGTTCGGCATGTTCGGGCCGAACCCCGAACTTCCCGAACATCCCTATTTTGGGGGCCCTATGGGGTCGCAGGCATAAGGGGGGAGCATGCTCCGATCGCGGGGGGGGTCGGAAATTCCCCCCACCCCCTCCGCTAGCGCTCCCCCCTCTGCCCGCTTCCCCATTCAAAAGTTTCAAGAAGTACCTGTATAGCGGATGGCCTGGCAGTGGCACTGTGGAGTGAGGAGGAGGAGGAGTCCGGAGAGTGACGAGTTGAGGGAGGCCGGGCAGCGGGCGTGAGGTCAGAGAAAGGGCGGAACTCGCCCTTTCTCTGACCTCACGCCCGCTGCCCGGCCTCCCTCAACTCGTCACTCTCCGGACTCCTCCTCCTCCTCACTCCACAGTGCCACTGCCAGGCCATCCGCTATACAGGTACTTCTTGAAACTTTTGAATGGGGAAGCGGGCAGAGGGGGGAGCGCTAGCGGAGGGGGTGGGGGGAATTTCCGACCCCCCCCCGCGATCGGGGCATGCTCCCCCCTTATGCCTGCGACCCCATAGGGGGGCCGTATTGTGGCCTGTTCGGCCGAACAGGGCCCTGTTCGCCCGAACAGGGGCCCTGTTCGGCCCTGTTCGGGGGCATACAGAAGTTCGGGGCGAACCCGAACTTAAAAGGCCGAACACCATGAGGTGTTCGGCCGAACTCGAACATCACCCGAACAGGGTGATGTTCTGCAGAACCCGAACAGTGGCGAACACTGTTCGCCCAACACTAGTGGGCACTAATGGAGAAGCAGCAGGCACGATCCTGAGCTGCTGGACAGTGTATGAGCATTACATAATTTTCTCTCTGATCAGAATCAAAGAAAGATCTGTCTCGACTATTGGTTTGTCTGCCCACACATCGCTAGATGTATGGGCATCTTCACTTTCTCATTTCTCCAGCAGCAGCCGGGTGGGTGGGTGAGGGGGGATTTATACATACCTAATTTGCAGTAGTAGCCGGCGGTAGAGGCTTCCGTCTTCTTCTAATCACATGATGCACTGTGTAGTCACGGAAGAAGAGGAATCCTCTACTGCCAGCTACTACTGAAAATTAGGTATGTATTTGTTGAGTGAAAACGAATCCAATCAATTATTCATCAAATCCGTTTTCACTATGTGAACCGGGCCACGGACAGAGCCTACTGGATCCAGTGAAGCGGAGACCGGATCCGCCACCGGATCCTTTTGGCTCAAAACGCTAATGTGAACCGGGCCCAAGAAATTTGTTTTCTCCCAAGAGGATTTCTAAATACAATTGTAGCCATAAAAGCTGTAAAAGGGTCATTGGCCACTTAAGTAATATCCATTTCTGTAGAGTGGTTAGAACAAAAGCTCTATGTATGTGATTATTTAAGCAATAATCACATACATATAACCTTTTCTTTCCCATCATTGCTCCCACTGACACACTGATTTCCTCATCAGTCCCATCAGGGGCATAACTACAGGCGAGTAGGCCCTGCAACTGCAGGGGGGCCCAGAGCTGTGAGGGGCCCTGACTACTAACTTGCCCTTCCTCCATCAATCTGATCAGTTATTACTGTGGCTACACTTATTATGATTATAAAGATTATGATGGCCACACATTTTTATGACCTTTGCAAAATGAGCCCCCAGGCTGTGATGGTCACCAAGGGGAGGAAAGGGAAGGGGTGTCAATATTGGAGGAGCGCCATCAAAGTTTTGCTGGTGGGTCCCATAATCTGTAGTCACACCCCTGAGTCCCATCACCTTTCTTGTCCCTCTCCTGTTGCCACCAGTCCCCACTCCAATGAGTCACACAGTGTATTTTATTTCTCTTATGGAATTTTCATTGGATTCATGGAAAGGCTCAAGCTAATTAAACACCCACTGCAATTTCTTTCATCTGAGTTGTCTCCACAGTCATTTGCACCATCACAGCGCCACCATCTGGGAATGCATCCCCGGTCATCACATTGGAAAAATGTTTCAGGGCACTTCTGAGGTCCTGCAAGAAACATCAGACATGGAATATAAGGAAACATTCACCGATATGTGTGCACCTGCCACATGTCCCTATTCATCACCATGGATGACTTCAAGTTAGCCTGTCTACATAGCTCCCAACTGTCCCACTTTTGGAGGGACAGTCCCTCTTTGGGAACCAAATCTCTGCTCCTCTTTCTTCTCATGTGCCCTTCTTTCTGTACAGATCTATGTAGATATATGTATTTTTCTACTAAAAATGTGGTCAGTTGGCTCCAAACTGGTTTTTCATCCTTTAATTTGATATATTTCTTAACCAGTTAAGGACCATGGGCTTAAGCCCCTCCCCCCTTCAAGTGACCAGGCTATTTTTTACAAAATAGGCCACTGCAGCTGAAGGGCTCGCTGCAGGACTGTACAACTCAGCACACAAGTGATTCCCCCCTCCCTTTTCTGCCCACCAACAAAGCTTTCTGTTGGTGGGCTGTGATTGCTTCTGGGATGTTTTTTTTTTAACTACCTCAAGACCGCGTCACGCTATACACATCACCATGTATACACATCACTATGGCAATAGAGTCCTGAGCCCTACTGTCCCAGTATGAAACATATTGTATGGCTCTCACGGAATTACATTTTAAAATATGTGGCATTTATGGCTCTCTCAGCCAAAAAGGTTCCTGACCACTGGTCTATGGCAACACACATATTTTAAACTGTTTTGCAATGCGCATGCGTAGAGCCACATTTTTTCGGGACACTTGCTTGCCATACCAGTTAGCAGTAGAAAGACTCATTGAGTGTCTGATTTGCATACATGAATTACATTAATGAGTATTAGCGCAGGTATATCTACGAGGCTTATTTTTAGCGATCATTGCACTGCAATGAAAACACTGGTTGCTGATGTGAGACCAGCCCCAAGATTGGGCTTCATGGTACATAGATTTGGGAGTTGAGGTGGGTGGTGGGCAAGAGATGAGAGTATGAGACCAGCTGGACTCACATTGTGCCCACCATCCACCTCCACTCCTGGATTAATGTACCACAAAATTTGATTATTGCCTAGTCGCTTTGTTACACATGTAAAATATTTCCATTAAAAAAGGAAAGTGACAAAGGGAAGGTGCCCAATCTTTACTCTTTTTGTAATACGTTGCATCTTCTTTCTTACCCTCTAGCTAGTGTTGGGCGAACACCTGGATGTTCGGGTTCGGGAAAGTTCGCCGAACATGACCGCGATGTTCGGCATGTTCGGGCCGAACCCCGAACTCCCCGAACATCCCGCTTTTGGGGGCCCTATGGGGTCGCAGGCATAAGGGGGGAGCATGCCCCGATCGCGGGGGGGGGGGGGGTCGGAAATTCTCCCCACCCTCTCCGCTAGCGCTCCCCCCTCTGCCCGCTTCCCCATACAAAAGTTTAAGGAAAGTACCGGTGGTAGTGGATGGCCTGGCAGTGGCACTGTGGAGTGAGGAGGAGGAGTCCGGAGAGTGACGCGTTGAGGGAGGCCGGGCAGCGGGCGGTTCAGCGGTAGTACCCTTGTGGTACTTCCGCCCTTTCTCTGACCTCACGCCTGCTGCCCGGCCTCCCTCAACGCGTCATTCTCCGGACTCTTCCTCCTCACTCCACAGTGCCACTGCCAGGCCATCCACTACCACCGGTACTTTCCTTAAACTTTTGTATGGGGAAGCGGGCAGAGGGGGGAGCGCTAGCGGAGGGGGTGGGGGGAATTTCCGACCCCCCCCCCCGCGATCGGGGCATGCTCCCCCCTTATGCCTGCGACCCCATAGGGGGGCCGTATTCGGCCGAACAGGGCCCTGTTCGGCTGAACAGGGGCCCTGTTCGGCCAGGTTCGGCCAGGAATTGAGCCGTTTGGGCAAACGCAAACAGTTTGGATGAACACCACCAGGTGTTCGGCCGAACTCGAACATCACCCGAACAGGGTGATGTTCTGCAGAACCCGAACAGTGGCGAACACTGTTCGCCCAACACTACCTCTAGCACAGGTTTGGAGAACAGCTGTCATGGAGGACTACCACTGATGCAGTAAGGCCTTTCCATCTTTTTATGCTGATTTACTTTATTACTCAAGGGAATGCTGCATAACGCTTCTTCAGTGACTGTTTAATTCACGAAAATGCAAGCAAAA